>NW_017731905.1:136734-163098 GCF_001890085.2 Hipposideros armiger | reverse complement strand
TTGAGCTCTGAGCAACAGCGGTTCAAGTCCTGGCCTGAGCTGAGCAGCTGCTGAGCTGCCAGCAGGTGGCAGGATGGCTCAGCTAAAAACAAACAAACAAACAAAAAACTGGTGTGCTACAAAAAAGCAGTACTTAGAAAGTAATTTATAACATAAAAGGCATAAACTAGGAGAGACTAAGGATGGAAATCAATTATTTAAATTTACATTTCAAGAAGTCAAATAAAGAACAGAAAATTAAAATCAACAGTAATTGGAAGAAAATACTGATGACAAGAATAAAAGTTATTAATAGAAAGATGAATAAAACTGATAAAACCCTATGAAACTAATTAAGAAAAATTGAGAGAATACCCAAATAAACATCAATAGAATCAAAGGGAGAATATCAATATTTTGAAAGGCATTAAAATGAAAAGATATTATGTTTGTTAATATATTAGATTATTTAGGTAAATAAAAACTTCTTAAAATTAAATTCACCAGTGACATGAAAAAATAGAAAATTTTAATACTCTTATAGCTATTAACAAATAGTCAATCAAACATCTTCCAACAACAACAAAAAACTACAGTCCCAGGTGACATCACCAGTGAAAGTGAATTCAACCAAATATTTAAGGAAAAAATAATGCCAATATAACATAGACACTTACAGAATATGAAAAAAAGAACCACTTGCCAATCAATTGATAGAATGATAGAATTCACAGAGATATGAATATAAGAGAATATATCCTTAACAAAATATAAACAAAACAAGTATAAAATTTGAATGTATTACAGGAATGCATTTTTTTTAACATTCCAAAATCAGTATATCTCATGTCATTAGCAGAGTAAGTGATAAAGTTAATATGGATATCTCAAGGAAGGACAAAATGTTCTTTGATAAAATTAAATATTCGTTTTTCGTGAAAACACACACCAAGAATAGATGAGAACTCCCTTAATACTGTAAAGGTCATTTTTAAAACAACAAATAATATGCTTGATATGAACTATTGAACTCTTCTATATACTAAGATCAATGAAGAAATAAGGGTGCATACTATCCCTTAAATTTAACATTGTACTACAACTCCTACCCAGTAGAGTAGGGTAAAAAAAATTATACGGACAGAAGTAAAACTATCATTATTTACACAAAATTTAAATGTCTATAAGTAAATTATTAAAATTAATAAGCAAGTTTAGAAAAATGAATTGCATTTCTTATTTCAATATTAACAGGACATAAAATATTAATGATAAAATTTGGAATATCATCAAATGCATTCAATGCCTAGGTAATAAATATAGCAACAGATACATAAGACTGCTATGTAAAAAAGTATAAAATATTATTGAAAGAAGCTAAAGAAAACCCAAATAAAATTTAAATATACTATGTTTATGGATTGGAAAATAATTGTTCTTCTCAAATTGGTCCATAGATCAATTCAATATC
Organism: Hipposideros armiger; assembly: GCF_001890085.2. Lineage (NCBI taxonomy): Eukaryota > Metazoa > Chordata > Mammalia > Chiroptera > Hipposideridae > Hipposideros > Hipposideros armiger. Next base: position 161,648 of record NW_017731905.1, on the reverse strand, counting down.
TATCAAAATCTGAACAGATTTATTTTTTGTATGTTGATCTTAACACGCTAAATTTAAAACTTAAATAGAAAAGAAATCTCAGGGTAATCAAGACATTCCTGGAGAAAAAGAACAATAAGGGAGTATTTGATCAGTGGATATCAAGATTTATAATACATTTCAGCTAATTAAGGTAGGATGGTATTGACAAGAATAAGTAATTTGACTATTGGCATAGAATAGGGAACAAGTAACACACTCATCTATTTATGGGCGATTTATAAAAAAGTAGCTCTGTTAACAGTGGGGATAAATTTTGGCAGTGTTAGTTATATTGGATATCTATACAAAAAAAGTGGTTCCTACTACACATTTGACATAAAAATCAACTACGAGTACATTATAAATTTCTATCAAAATACTAAAACAATAAAACACAAATATTATATAGAATATAGTCAGGATCTCAGAGTAGAGATACAAAAAGCATGAAACATAAGGAAAAAGATTAATAAATTTGAATATCTGCTCATCAAAAGATATATTAAGTCAACCGAAAGGCAAGTCACAAACTATCTTGCAATACATTAAACAATAATAGGTTCATATCTAGAAAAGTTAAAAACTCATAAATCAATAAGAAAAGGTTATTCAAGAGAAAACAGGCAAGAGATTTTAACAGGTACTTCAGGAAACCAAATGGCTAACGAGCTTATGAAATGCTTCTCATCTTCAATAGAAACTAGGGAAGCGCAAATTAAAACCCCAATCAGATAATTCTACACATCTGCTAGAATAGCAAAAATTAAAATATCAACTATACCACATGTGGCTAAGCATGTCTACTCATACACTTCTCGTGTGAGTGTAAATTGATACAACTGCTATATTAGTTTTCTCTGCTGCGTAACGAATTACCCCAAACTAAGCAGCTTAAAACAACACACATTTACTATCTCACAGTGTCTTTTGGTCAGATTATCTTAGTTTCTGTAGGTCTGGTCCAAGTTTGCTAAGTTCTTTACATAAAATCTCAGAAAGCTGTCATCAAGATGTCAGCCAGGCTGCATTCACCTCATGAGTCTTGACTGGGGAAGAATCTCCCAAATCATTCAGGTTGTTGACAGAATTCATTTCCTGATAGACTGAGGTACCTGTTTTCTTACTGGGGATGGTTCTTAGCTCACAGAGGCCAACCAGGATTCCTTGTCACATGGTTCTCTCTATAGGCCTTCTCAAAACAAGGCATCATACTTGTTCTAAGCCAGTAATGTAGTCTGGCTGCAATCTGCTGAGATAGTCTTATATTATATAACAAAAAGTAGCCATGAAAGTGACATCGTATCACTTTTACTATATAATGTAATCTAATCAAGGGGATGACATTTGCTGTAATCACATTAGTTAAAAGCAAGTCACAGGTTCTGCTCTCATGCAAGGGAAGAAAATAACACAAGGCATGGACACCAAGAAGTAGAATATATTTGAAGTCACCCTAGGGTCTGTCCACCAAATTATTTTTGGAAATATGTTGATAGTATCCACTAAAGCTGAACTCATAGGCTTTGACCCAGCAATTCTATTTCTGGGAATATAAAAAACAGCAATGCAGGTGTATGCTCAGAAAAGACATATAAGGAACATTCATACTCAAAAATAGGGCACAACCCAAATATCCATCCATAGGATAGACAAATAGATTGGTATATTCACATAAATTCTATACAGCAATAAAACTGAACAAAACATCATAGATAAATCTCGCAAGCTTTTCATGTTGAGATAAGCCATATATACAAACCAAACTATAGGGTTCCATTTTTGTGAAGTTAAAGGTAAATAAAGAATAAACAATCATATTTAGAGATGCGAGCTTGGGAGTAAACCAATAAAAGCAAGAAAGAGATTAGTATAAAAATCAAGAAAATGGCTACCATCAAGGAGGTTAGTGATTAAGAGATGGCCTGAGGAGGCTCTTAAGTATCTGTCTTTGTACTATATTTTGAACCATTTGGTGTTTTCTTTGTTATAGAGCATTGAGCAATGCCTCCTTGGTTTGTAAAATTATACATATGCTATATTTCACAAGTTTAAAAAATCTTGAAAGCATCATATTATAGTGAAAATATTTTCTAATTCCCAAACCCGAATGTAAGCTCCATTAAACAATGCTTTTCTACTTTGACCACTACAGTATTCTCTGCACCTAGAACAATGTTACAATAAATACTGTTGAATAAGTGACTGAATCGAAGAATAAATGAATACAATATTTGTGTTTTAGCCAGGTCTACCACTTTCTAGGTTTACCACATTGAGCAAGTTTTTCCCACTTTATGTATCTCATTCTCATTTGTAAAATGAGGCAATTATCTGCTCTACAAATTTTACCAGGCTGTTGAGGGGTTTAAATGAGACATTTAAATTTTATGTGACAGGTTTTATAAACGGAACAAAATATTTTTGACAGAAGGATTCACATAGCAACACCTTAATTAACCAGAATGATTGAAGAATGGAGAAAATCATCCTTGTTTAATCCTATACTTTATAACTGAGTAATGTTCTTAAATGGATTAGACATTTCTCTACCTTATAGCAGAACATGATAAACAGAATTTTTTTTTATGATCAACAGTGGCAAAGCACCGTGGTTGTTATATTAATTTCCTATTGCTTCATAACAAATTACCACAAACTTGCAGCATAAAACAACCCAAATGTATTAGCTCACACATCTGTGGGTCAGAAGCATGACAGAACCGGCCTCTTTGCTTACAACGCACAAGCTTGAAATCAAGATGTCAGTGAGGCTGAGTTTTTATCTAGAGGTTTTGAGGAAGAATCTATTTCCAAGCTCATTCTCTTTGTTGAGTTTAATTCCTTGCTTTTGTAGAACTGAGGTTCTCATTTCCTTACTGACTACACTGGAGTCTGCTCTCAGCTCCTACAAGCAGCCCACGTTCCTTGCCATGTAGCTCTTTCCATCTTCAAATCAGTAAAGGGTCATCACACTCCTCATGCTTTGAATCTCATTTCCTCCTTTTCTACCAGTAGCTAAGAAAACTCTCTGCTTTTAAATGGTTCATGTGATGAGGTCAGGCCACATCTGACCTCATCACATCAGGCCACAGTCTCCTTATCTTAACATCAACAGTGCCAAATAACACAACCACGAGGCTAAAAATCCATCATATTCACCATCCCAGGGATTATGCAAGGCATGAACACCAGGGGAACGAGAAATCTTAAGGGCCATCTTAAAAGTTTGCTTACTACAGGTGTTATCATAAATGATTAGGTCACATCAGCTAGAGAAGTCATGGAAGACTGAGTATTCTCTGAGATGGTTAATAAATTCTGCTCTTGAAAAGCAAACCATTGGTACCAACTTAGTTTTTTGTACTTTCAGTAGCTCTACTGTAGTGATTGTCAAACTTACGGATTACAGACTACTAGAGTGTTATAAAATCAGTTTAATGGGTTGCAACCAATTTATTTTTTAATTGAAATAATAAAAGAAAAAGGAAATATCATAGAGCAACTTAGTGTAATTTCGAGCTTGAACAGGAGTTCATTTGCTATCTTGAAATCAATCCAAAAATGTCTCAGGTTGGAGGAAACCCTCTAGAACCAAGTTGTTTTCAGTTATATGTATATGCATGAATCCAAGGAGATATATGTATATATTGATCAGAAAGTTTTGAAAGCCACTAACCTAACGTACAGAGAACTCTATTATTGATGTGCAATTATCAAAGGATTAAGGAGTACAGATTGGCAGTTACAAAAGAGTCATGGGGATGTAAATTATAGAACAGGGACTATAGTCAATAATATTATAATAACTATGTATGGTGTCAAGTGGGTACTAGACTTATCAGGGGGATAACTTCATAAGTTATATAAATGTCTAAACACTATGCTGTATACCTGCAATGAATATAATATTGAATGTAAACTGTAATTGAAAAATTTGAAAAAATGAATTTAAAATAAATAAAATGCTTTTACTCTATTCAATAAGTATTATCCTTAGGGTCAAGTCTAACATTTCTTTGTACTATTCTGAAAAGCACATTCAAGAGTTCTAAAATTCTGTGGTTTTGTGGCATTAATTCCTCCTCGAAAAATAAAATTATTGATTTCTTATCCTTTATTACATAACTTTTGTACCATTGTTGTTTGCTTTCCCATCAGCCAGGAGGGTCTTCAAGACCTGCCCATACTTGATCTCTTTAAATACATTTGGTTTAACTTATCATTAAATAAACAAGCACTTTTTTTTTTTTACTACAGTCAGTAGAATGTGTCCATACCATTTCTGCATCTTCTGAAGGACATTTGTTATGAGTGATAGCTGCTAGGGAGTCAAGTGTTCCCAACGGCCTTGTCTGACCATAGACATCTGAGTGTCAGACTAAGTCCCCACATGACCATATTCAAGATAATTCACCTGACAGTTACCGAGCGCTTCCTCATATACCAGCAAGGGGATGAGAATTGGAGATTCAAAAGTGAATAAAACTAGTCCCTGGGATCAAAGTATTTATACATCTCCAACCTTGGAATATATTGTCAGTGTTCTTTTTCTTTTACTTTTTATTTTTGTTCCTTATTGTTCGAACTGTTTACTTTCCTCTAAAATCTACTGTGCCTCATTGAATATGCTGTTTTCTGCTTTATTTCCCTGTAGGGTAAATTTGGGTTTTAAGCTAATGATGAAGATTTTTTTTTTTACCAAGTTCCCCCAATCTGCACTGCAATACAAGTTGCAAAAATCAATAAACACCATTATTTTCCAAAATATTAATAAGTAACTAACCAATTTTTTTTAATGTGTGGTGATATACTTTAGCTTATTACCTTTGGGTCATGGTTTTACCCCAGAATTCATTTAAAATCTTAAAATTAGACCACAAAGTGGCTAAAGGAGGAGGAAGAACCTCTATAATCATCTTAATTTTGCAAAAAATTTTGAGTTGAAGCCCATTTTGAAAGAGAGATTATAATAACATGATGATTATTTTATACCCATTGTGTGTGTTTATATGTTTGTACAACAAAAGGAAAGGGCAGCTAACACTCTCTCTGTTTCTATGAAAAAAGAATCATGGTTGCCAATGTCTGCCTAAATGATACATTAAAGATTCAACTAAAAATTTAAAAAACAAGACTAATGTACTAGTCTTATTTATAAGACTAATGAACTAGGCAAGAAATTGGAACCCATTTAATAGTTGGTCACCACCATAATTGGACAATAATACAGATTATCTGTGCATATTATGTGCCATTGAGGTAGATCCAGTTCTTAGTGACTCTATGAATGAGTGATGTCTACAATGTTCTGTCCTCACAGCCCTGCTCAGCTCCTGCAAACTCACACCTATGGCTTCTTTTATGCAGTCAATCCATTTCAAATTTGGTTTTCCTCTGTTCCTGCTGCCTTCTATTTTCTCCAGCATTGTTATCTTTTCCAAAGAATCATGCATGCCTTCTCATGATGTGCCCAAAGTAGGACAGCTTCAGTTTTGTAATTTTTGCCTCCAGTGATATTTCAGGCTTAATTTGCTCTGGGGTCCACTGTTCATTCATCTTTCTGATGGTCCAGGGTATCTGTAGAGTTCTCCTCCAACACCATATTTCAAATGAACCACTTTTTTCCCTATCAGCCTTCTTCACTGTCCAACTTTCACATCCACACATAGTAACTGGAAATATGAAGGTGTGGATGATCTTAGCCTTGATCTCTAATGACATATATTTGCTCTTGATGATCTTTCCTAATTCTTCCATTGCTGCCCTTCTGAGTCTCCATCTTTTCTTGATTTCTTCACTATAGTCTCCATTTGAATTGATGACTGAACCAAGGTAAACAAAATCTCTAACGATTCCAACGTCTTCATTGTCTAGGTTCAAATTGTAAATTTCTCCTGTAGTCATGATGTTTGTCTTCTTGATGTTCAAATGCAGTCGTGTTTTGGCACTTTCTTCTTTACCCTTCATCAGATATATCTAACTCTATTCCAATCACTGAATCTGGGCAGCAAGTTGGGGGTTTGCCACTTGACAAGACAAAGAAGAATAAAGAAGGCTAAGAGAGATTTCTTCCCCATAGAGTAGCTTACTAAGGTTTTCACACATTCACCCACTGAAATTTAATCATTAATGTAATGTAACATATTGCCAAAGAGATGAGAGACAGCAAAATGACATAGGTTAGTTTGATCTCAGGAGAAAAACCAACATATCAAAGTCCTGTCAGAACAAGAGATACGAACCCAAAGGACAATATGAATTTTATTTTGCACACACAAAAAATATATCTATTTACCAACTTCTACTTATGTAGTTAATGTTAGCTTCTTCACACCACTCACCACATGGATATGACAGATGCAGTAAAGTTTTAAAATAAAGGATGGTCAAAATGGCAAAGTCTGACACAATTGCTAATGAGGAAGATACGGATTGATTTTACAAGGCTGTTCGAACATTCTGGGTTTTAAAAAAATATATAGGAAAACAACGTTACTGGCAAGATAGGTAAAAAGGCCAACAGAAGACAATAAATTAGAAGAAGAATCAGGCAATAGTGAAAGTGTGAGCTCATTGAAAGTGCAGCCACAAAGACAAATATCTGCAAGGCTACTTGGGAAAATAAGTAATGAAGCTGGACTCACGTCAGACCAGAGGAAATGGCACCACGTTGGAAGGCACCTGCTCTGCTTAGATATGCAGCGCTTTCTACTCCATCAAGTCACCGCCATGAGGGAAGTAGGGGAAATGGTTCCAGGTCTTCTACTTTTTCAATATAATCTGAAGATCTGAGTTTTTGTGTTAATGTTCTCATTCTTTTTCAAACTGAAAGGGAGAAACAAAACTTACATGTTAGTCATTTTAAGCTTAAAGGCTGCTATAAGTGTCCTCTGTTCTAGAAGGAAATAATTATATGATATAAGAAAAGGTTTGCCCTGTAATTCAGTTAATATTAACAAAAACATGACAAGGCTCTGGAAACACTATTATTTTTCATCATTAGCTCTGGGGTGTGATTCAGTTTAGCTTACCCTTTGGTTAATGTTGAAAAAAAAAAAGATACACAAAATTGCCCTGAGAGGGCATTATTTGCCAACAGAGAGGATCTGAAGGTCATCAAGACCTCAGGTGAACTTGGATATTGGTCTGAATGCCCAACAAAGCATTGGAACAAAACCAGGTGTTATAAATTAGAAATTCTTTAGAAAAGGCCATTGTTTAATTTCCTAACCTTGGTGCATAGCCTTAAGAATAGAAGAAATATGATTTTAATATATCTTTCTCCCATGTAAATGTCACTCAAATATATCAGCATATTTGAAGGGTATGTTTGTGTTACCCCAGTCCCTTCATGGCCTGAAATGTCAACACAAAGTCAATAGCTCATTTCCTGTTGATATTTAGAACTAATTTTTTTTTAATGAAACCAAAGATTCATTTTCATAACTCTCTTCCTCCCCATAAGGACAAACACTGCTTTGGGCTCTGTATATACCTCCAGTCAATTGGATGTCCTTCCTGATCAGCCACTCATCTTTATATCAGCAAGACTTGTTGCTTGTCAGTCTTCAAAGCTGACACAGACGGGGACTGTGCTGTCCTTCACAGAGGTCCTTCATTATCCCGCACAAACCTCCCTTCCTTCAGTCCACCACAGAGCAATTTACTTGACACCTTCTCAACACAGTTGATTTGCAGTTAAGTTTGCCTCAGCCTTTAAATGACTTCAGCCTTATTCCATGAAGCCAAATAACCCCAGCGTCACAGCTAAAACTTGCTAGCAGTTTAATTTGACCTCAATAGGTGACCTGAATTTCAAGTCCTTATGGATAAGATTGTCCCAACACTAGTTAAATTTGATCTGGCCTTTGGCATCCTGGAAAAATTTCTGAAGTTCTTATTACTTTATATTGTTTTTCCAAATGAGACACTCATTTTCCAAATGAGACATTTTCTTTTTTCTTTTTTTTTTTTATTTCTCCTTTTCTAACAGTATGGTTTCAAAAGAAAGAAATTTCAATTGGTGTTTTTCACTGCATTTCAAGTGAAGATTTGTGGGATACAAAATATTAAAAGTTGTAATTAGAACAAATAAAGTGCAACAGATAAAGAAAAGTGACTCTTCACTTACTTAACATATAGTAGCACATATTTCCTTCTCAAGGAAATAAAATTTGCAAATGAACCTCTCCACCAAACTCTGTATCTAGCTCAGCAGATTGCAATGGGACCTCCATATGCATTATTGACTTTCTTCTTCAAGGGTTGTGATCGAAGTCAGGTAGATTCATTCAGGTTGTCAATTCCAGTAACTCCTCTTTAGTGAGTTTAAAAAGTAATAGCAGATATAAAGATAATATAAATGGCGAAGTGGGTGAGAGTTCTTCACTACAAATCAATCATCATTTTTCTACAGTACAAAATACAAGCATTATGTATGCTAGACAGAAATATATATATATATATATATATATGGATATTATATCTGAGTATGGGGGATTAGAAGGGGAGGTATATTACAGAAATGTATGAGAAAAAAGGGGGAAGAGAGTTTTAGAGAAGGAGAGAAAATGTGGACATAAAAATAAATAAAAATTAAAATATGATCCTCTTCTCAGAAAGAAGCTTGCAAATGTCAGGCAGCCAGGATTCTGTGGAAGACTGGATGTGTAAGGTTGATGGATTCCTAAGAGAAAGAGAGCCCATCACCAACTCCCAGAAGGTGGGAAGAGGAGGATCTCATCATCAATAACTACATTGGGACTGCAGTATCAAGAGAGTATCAGGAGGAGAAATCCCTCAGTCAGAGCTAGCTTAAGTGTGCTCACCCACTCAAGAGTTCACTAATATATTTCATTGGGAATGAGGGAATTGGGAGTTTCTTTCTTTCGCCCTACAACGTTCTTAAGATAATTTTTAAATATCATACTTTTGTGGGTTATGTTTTTAATTAATCTCTGCCAGGAGCATCTGTTGAGGTTTGTAGGGTCCTTGCTTCTTCCAAACAAATTGAAAACTTAAATAAGGAAGGGATATAGAACAAAACATCACAAATATTACCCATAAAGACTGAGGAAGATGGCATAGCTTATTGTGAGACCCATGACAACCCTTCTAACTACACCCAGTAATTTGGCAGATTTTACCACCTTATTACAGGCAACACTAAACAGCAGAAGATCTCCTCATTTTGGGTGTAATTGTGGAGAACTTCTTCCTGGGCCAGCTAGTCTCCAATAGAAAAAAGAATAAGGCAGAACTGAGATAAACATGGTGAGTTTGTTTTTACCAAATTCTCCAGTCAGATAAGTCACCTTTATTTGCCAGGAGTGGAGTGAGTAAAGAAATGGAGCCGCAGTGAGCGGCCGTCCAGAAGCTGGCAACTGATCTGCCTCACCCGGGAAGAGCACAGTGATGGTGCCAACTTGGGCCAGTGAGGCAACGTCCTCCACAACTAGACTGAAGAACAAAACGACAGCAGCTTGTCTGTTCCCCTTCCCCCAATTCCCCAGCGCTGTTCCCATCCCCCAATTCCCCAATTAAAAAAAAAAAAAAGAAATGGAGATATTCTGGGAGCTTTATACTAATCAAACTCTCCTATCATGGGCCTAAATTAGAGATAGTGATGAAGGGAAGTCACATTCCCACCTACCAGTGTTTTTAAGAACATGTTTGAAAAATAACTGCTACCCACTTTATTGTAATAGATATTCTCACATATCACAAATACTAAAATTTTGATAATATTCTTTATCCAGGCCTTTAGTTCAGCAAAGAGCAGAAAAGAAATTACACATAGAAAGAAAAGATGAGTTATAGGCCGGATAAAATAACTTAAGGAAATAACACCTGTATTTGGACAATTAAATGCCACGCTTCTTAATTACCACTAATTCTTCCTAAAAATATAAAGTTTAGAATTAAGTTTAAGGAGAATCACCATTTTGCTGGGTCATAACACCAACCAACGCCCATCTGATCTGGTGAAGAAAAAACACTGATAGGAGAATCATGCCCTAACCTTTCCCTAATAAATTTACTAAGTTATGATTTTTAAGAATATGAGCCAATTTGGAGCAGAAGAAAGAGCATTGATTAGTCACAAAGAGTCCTTTATTCAAGCCTCAAATCTGTCACCCCCTTGCACTGTAGAACTGGGCACAGCTGGACAAAGTGATTTCTGAGGGCACTTTCAGATCTGAAGTTTCACTCTGTTACCCATAATCGCATCTAATGTTATTAACTATTATCAAGTATACATGAAACAAGTTGAAGCTATTTTGAAATATCTTCATATTTGATTCTCTATTTCTCAATATTTTCCTAGACTCCAAAACTAGATATGCATTATACGTGCTGTACTACATACTATATCTTGTATAAGAATAGTAACACAGGTGATCAATTTCTTGGGTAAGTATCTCTTAATGGTTTTTCCCAGCAGTAACTACTCATCCTTTCTTCAACACATACTATGAGAAACTGTACTCTTCTTGAACAGTAGTCCTATTTACACAGCAGGGGAATATGAATGCTGAAAATTCACACTAAAATAAATATAGCCTTAGCCATGCCATTGTACAAGAAATTACTCAGTTGAGTGATCAATAGACACATAAGCTGATTGTTAACACTGAATAAGCACTTAGAGAGAACTAGGTATTAAGTAAATACAAACAAGAATATTAAATTATCCTTGGTACATTGCAGGAAAGTTTGACAATAAGGGTTTACCATCTCCAAATATTTGGAGAGCATAAACTGATTAAACTGAAAATAAAGTGCAAAGCTAAATAAACAGCAAAACAAAGTACGTATGCAATGCATAATATGTATTAGAAGAAGTTTGGGGACTACGACATTTGGAAATTTTCATGGCTTTTATCAACATTTCTATTGATAAGATTCAGAAAACATAGAAATGGATCTCTTAAATAATACATACACTATTGATGCTATAACTAGCTTTTCTTTTTTAGGTTTGGAAAGAGAGTCACCTATTTTCAGATGTTCTCATTTCAGAACTTCAGTGACCGGACTCCCAGAACACACTTAGCTTTCTGGCCACCAATATGCCCCCAAAGTGGGCTATTATCAATGATTAAATTAAGCTCAGTAGTTATGGGCATTATAGAAATAAGACAAAGTGGAATCATTCTGATTTGGTTTACTTTTTCCCCTTTTCATATGAACTTCAAGCAAATATTTATACTTCACATCTATAAAATTAAGATTTTGTACTATCACAGTATTTTATATTCACTTGATAAAAACTTAAAGGGTTTATGACTATGAAATTTTTTGAAGGATAAAAAAGTCTTGTTAATTAGCCTGGATCCTCATGCCCACACATTATGCTGGGCCTTAATGTAGGCAAATAGAATGTCCTTACAATTATAGCACATCCTGTTGGTATCTCACCTGGTTGAGTGGCTGCTATTCACTGATTTCAGACCTTTCCACACAGAGATGCTGGTAAGTATGAGAAGAGCTGATCAAGTATTTGTGCCTGAAAGATCAACTGACTCAGTCTGCAGTGCTGAGTAAGTTCATTTTATCTCCCTCCTTTAGTACTATACTCAGCACCAGAAACTGGATAGAAAAGCTTACTAATGAGCACCCTGTCCTTTTGAGGGATTGAAGACAAGGTGGTGACTAAAGGAGTTTTATTTGGTGCAGCTTTGAAAAGAATACTGATGATCATGGAATGCTTGTGTGACCCTTTCCCTTATAACACAAAATTCTTTTATCTCTGCTCCTAATGCAACTCAGATTGTAGACTCTATAATAAGCAAAAATTTTATATATATATATATATATATATATATATATATATATATATATATATATATATATATGTAAAACAGTTACTCTAATAAGCTAATTAGTATACTTGGGCAATTAATATTCTATGTAATGGTATAAATGTCCAAAAATGTAATACTTGTTTCATAGTTTAACAGGCCCTTAATGAAGACCAGATAAGCTAGAAATCCCACACTGAAGCATCAATTGAATTTAAATTAGGCAAAAGCAGAGTTAGTCTCTTAATAGCTTTGGCTGGTTCATAAAAAATATTGCTGAAGTCATCCTAAACTTATTATAATGAAATGGAGCTGGGTGAGTCAGCATGTTTGCCATGCCTGGGAGCAGAAATAGTGCACTCTACCCCTCTCATGATAGGGTCAAGGAGCTGGAGTCATGACACATTCACTGGAAGAATTAACTCTTTTCCAAAATCTCTACTCTTAATTTTAAAACTTTGTTCCAAACTTGTGTCAACAACACTTTAGTGGATGTTATTTTTTAACACTGAAGTAAAATTACTCAATTCTTCTTTGGGTGACTTTCCATTATGAAAATGTGCCTTTCTCTAGTTCAGCCTTAACCTCAATATCCTACCAAATGAAATAAAATAGTATATGTAATCCTTTGGTCAATTTGGATAAATTAAGTATAACTTGCATGCTAAATGTAACATTAATTCCCCATATACACAGAGGATGCTATCAGTTAGCCTAGGCTGAGTTATTTGTGATAACAAACCATTTCAAACTGTCATGACTCACAACAAAAATTTTGTTTTATTGTGCTATTCCTCTTGTTGATACCATATGCCCATTATGGTTCTGCTCAATGTTCTCAATAGCATTCAAGCCAGCAGACTAACCTTTATCTAGGATGTTGTCCATCTGAATACCTGGCTTAATGTTTCCACTTGAAAGTGATAAACATCACTCTTGTTTACATTTCCTTAACCAAACAAAACAAGTCATACTGCCAAGTCGAGTGTCAATGGGATTCGACTATATATAATCCTTCCACACTGAGATACATGACGTGAAGGGGCACAGCAAGAAGGACAGAAAAAATTTAAACCATATTTCTCTTTTCCATGTATAGAATGTGATAATCCCCATCTTATATCCACAAGGAGGTAACCCAAAATTTCCATCAACACATCAAGGCATGAAGCTAATATTCTCATTAGAGTTTCACCACTAGATCCACATGTGCGTCCTCTTGATCCAAAGACCCAGAACCAAAAAGGCTTGTTCTCAGCTCTCCCTACCCAACCCACACCCCCCGTCCCCCATTAATAAGCACACCCATTCAGAACGGGAAGAACGGTAGATATAGGCAGCCATTGTTCCACGGTAGTTCTAAAATCCTGCTCTCAGGCATTGTAAGGAGCCTACCTCAAAGGTAGGTGTTATGGACTGGATGTTTGTATTCCCTCAAAATTCATACATTGAAACCCTAACCCAAAGTGAGACAGTATTTGGAGATGAGGTCTCTAAAGAAATAATTAAGGTTAAGTGAGGTAATAAGGTTGGGGCACTGATCCAATTGAATTAGTGTCCTTATAAGAAGAGATACCAGAGTGCCTCTCTCTCTCTTTCTCTCCCCCCAGGAAAAGGCAGCTGTTTGCAAGCCAGGAAGAGAGTTCTCATGAGAACCTGGCCATGCTGAAACCCTGATCTCAGACTTCCAGCTTCCAGAACTGTGAGACATAAATTTCTGTTGCTCAAGCCATCCGGTCTATGGTATTTTGTTATGGCAGCCCTGAGAGACCAACACAGTAGGAAATGTTTCTTGATTAAGCCATGTTTCTGCTTGGAGGAATATATCTCTATTCCATTGTTATCAATAGCCCTGGGCCCAGACCTCTAGGTGGTCTTTTTCCATTATACCCCTGACCTCTTTAGGAGAGCATTAGAGCAAAAGACCTTGGAATCTGAGAAAAATTCACATCTTGTTTTCTGCCCATAAAAGATCAGAAGCCTAAAGGTCACATTAAGTTTTGAAAACTGAGTCTCTTTTTGTTGAGGCTAGTGGATTTTGGGGTCATACTAGTCTAAAAAAACATTGTTTCTCATGTATTTGACTCAAATCAGCACATGTGCCAAGAACTACAATAGTAGTTCTTTTTAGAAAATGCCTCCACTTTAGACTAGGCTTATCAGGCTTCTATGACAGAGCCATAATCTTAGTTTCTTCTCCCTGGGAAATTTTATCCAGTTGAAAGGATTTAGTGGGTATTACTTTAGTCAATTTAAAAATTTTTAACAATCAGATTTATGGCCACACCCTTCTTTTGTTCACAGGTCATTCTTTTTCTGTTTTAATTAGCCCATGTTGTTGCGAAGCCTTCATAGTTATATCTTCTAACTGTTGGAGCCTGTTTAATACCATGTGTAGGCTACTCTTGGCTATGTTCAGCAATTTATAACAAAAAAGAGATGAGCTCAGAAAAAAAAAATTGGCTTGTTTGCAAGCAGAAATGAGAGGGAACAGAGTTGAGAAAAAAAGAAAAAGCTTCTGCTTATAACAAAGCATATCAGTTCAGCTCATATTTCATTGACCAAAGCAAAACATGCCCGATCTTATATCAGCAGAAAAGGGAACTATAAATCCTTTCATAGGAAGACACAGTGAAAGTTTTGAACAATAATACAGTTCATCACAAGGCTTTATAATATCTACATAAAATTTTCATTGTGCACATATATCATTCCTGTAAAATGGGTAGGAAAAAGTAGGTAGAATTACTAGCCTTAGTTTCCAGAGTGAAAAATGAAAGTTCGGGAAATTCAAATCATAACCAAACATTATATAGCTAATAAGATGAAAAAGTCAACCTAGAACCCCAGATTCCTGACTTTTAATGTGACTTTTTTTCTACTACTCTCACCTGGTACTCATGAAATACAAAAAGTACTCAATAAGGGTGCATGAGCACAAATGCCCCCGAGACAGGGAACACTGAGGTTTTAAACAACGTTTGGGCATCAAAGAGCTCTTGGTTCTCATATACTGTGATAGTTGTGTAAGCATCAGCAAATCACTTAAACTCTCTGTGATTCAGTTTTCTTGTCTGTAAGCTGTAATATTTTAAAAAATTTAAAAGTGCTTAATGCACTTTTAATGCACTTTAGAGTCTCAGATACTAATTTAATACATATACTTGATACTGTATTAAACATAAGATCCAGAATGTGGAAAAGAAGAAGGCAAAGCAAGATAAAAGTACAAAATAGGCATATTGGCCTGGGCTTTCCCCCCCTATTATGTCCCTATTTTTCTCTATAGAAAGAGATCCTTTTTCTAAGGTGTACACATAAACTATGCAGTTGAATTATTTATGCAATTAATATGCAGCATCAGCAGCATCCATTTAAAATCCTAACCTTTTACACAAGAAGCAAAAACATCGAATTTAGGCAACAACAAAGATTAGAAAAAGGCAACACTAGATGCATATTTGATCTCATGTCAAATACAGATTTTTTTTTAGTAAAAATACAGTGTTGTCTGTGTAAGACAGGAATTATATTATTATTCCCATTTTCCAGATAAATTAACCTTTGCTCCAATTAAGTGGCTTACATGTTAAGCTCTTGGACCTAGAAAACATTGTGTGATAAAAACTTAAAGGCACAAGTGATATGAAAAAATTTATTCACAGTTTCATTTCTCATCAATTCTTTCCAAGTACATATATATCATAATATCAGCCTCATCTAAAGCCAGTACAAGTGTCTCTTTTTACTAGATCAATACATACTATTTTATCATTGAAATGTTACTGCATAAGGCTTTAAATCTCAAGCATATTCCTTTTACTAGATTCATAAAGTCCAATGTGATTTCTTAAATATAATATGCAAAAGGTATTCTATTATTACTGTGAAATCCAAATTTGAACTACAGAGAAATAAAGTGTCTGGTTGAAATTTTAACAACTATCAATGTCTCATAACTGTTGAGTTTGGACATTTATGCTCTGAATCAGCTGAAATTCACATAGCCAGACATCATATACACTGCCATACAAAGGAAGCTGTCCAAGAAAAATAAACCCCTAAGTAACAGATAAATCTTAAATAGATGCTATTTCCAAAGCTGCAAAAATTATTACCATTAAGTTAGAAAGCAATAGAATCTACTTAGCAAGTTATGTCAAGATCAGCATCAATCTCATCAAATGACAGAAAAACTTCCCTCTCAGTTAACCCCACAAAGGAAAATGCATTCTTCTAGACAGAGAGGAATCCACAAAAATTATCATAGGGATCAGTAACTCCAGTTACAACACTACAGGAAGAACACTGGCAAACAGAAAGGGTTCCTAAAGTGGTATGAGAGAGGAAAATGATAGCATTTATCATCTGCACCAAATAATGAATAAAATGGGTGGATTCTGAGGGAAAAAATCCCCCCCTTTTTTTTAACTACTTGGATTTTCAACTTATAAAGAGTAAAATGTTACTCAATCCTTAAACTAGTTGAAACATAACAATAAAATGCTATTTTTTATCTATTATTCCTGCAAAAATTAAAAAGAGTTATAGATTCCAATGCTGGTGAATGTGTAAAAAAACAGTTCTTAAAGTTGTAATGTAACTTGCATAAGCTTCCTAGATGCCAATGTATCAATGCACACCAACAATCTAAATGTATATAGTCACAACAATTTCACCTTTTGAATTTCTCCTATGGAAACAAAAGCACAAAGATTCACGTCATTGTGAAGTTCATTAGAGGCATTGTTTCATTGGTAAAATTTGAAACAACCTAAAAGTTGTCTAATAAAAAGTTCTTAAAACAAATTAGAGTACATATACATATACAGCAGGATACTACGTAGCCATTAGAAAAGATCAGGTAATTGCTAGGTAGTGGCTTATCATTTATTAAATGCACATTACATTTCACTCTGTGTAATATAGAAAATACACACATTTACGAGTGAATGTGCATTGCAGAAGGCTGGAAGGATAAATGCTTTACTAATAACAGTTTATCTCTAAATAATGAGATAAGTGGGCCTCTGAGACTCTCCCACACTTAGGCAGACCTGGAGATGGGACCAAAACAACGAAAAGGACGCACTGGGAGGGATCCAAGATGACGGAGTAGATAAACACTGCGCATGCTTCCTTCCGTGAACACATTAAAATTACAACTAGATTATAAAACAATCAACCTGAAGAACTGGCTGGACAGAAGTTGTATAACTAAGAATATAAAGAAGAAGCTACTTCAAAACTGGTAGGAGGGGCGGGGCTGCGGGAACTGGAAGGGACATCTCAGCCACAGAGGTTCCCCCAGGAAGAGCAAGAGACCCCAGCCCAACACCAGCCTCCCCAGCCCAGAGTACTGGTGTCAGAAAGAGGAGTCCCTACAATACCTGGCTGTGAAAACAGTGTGGATTCTGACCATCCGGGTGGGATGGAAGGCTACAGGAAACCCAGGCGTCCTCTGAAAGGGCCCACATACAGACTCTCTCACACACAGGCACTCTCCCTGGGCTCTGGTGGACGGACAGGACTCGGGGGTGTTGGAGGCATACTGGGGGAAGACTGAGGTGTCTGGCTTCAAAGAAAGAGCTGGAGGACAGTAGCCATTTTCCCCATGTGGGGCCTTTCTCCCATGCAGCTGGCAGTTGGGTGCCATCTTTCCTGTGTTGAGCCCACCCCCACAGGCCAAATCTAAATCTGATTGGTCTGGTGAGCTCCACTTGTTTTACCCTGCTGACTCACTGAGAAGCTGCGCCCTTAAGCCCTGCAACACTGGAGGCACTATCTCAGCATGCAGCCAGCCCCACACATATTGCACTCTTTTTTGGAAAACTATCAGGGTCTATGGGCCCCAGGCAGGCAGTGACTGGCTTCGGTGTGTTCTGAGACATTTGCTGAATAGCTCCAGGATCAGCAGGGCACCAAAACAGAGTCTACATTAACCTGGTGGCCCCAGCTCTTCCCACTCTAGTGGGACCCTGCTTCACCCAACTTGCATACCACACAGGCTTTATCAGTGGCTGAACCTTAAAAGAGCCCACAGGTCCATGCACCTCCAATATCAATCATGACTCAACTATTAATATAACATCAGGGCACACACAACCCACACAAGGAACACTTCAGAAGCACCCAGAGCAGGAGACCAGGGAGACTTTGCGAGGGCTTCACAGGGCACCTACTAAATAAGACCACACAGCCAAGACTGAAAGACATAGCATATCTACATAATACATAGAAACAAATACAGAGAGGCAGCCAAGATGAGGAAACAAAGAAATACATCACAAATAAAACAGGAGAAAACTCCAGAACAAGAACCAAATAAAATGGAGGCAAGCAACCCACCGAAGACAGAGCTCAAAACAATGGTTATAAGGATGCTCAAGGAACTTAATGAGAACTTCAGCAGAGAGGTGGCAAGCATTAAAAAAGACACAGAAACCATAAAAATTTAAAAAAAATAAAAAAAACAGTCAGAAGTGAAGAATATAATAATTGAAATGAAGAATTCAGTAGAAGGAATCACTAGTAGACTAGATGAAGCAGAGGATCAAATCAGCAATTTGGAAGAAGACAAAGTAGCAGAAAACACCCAATCAAAACAGAAAAAAAAAGAAGAATCCAAAATAATGAGGATAGTTTAAGAGACCTCTGGGACAACATCAAGCATAACAACATTTACATCATAAAAGAACCAGAAGGAGAAGAGAGAAAGCAAGGGATTGAGAACCTATTTAAAGAAATAATGACAGAAAACTTTCCTAACCTGGTGAAGGAAATAAACACACAAATAAACAAAACCAGGAGGTGCAAGGAGTTCCAAACAAGAGGAACCCAAACAGGCCCACACCAAGACACATTATAATTAAAATGGTAAAGGTTAAAGACAAAGAGAGAATCCTAAAAGCAGCAAGAGAAAGCAACTATTAGTAACTTATAAGGGATCCCCTTTGTGATTGTCAGCTGATTTCTCAACAGAAACTTTGCAGGCCAGAAGGGATTGGCACAATAGTCAACATGTAAAAAACCAAAGCCCTACAACCAAGACTACACAGCAGACCTATCATTTAAAATTGAAGGACAGATGAAGAATTTCCCAGGCAAGAAAAAGCTAAAGGAGTTCATCACCGCCAAACCAGTATTACAAGGAATCTTAGAGAGACTTATTTAAAACAGAAAAGAAAAAGATCAAAATTGTGAATAAATACAATGGCAATAGCTACATATCTAACAATTACTTTCAATATAAATGGATTAATGCGCCCATCAAAAGTCATAGGGGAGCTGAATGGATAAGAAAAAAAACCCTTACATATGCTGCCTACAAGAGACACTTCATTTTGAAGATACACACAGATGGAATGTAAAGGGATAGAAAGAGATATTTCATGAAAATGGAAACAAACAAAAGCTGGTTTAGCAATACTTATGCTAGACAAAATAGACTTTAAAACAAAGGCTATACAATGAAGGACCCAGTAATCACACTTCTGGGTATTTATCCCCCCCCCAAAAAAAAATACCCAAATGTTCCTTTGAAGGGTCCTGTGCATCCATATGTTCATTGCAGCATTGTTTACAATGGCCAAGATGTGGTTGCAGTCTGGCATTGATGGAAGAATGGATAAAGAGGAGGTGGTACATACATACAATGTAATATTGCTCAGTCATGGAAAGGAATAGGTTCTTGCCATCTGTGGCAGCACGGGTGGACCTGGAAGGTACTGTGCTGACTGGGGTGTCAGGCAAAAAAGACAAGTGCAATGTGATTTAACTTATACAGTAAAACCTTGGTTTGTGAGCATAATTCGTTCTGGAAACATGCTTGTAATCCAAAGCACTTGTATATCAAAGTGAATTTCCCCATAAGAAATAATGGAAACTCAGATGATTCATTCCACAATCCAAAAATATTCATATAAAGATGATTACAATACTGTAATATAATACAAAATAATAAAGAAAATACAAAATGTAAAGAAAAATAAATTAATCTGCACTTACCTTTGAAAACCTTTGTGACTGTTGTGATGGAGACAAGAGAAAGGAGGGTTATTGTGTAGGACGACTCTCACTACCACTAATGGAATCACTGCTGTCTATTGGCTCAATGGAATCTTTTCCTTTTCATGCAACTGTAACAAGGAAGCTACCCAATGACACTTGCTTTTGCCTCTGAGGATTTCAGGGAAATGTGACATTGCATTGTCCTTAAACAGATTCATCGCTCGCACTGTTAGACAGCCTTATTCAGGTGGTGCTTCTCTACAAAATTTTGCACTGTTTCCCACATTTTACACTTCTCCCTAATCTCATTTGAAGTGAGGGATTCCTGGGCCTTTCTCTCCTCCTGCTCTGCAGACGAGATCTCCTCCATCAGCTCTTGAATGTCGTCCTCATTCACCTCCAGCCCCATGGTCCTCCCCAAGGACACAATTTCATCAACAACTGGCGGCTCCTGTTCACGAGCAAGTCCCTCTAAGTCATGTCCAAGAACGCAATCAGGCCACAGGTTTCTCCAAGCAGAATTGAGGGTTCTCTTGGTGACACCATCCCAGGCTTTATCAACGATCTTGAGGCAATTCACAATGTGGAAATGATTTTTCCAAAACTCTTGGAGGGTAAGGTTTGTGCTTTCGGTCACCTCAAAGCATCGCTGAAATAGTGCTTTGGTGTAAAGATTTTTAAAGTTTGAAAGGACCTGCTGATCCATGGGCTGGAGGATTGGTGTGGTGTTGGGAGGAAAGAAACTTGACCTTAATGAACTCGAATTCCTCCAGTAAGTCATCCTGAAAGCCTGGAGGATGAGCAGGAGCATTATCCATAACCAGCAAGGCTTTGAGTGGCAGATTCTTTTCTAAAATGTATTTCTTCACTGCAGGACCGAAGACCTCGTTGATCCACTCAGTGAACAAGATACAAATGACCCAAGCCTTGCTGTTGGACCTCTACATAATGCTTAACTGGCTCTTCTGCACCTTGCATTTCTTGAAGGCTCATGGATTCTCGGAATGATACACGACCAGGGACTTGGCTTTGAAATCCCCGCTTGCATTAGCACAAAACAAGAGGGTGAGACGGTCTTTCATGGGCTTGTGACCAGGCATTGCATTCTCTTCTTCTGTAATGCAGGTCTTCTTTGGCATCTTTCCAAAAAAGCCCCATCTCATGGAAGATAAAAACTTGCTCCGGCACGTAACACTCAGAAACCATGAGCTTCTGGAACTTGGTAGCAAACGCCTCAGCTGCCTTGGAGTTCGAACTAACAGCCTTTCTGTGCTTCACAACACTATGGATGCCATTTCTCCTCTTAAAGATATCAAACCATCCCTTTATTGCCCTTAATCCTTCTTCATTTTCTGTTGATGTACCTGGCAGTTTACTTACAAGGTCGGTGTACAAGGACTATGCCTTCTTGCAGATAAACTTCTCAGGCACCGTATCACCTGCTAGTTGCTTCTTGTTTATTCGAACCAGAAACAACTTTTCTACATCTTTCAGAACATGTGGCCATTCCTTCAATATTCTCGTGACTCCTTTTGCTGCATCTAGCCCCCTTATTTCTTCTTTCTTCTTTAATATTGTGCAAATGGTCAGTGCAGACTTCTTACAAAATCTTGCAATTTCAGCCACTCACAAGCCTTGTTTGTACTTCTCGATGATTTCCTTCTTAACTTCATCTCCTTCTTCTTACTGCCTTTCTTTTCAACCTTTTTCTGCATGGAGGCCATTGTATATACTCACACGCATGTTGACTAGAGTACAGTACAGTATTAATAAACTCTTGTCACATACTGTATTTAATGTAACTGACAATAAGGCAGCAGAGGAAAGGTCTATATCTGCAGGCAGCCTGACCTAGAATGAAGCAAAGCATTCCTAAGCTTACTCTTATATGAAAAAGTGAAGGACTGTCCATAGGTGCTTTGAAGTGACAAAAAAATACACTAGTGCCAGTTGTGGGCACCTTCCAAAGTTCTGAAAAATCACTGATTTCTACCAAACACCATGGCCTGAGACCAAGCATCTGAGCATGGGAGACGATCACCCATAATCCTGCAGCGAGAGAGAGAAAAGAACCACTGGCTCAGTTGTGATCATGTGACGTTTGTCATCATGTACGACTCATATTGCAAGACATCGCTCATTTATCAAGTTAAAATTTATTAGAAATGTTTGCTCATCTTGCAGAACACTCGCAGAACAAGTTATTTGCAACCCAAGGTTTTACTGTATATGTAATCTAAAGAACAAAATAAACAAACAAACAAAAAATAACCAGAAACAAACCCATAGATACAGAAAACATTTTGATGGATACCAGGTGGGGAGTGGGGGGGTTAGGGGGTGTGGATGAAGAAAGGGGAAGTGATTAAAAAGTGCAAATTGGTTGTTACACAGTAGTCATGGGGATGTAAGAGTATAGCATAAGGAATATAGTGAATAATATTGTAATAGCTATGTATGGTGTCAGGTGGGCACTAGATGTTGGGATGACAGATGAGAGGGGGTTGGGAGACAGGGTGAAAAATGTGAAGGGATTAAGATGTACAGATTGGTAATTACAAAATAGTCATGGGGATGTAAAGTACAGCATAGGGAATATAGTCATAATATGTAATAACTATGTATGGTGCCAGGTGGGTACTAAACTAGTTAGGGGAGTCACTTCTTAAAGTCTATAAATGTCTAACCACTATGCTGTACACCTGAAATTAATATAAAATAATATTTAATTAAAAAAAGAATGTAACTTAACTTTATGAACAGCAATCACATAATAATCAAATAGAGAGAGATTCATTAATTGAAAAGCTCTCTCCATTGTATTACATTCAGATTAACAACCTTAGTAGAACAATCTATATTTCAAGACAGGACACATAAGTGGAAGAGAGTTTGAGTACATGAAACTTTCTCAAGCCATCTCCTGAAAAGTGCTCTGACATGGGACCAAAACGTAGACATGCCCTCTTCATGATCCTGCTCTTCAGGGTCCATGTGAGTCCCACTCACCATGATAAACAGTGTTAATTAATACAACTTAAATGAATAGATTGACCACATTATGAACCACTTTGCCTACATATTCTATACAGCATGAGGAAGATGATGATGAACAATCCTTCTACACATCGGCCCATTAAAATGATGTGAAATGGTAAAAAAAGGGACACACTGGGCAAGATAAGGCACACAAACATGCACACACGTGCTGTTGGCCACTGTACTATTGTATTTTGCATCAGATATCTTTACATACTTTGGGTCCTTTCATGATATAATGACCTCGTTAGCAGGGAAATAACATACAAATTCAAGAGTGCCTCATATCTTGTCTTATACTAACATCAGTGGGTTATTAGTGTTTGGGGCAAATGAGGGAGGAATTACCCACATTTGTATTCCGCTATATATTAACGAACATCACCACGTATCTGGTAGCAGTACCTCCCATAAGCATTCCTTTCCTGAATGTGGGAAGCACACTCAGCCATACCTGGAAATACTCTTTAATACACAAGCAAGTAAAAGGATAAAACAGCTAAACACACACTGTACCTGTCTGATTAAAAGTGCTTTTTAAGTTTTAGCTCACAACTGACATTAACATCTCTTCTCTCGGTGCTACTGGGTTTCACTGTCTTGCTCTCTGATATAAACAATAATTTTACTGCTAAAATTGGCTTTTCAGCTAAACCACAGGTTACCCTTATTCTTAAAAGTTAAAAATGATACAACATACATTACAAGTGTCCTTTACCCAGCTCTAAAAAGGGGAGAACAGTGAACAAATTTCAAACGCCAAGGTGATAACATCAGGCAAAAGAAAAGCAACAGACATAACACAGAGTTGCAAGAGAGCCTTTCCTTTCGCCAAAGGTGTTCTGCAAGGCATCTCTATCCTTCACCTCTATTAGCTTAATAAATGTCTTAACTATGTCATTCACATAATGATACTGGGAGAAAGGTTTTTACAGACTCACTATGAGATGTTAAGAGTGCCTGAGAAGATAAATATTATTTTGGTTTATCTCATTAATCTTGTCTATGCCTTCCTTCCCTTCAGCCAGCCTGCTTCAGAAAAGCAAGTGCTTTATACATGTGACAGAGTCATAGGAAAATTGCCAGTCAGGCTTTGAAAATGAGTCTTTTTTATTTTCTGACAGCCATTTATCTCTCTGCCATCAGGCAATACCTAAAATTTGTATGTGGGTTTTACGTTAAAGATGAATTCCTGTTGAATCTCAGGGCCTGTCAATGTATTTTTAAACTTTGAAGGAAATGCTATCTTTCCAAAATAGCCACATTTTCTTTTCCAAGGGTCATACCATCACTTAAAACATCTTTCCAAAACTTTGGCAAGCTACCATAGTATACTTTTTATAACATGACCTCATTTCTAACTAATTCACAAAAATGTGTTTCAAATGAATTAAACATCATTGAAAAATTAACTCAATAAAGCAGACAGGAAAATTGCAAAATTATTAAATTTAGCCTTAGATAATCACAAAATAACAAAACTTTAATTGTTAACTTCAAATTTTAATTTCAAATTCCACCTCTCAAACTTTCACTTTTATACTTTTTTTCATAAAGATATATACCAAAATTATCCAATATACATAAGCTTCTCCTACATTCCAATTTTTAAAAATCATTATCATTTTCTCCTTACCAGTTCTTGTATCCTCTTTACTATAATGCGTCCTAACCTTCTCAGGGCTCCTTGACCTCCACCGACATTCATTTGTAAACTACAGCATTTTTGCTAACCAAGGGAATTTTTATCCATAAATTGGTGATTCTTGGTTGTTCAGCTTTTATTTATTTTTTTATTGTTTTTTTTTATTTTTTATTGGGGAATTACAGAAGGGGAACAGACAAGTTGCTGTCCTTTTGTTCTTCAGTCTAGTTGTGGAGGACACTGCTTCACTGGCCCAAGTTGGTATTGTGATCATTGTGCTCTTCCTGGGTGAGGCAGTCGCTCGCTGGCCATTGGATGGCCGCTCACGGTGGCTCACGGCAGCTCATGCCAGCTGCCGGCCACTCAGGGTAGCTCATGGCAGCCCACTGCAGCAG
>NW_017731905.1:117653-127299 GCF_001890085.2 Hipposideros armiger | reverse complement strand
GACTCTGGGTGGTGAACACACAATGTGATATATAGATGATGTGTTACAGAATTGTACACCTGAAACCTATGTAACTTTACTAGCAATTTGTCACCCCAATAAACTTAAATTAAAAAAAATGTTTTAAAGTCCAGGCCTGAAAGTGGCTTGCATCATTTCTGCCTCTATCTCACTAACTAAAACTCATAGGTATTGCCCCAATTTAACTGCAAAAAGGAGAGGGGAGAGAAGGGAGCACGCTTTAGGAAGAATCTCAGGCAATAGTGCAGTTGAGAAAGTCTTGGCCAGCCCAACAGCGCACTCCAATGCAAACATCAATCACAGAGGAGCCCTACATTGAGTAGAAATGGCCAGGCCCTGTCGCCCCATCATGCTCTGGCATCAACTGGAAGCAGCTCGCAGGGAGCATAGCCTCAATGAGAATGTAGCAGATCCCAAAAGTGTAGCAGATCCCAAAAGAATATGGCAGATGAAGACTGTCTACACTCCTCATAACGAATCCTCATCTAAGTCAGGTTCATTTCTCTGCTCCCTCTCCTACTATGCTACTTTCATAGGCCAGAACTCAAATTCTTGATCACTGGCAATCTATTTAAATTTTCACACAAGTATATTAGCAACCACTATAATGAATAATTATAAAAAAGCAATGTAAGCTGATGCAGACCCCTTCAGCATTTGTCTAGATTTTGCACATAAAAAATATTGTTGTTTCCCTATTAAAAAAAAAAAAAGAAAGGCTTTAAATATAAACAACTTGTATGCCATGGACTATTTTTGCTCTTCATGCTGAAAGTTGAAGTTGCTAACAAGATTACACTCAGCCCGGGGACTCACATGACTGATGCATGAGCTGCAATCACTCAGGGCTACATAACAATCTTCTCCAGGGCTTGTCATTATTCAGCTGTCTACAGGACACTGCATTGGGTCCCTCACTTCTGACTGACACATGTCACACACTGCCTGATGGCAGAACCTGCCCAACTTTTCTTGTCTGCTGCAATTATTCTTTAAGCACCACATGAGCACACAAATGCGCGCACACACACACACACACACACTATTGTATATCTCCTCACTATGCCCTAAATACCCTTGTGCATTCCTACCTGGCTGTACCTGGGACCCTCCCCTTGTCTGCACTGCCTCCTCACTCCCCTTGAAGCCCTGCCCACCTTCCAAGGTTCCAGTTAGGCTCTGCTTCCTCCATGCACCTTCGCTGACTACTCAAGCTCTTAGCTATTTCTCTACCTCTGACCTCCTACAGCTCTTTTAACACTTCACATGTGTATGTCTTATCTCTAGGAAGCATTTCACTTCCTTTTGACTGTTCTTTGGACTACCTCTATACTGCTCATGGCACCTAGTGGGTTCTTGTATACTTACCTACATAGCATACCCTGCCTTCAAACCCCCTCCTCTTCTTTCAGGCTCATTTCATATTCTACATTCTCTAAAGGTTATTTTCAAGTCCCAATTAAGACTGCGTGTATCTTACTCTGCACTGCCATAACACTTTGCTTGTACTTTTAATATGTAATATTTTCTGCTCTGAAACATAATCAGCTGCTTATGTATTTTTCTTCTCTACCCTCCTTAGATTATACGATCTTAGAAGACATATTCATCTTTGTCTCTGTTGTACTTTGTGCTCTGCATTAATCTGACTCTTGGTTTTGCATTGAATAAAGGAAGGAGTGAAGAAAAGAATATATATATATATATACATATATGGTGACATGAAAGAAAATGTGACTAATGGGTAGAAGCCTCAACTATAAGTTTCAGCTCTACCACTGACTAGTTGTGGGATCTGGGAAAGCCAAGTAACTTCTCTNCGGCCACTCAGGGTAGCTCATGGCAGCCCACTGCAGCAGAGGCTGCAGCCTATGCCATCGCCAGTGACTCACGGCAGCCCATCTCCAGGTCGAGCTATTGTTCACCATCTTAGCTGTAGAGGGCGCAGCGTCACTGGCCCTCATGTGGGATCCAAACCGGGGCCCTACTGCTCAGATCTGGCATCACAAGCAAGCTCTTAACCAACGCGCTACTCCACCAGCCCTGTTCAGCTTTTATTTTATTTATTTATTTATTTATTTATTTTTAAAAGATTTTTATTGGGGAATTGGGGGATGGGAACAGTGCTGGGAATTGGGGGAAGGGAAGCAGACAAGTTGCTGTTGTTTTGTTCTTCAGTCTAGTTGTGGAGGACGTTGCTTCACTGGCCCAAGTTGGCACCATCATTGCGCTTTTCCTGGTCGAGGCAGATCAGTCACCGGCTTCTGGATGGCGGCTCACAGAGGCTGCTGGCCACTCACACTGGCTGCTGGCTACACACAAGAGCCCATGGCAACCCAATGCAGCAGGGGTTGCAGCTTACACCATTGCCGGCAACTCATGGCAGCCCAGCTCCAAGTTGAGCTGTTGTTCAGCATCTTAGCTGTAGAGGGCACTGTCACTGGCCCTCATATGTGGGATCCGAACCGGGACCCTCTGTCATCCCAAGCCAGCTCTTAACCAATGCACAACTCGGCCAGCCCATCAGCTTTTATTTTAATGAGACTCCATAAACAGCTTATTTATTACTATAGTCTGCTTTATTTCCCCCACAATATAAGATATATCCAAAACTCTTTTTTGCAATACGTGGTATATCCAAACCTTGATTGACCAGGTTTCCCCTAAAATTGGAAGATTTTATATCAAGAAATCCCCCAATTCATATTGACTTAAACCAACAGTTTGTTATGTATAGGATTTCTATGAGATCCACTATGACAAGCTCTTCTTTTTTCTTATAGCATCTATTTTTCATTTTGCCTCCAGATCCACTCTCCTCCATCGTCCTGCTGTGTAACAGAGAATTGATCTTTATTAATAGGCTCCCTTGACCTCTGGATTCCAGTTGGGGGATCACTCAAGAAGAAGAATCAGCAGGAGATTGGAGGGCAAGAAAAAAGTAAAGTTTAGGTTATTATTCCCCTAGCTCCATCTCCTGATCTTTGTATATTGGTGGGTGCTGCTAGGGAACCTTCTCCATATGGCTACCCTTCCCCTAACACTTCCCCTTTGCCACTTCAGATCTAGAGGTAGAAACAGCTCCTCCTTTTGCTAACCTTGGGGTTCTGAGCTATCTCTTTGCAGTTTCATTAAACACCTTATACATTTTAGTAAGTGATCCTTTTATTAAACTTCCTTCTGTATACCCAAATTGAAAGTGCTTCTAAATGCTGTAGCTTTATAAAGATCTGTGAAAATTCTGAAGTTCACATTCAGGAACTTTTATTTTGTACATGTAGGTATTTTATCATCTCACTTCCCCCGTTTTTTATTCAAGTTATTAGTCTTTTGTGCATTTTGTTTATGATTTTCTGTTTAAAAATCTGTTCATAATTATTGTGGAAAATCCAAATATTACAAAGAAAAAACTTTTATAATCCCAACATCAAGGGGTAGGCACAATAAACATTTTGACAAATTTTCCTATGCTTTTGTTCAATACTATATCTTCTCACATCATTTAAAACCCTTTATAAAACTTTTTACTGGCTGCATAATATTTTTTCACTAAAGATATTATAATTTACTCAAATATATTTTTCAATAAATATATTATAATTTCCCTCATGCCACATATCTAAGTAATTTCTAATTTTCAGTATTTTAATAACACTCCTATAAACATCATTGTGCATAAAACTATGGCTTGATTTTTTTATGTTCATCTCTATTTAGAATTTATTTTGGTGAGTATAAAATAAGGCTCTAAACCAATTTTTTTTAAACAGCAAATTAACTGTCCCAACATCATTGATTCATGATATTTTGTTATTTATATCACCTTATATTTATTAAGGACTGTTTAGCTAACAATATTTCCCTTCTTAGCCAGACTCTCAAAGTACCCAAACTCTCTCACTCCCAGGCTCTCACCCTGAACTCTCATTGAAGGACAGCATCTTGGGAGGTGCCAGAGACATACAGGAAGAGAGTAAGTTGAGTGGCTTCAGAGCAAGGGCTGGAGGGACAGCAGCCATTGTCCCTGAGTTGACCTCTCCTCTTGTGTAGCCAGGGGTGGATGCCATCTTTCCTGTAGTGAGCCCTCACCCCACACAGCCAAATCAAATTTTCACTGTCCTGATGAAATCTGCTGGCTCCACTCTGGTGACTCCCTGGAACCCTATCCTACTAAACTTATGCATCACCTGAAGCCTTTCTGTCAGTGGCTGGCAGGCAGCCTGGGTTGGCCTGAGCTGCAGACTTTCTCAGACAACTCTCAGGGGTCCATAGGCCCCAGGCAGGTGGAAGCTGGCCTCCGTGTGCTTTAAGCCTTTCTGGTGGCCTCAGACTCAGCATGGGTGCCAACTCTGAATCTGCACGAACCTGGTGAACACCATTTGCCCCACCCTGGTCACTCTCTGATACCCAGCCACACCCAAGTTGAGCACTGCTGCAGACTTTCTCAACAGCTGACCCTTACAGGCAGTCATCAGGTATCTGCAGGCCTGGGGTGCCCTGGACCTTTTGCTGAGCTGCTCCAAGCCTGATACTGGTTGGCAGCCAGCCTTGGTTCGCAGCGTGACCTCTCCCACATACCTCCAATTCCATTAGAACTAGTGACCAATGCAGATCACTTTGTAACACCTACCAGGTAGCCCCAGGCCAGTCAAAGGCAGCAGCAGACCTTGGCCTGCAGGGTAGTACCTCATAAGAGGCTCCAAAACCAACATACCCACTGGCCAGCACCAAACAACAACAGAACACCATGCAGTTAGGCCTAGGGCACATCCAAAAAGGGTGGTCTTGGCAGGCACCAGAGCCCAGTGTGGATAATCCCTCTCTGCGAGTTCAGCTCACACATAGCAGCTCTTACACTGTGGTCAGGCCAGTGCTCATAGCCAGTAAGCCTGAGGGTCAGTCCCACTCACTGTTGTGCCAACAGTAATCAAGACTCAACTACAATAGGAGGTGCATACAATCCATACAGGGAATACTCCTGGGGCATCCAGAGTAGGGGGCCAGGGTTACTGCACCACTGGACCCCACAGAGCGTGTACTACATAAGGCCACCAGGGCAAGACAAGGAGATGTAGCAGACCTACCTAATACATAGAAACAAACACAGACAGGTAGCCCAAATGAAGAAACAGAGAAACATGTCCCAAATTTAAACAAATGAGAACACAGTAGAAAAAAAAAAAGGACTAAATAAAATGGAGGTAAGCAATCTACCAGATACAGAGTTCAAAACAGTGGTTATAAGAATGCTTAAGATAATTAGTGAGAACTTAAACAAAGAGACAACAAGCATTAAAAAAGATAGAGAAATCATTTTAAAAATCAGAAATGAAGACTACAATAACTGAAATGAAGAATTCACTAAAAGAAATCACCAGGAGATTAGATGAAGCAGAGGATCAAATAAGCAATGTAGAAGATAAGGTTATGGAAAACACCCAATCAGAATAGAAAAAAAAATTTTAATGAGGATAATTTAATAGACATCTGAGACAATATCAAGCACAGCAACATTCACATCACAGGGGTACAAGAAAGAGAAGAAAGAAAGCAAGGGATTGAGAACCTATTTGAAGAAATAATGACAGAAAACTTCCCTAACCTGGTGAATGAAATAGACATACAAGCTCAGGAAGTGCAGAAAATCCCAAACAAGAGGAACCCAAAGAGGCCCACACCAAGACACATCATAATTAAAACGGCAAAGGTTAAAGACAAGGAGAGGACCTTAAAAGCAAGAGAAAGGCAGTTAGTTACATACAAGGGAACCTCCATAGGACTGTCAGCTGATTTTTCAAAAGAAACTTTACAGGCAAGAAGAGATTGGCACAAAATCTTCAAAGTGATAAAATGGAAGGACTTACAACCAAGACTACTTTACCCAGAGAGCGACTGAGTGGCTCAGTTGGTTAAGAGCTCGCTCAAGAGTGTGAGCTCTGAGCAACAGGGTTGCTGGTTCGATTCCCGGCCCCAGCTAAGCTGCTGACCAGCCAACAGGTAGCAGGATGGCTCAGCTAAAAAAAAAAAAAAATACTACTTTACCCAGACAGGCTATCATTTAAAATCAAAGGAGAGATAAAGATTCCCAGACAAGACAAAGCTGAAGGAGTTATCACCACCAAACCACTATTACAAGAAATGTTAGGATGGCTCTTATCAATAAATCAACAAACAAGTGCTGATAAGGATGTAGAGAAAAGAAAACCCTTGTGCACTCTTAATGGGATTGCAAATTGGTGCAGGCACTATGGAAAACAATATGGAGGTTTCTCAATAAACTAAAAATAAATCCACCTTATAAATCCACTAGCAATTCCAATTCTGCGTATTTATCCAAAGAAATCCAAACAATAATTCAAAAAGATATATACACCCCTGTGTTCACTGCAGCATTATTTACAATAGCTAAGATATGGAAGCAACCTAAATGCCTGTTCGTAGATAATTGGATAAAGAAGATGTGGCACATATATAATGATATATTACTTGGCCATAAAAAGAATGAAATCTTACCATTTGTGACAACATTGATAAACCTGGAGGGTATTATGCTAAGTGATATGTCAGACTGAGAAAGACAAATATTATATGATCTCACTTATATGTGGAATCTAAAGAACAAAATAAATGCACAAAGAAAACAGGAACAGACTGATAGATACAGAGAGCTAACTGGTTGTTGCCAGAGAGGAGGGGGATTGGAAAGCTAGGTAAAAAAGTTAAAGGGATTAAGAAATACAAATTGGTAGCTACAATGTAAAGTACATCATAGAGCATATAGTCAATCATGTTGCAACAATTATGTATAGTGCCAGGTGGGTACTAGACTAATTGTGGGTGGTAGACTAATCTGCATAAATTATATAAATCTCTAATCACTAGCTATACACTTGAAACTAATATAAAATAATACTGAATGTCAATTGTAATTGAAAATTTGAAAATATAATTAAATAAAAGCAAGGAAACTAAGGGGAAAAATGTACATATGTGTGTGTTTTAATATCTGGTAATGCTAAAGGGATACAGTGTAGGTTTTTTGTTTGTTTTTCATTCTTCAATTATCTCCAACTGAATTGCACATTTATTGATTTATTTATATTAAATACAAGGACAGAAATTCTGATTTGTACTCGGAGGTATACCAAATAAATAAATAAATAAATAAATAAATAAAATTCAACATGATCTCAAGTAGTTTACAAAATAGTTGGAGAGAAAAGACATGAACACAAATAACTACAGTATAATCAGAAAGAAAGTGGTATCAGAAATATATTAGTTCTGTGAAAGAAATGAAGGAAATGATATACTAGAATCAGCAAGAAATCCTGTATGTGGAAGGTGGCATTTGATCTAGCCTTGAAAAAGAGCTAGGATTTCAGCAGGCAAAAAGTGGCAAAGAAGAATATGTCCACAAAGGAACCAAGTAAAGCCGCTAAACTGGGAGAATGGAAGATTCATTTGGGAAACAATATGTCATTTTTGTTTTGTTGTTTTGTTTTGTTTAAATTTATTGGGGTGACAGTGATTAATAAAATTACATAGGTTTCAAGTATACAATACGTCATCTATATATCACATTGTGTGCTCACCACCAAAACAGTATATAATTCACTGTGACAAGCACACATGGTGCTCCAGCAAAGAAACAGAGGGAACCATTAAGGTTTTAAGCAGGGGTCTGGAACGATCAGTGCTATATTTCAGGTAAACTACCATATCAGGCCTCTACATGGATACCTATTTTTTAATGCATTACCTATTACTATTTTCAATAGTAATTTCTCTTCAGAACCTTCTGTATTCACTAGTTTTTAAACATTAGGAAACGGGATTGAATAATGCATCCCCAAAGCTACCACCACCAGCAATCACCATCATATGCTGCCTCATTATTGATATCTTCAAAGAGTACATGTCATGTCTGTCTTTATCCTTTCCCAGTAGCCTTAAAAGGCTTGCTCGAACACATATCACTTATTAAGCTCATTTTTTTTTCTTTGTTAAAATTCTGTGCCCTTGACATGATTCCAGCAACATCTGCTTTCCTCTTAATCTGCTTTTCAACAGAAGGCATTTCTGTATGCCATTCTTTAGTGATATTGGTTAAGCAAACTTAACATTCAGATATTTTCCTGAGCTTTACATGTAGGAAGCCATTGACTGCAGCTCAGCACCTGTGGAATCTCCACTGATTGATATAGGCAATATTCTGTTAAAAAACAAATAAGTTACCAAATTTCATTGGATTAGCTCAACTAGTTTATTTCTCGCTCGGCACAGTATGTCAAAAGTTGTGCTGCCTTCCCTCAACTTGTAGCTATTCCAACTGCATCATTTGACCTCCAAAGACACTGAAGCAGAAGAGAGAGCTGGACAGTCAAGAGAAATGTTTTATTTTTGTTGTTGAGTTATATGAGTTCCTTACATATTTTGGATATTAGCCCCTTATCGGAGGCATTGTTTTAAAAAATCTTCTCCTATTCATTTGGTTGCCTCTTTATTATGTCGATGGTTTCTTTTGCTGTGCAGAAGGTTTTTAGTTTGATATATTCCCATTCATTTATTTTAGCTTTTACTTCCTTTGCCTTTGAGGTCAAATTCATAAAATCCTCTTTGAACCCAAGGTCCATAACTTTAGTACCTATGTTTTCTTTTATGCAGTTTATTGTTTCAGGTCTTATGGTTTAGGTCTTTGATCCATTTTAAGTTAATTTTGGTACACAGTGACAGATAGCAGTCTAGTTTCATTGTTTTGCACATGGCTTTCCAATTCTCCTAGGACCATTTATAAAAAATAATTCAATTAAAAAATGGGCAGAGGACCTGAATAGACATTTCTTCAAAGAGGACATACAAATGGCCAACAGACATATGAAAAAATGCTCAACATCACTAATCATCAGAGAAATGCAAATAAAAACCAACCATATTGAGATATCACCTCACAAACAAGCTAGAATGGCTATTGTCAACAGGACAAATAATAAGTGTTGGAGAGGCTGCGGAGAAAAAGGAACCCTCATACACTGTTGGTTGGAATGCAGATTGGTGCGGATACTATAGAAGGCTGTGTGGAGATTCCTCAAAAAATTAAAAATAGAATTACCATAGGACCCAGCAATCCCTCTCCTAGGTATCTGCCCCAAAAATCTGAAAACATTTATCTGAAAAGATATATGTACTCCAACATTCATTGCACCTTTATTTACGTTGGCTAAGACATGGAAACAACCAAAGTGTCCTTCAATAGATGATTGGATACAGAAGATGTGATATATATACATACAATGGAACACTATTCAGCCATCAGAAAAGATGAAATAGTACCATTTGTGACAACATGGATGGATGTTGAGATTATAATGCTAAGCAAAATAAGTCAGACAGAAAAATTCAAGAACCATATGATTTCAATGATATGTGGTATATATGAAACTGAAAACAACAAAGCAACAAGATGAACAAATAAAAACTCATAAACACAGATAATAGTTCAGTGGTTACCAGAGGGTCGAGGGGGAGGGGGGTGGTAGATGAGGGTAAAAGGGATCAAATATATGGTGATGGAAGGAAAACTGACTCTGGGTGGTGAACACACAATGTGATATATAGATGATGT
>NW_017731905.1:111685-115655 GCF_001890085.2 Hipposideros armiger | reverse complement strand
TTTCCAAGTCTTAGCTATTGTGAATAACGCCGCAATGAACATAGGGGTGTCTCTCAGTAGATTTTAATGTAGCAGTGGATAAAATAAAGCTAGAGCAAGAGATGGCATTAGGTAATAAAGACCCAAGTCAGGCGACAAGGGTGGACAAATAGTCAGATGGACAAGCTCCCGCAGCACCTACTTCAGAAGGTCACAATGGTTACACTGCACAATGCAGATAGAGCCCTCAGCAGTGTGAAATGTGATCTCTAAACATGGGACAGGACTACAAATGGAAATGAGGACTGGATAGGCAAACAATCAGATGCAAGTCTAGAGCTGGCTCTAGACATGTACAGGAAACTAGTAATTATTTTAAATTTAATATACAGTGAAATAAATAGATCTCCAGTGTACAAAAAGAATAGTTTTGATAAATTTATCCAGCTATATAAGCACCATGCCAATCAAGAACATAAAAATTTCCATCACCTCATTAAATTCACATGTGTTCCCTTCCAGTCAAGCGCCACCTCCATAACCACATCCTGATTTTTATTACTCTATCTGAATTTTGCTACTTCTTACACTTCATATAGAATTATACTCTATATACCCTTTCATATCATATTGGGTTTTTCACTTAACATAATGTTTTTGAGTGTTGTTGCATGTACAATAGTTTATTACTTTTTATTGCTGAGTAGTATTCCATGATACATGATGATTTGTTTATTCACACTCAAATGGACATTTGGAATATTTCTAGTGGGCTACTGTGAATAAAGCTGCTCTAAGTATTTTTGTACAATTCTTTTTGTGAACATATGATTTTGTTTGTCCTAGGTAAATACCTAGGGATGGAATTGTTGGGTCATGTAGTTTAACAACAGTTTTCGGAAGTGTCTGTACTACTTTATACTCCCTCCAGTAACATTTGAGTGTTTAAGTTGTTTTATATACTTGACAGCATTTTAAATTATCAGTGTTTCTTATTTTAGCCTAAATTTTAGTCGGCATAAAATGTCATCCCATATTGGATTAACTTGCATCTCTCTGCCAATTAACATTGTAGAGTGTCTTTACATCTATTCATTGGTTATTGGTATATCTTCTTTGTAAACTGTCTCACCTATTTTTTCTTCCTTTTTATTATTGATTTGTAAGATTCTTTATATAGTCTGGATACAAGCCCTTGGGTGGTTAGGTGTTGAGAATGTCTTCAAATTATTGGCTTGTTTTTTCACTTTCTTAGTGTGTGCTAATGAGNGACAATCCAATATTTGAATCTCAACTTTGCCAATACCACTTGGGCAAGTTATCAAACTATAATAATTTTATTTTCTCACTTGTAAAATGATCATAGTACAAAATGATAGCCTATCTCCTAGTGTTATTCTGAGGATTTAATAAAAATGTGTATAATGATCTTAGCAAAAGACCTAGAATATAGAAAGCTTGGTGTGCCTAGTAGATGTTAATATTATTATTACTGTTATTATTATTACCTAAGACCCCTTTTATGTTGCTATGACAGCACATTAATAGCTCCATCAATTTCTGAACACATACTCTTCTTAAAGACTCAAGTCAACACTGAACAGATTATTTGTCTGCCTGCCTATTAACTTAAGTGGGTTTCCTGGTGGTAGTTTATAATCTTTAGACTGTTGGTTCACTACAATGAGAAATCTACAGAGAAATTAAAATGTACTTAAATATCAGGATTTAGTGTTAATTACTCTACCAAACAAAGAGATTGGCCAAAATGGCTACCGTCATAACACTCTTAAAATTAATGTTAATGTTGGTATAGCACTATATACTGAATCAAACTGACATCAGTTCAAATTTCAGCTCTGCAGTTATTGCTATGAGAACTAGGACCTTGTGTAAATTGTTAAACTCTTTGTGTGTCAGTTTGTTCATCTACAAAATGTGATAGTAATTATTGCAAATTCAAAAAGTTATGAGTACTAAATAAACACATGTAATGAGTATCTGACATCTAGCAAACACTCAGTTGTATGTTGTACTATGTGCCTACAAAGCCTTACAAATAAATGGTATTATCACGATTGCTACCATCATAACCCATGCAAGATTGTTTGTAGAAATATCAATCAGAGAAAGAAATGTGTATTAGAGCAAGAGGGAGAAAGCATCCAGGTTAGATTATAGAAATAGAAGTTAAATTAGTAAATTCAGAGAAAATTTTGCAAATTATGCTAACCTTGAGGTGGAATGGAGAGAGACAGAGAGAGCACATCTCCATGCAGGCCTTGAGGAGGGATTGAGAACAAACAAGGACAGGAAAAGGAGAGAACAAGTGAAATGATTTGCATTCTTAAAGTCACAGATTGAGGGAAGAAAAGAGCATGATGGGAATAGGATCAGATACAGATAAGAGCTCAGGTCAAGCTGCTCTGTGCATATGTCATTGCTGGTTTTCCTGCTATAGCACCCACACCTATGAAACCCACATTAGAATAATAAAATACAGATGCAGATAAAGTATAATCATGGGTGGTATAAACATGGTTCTTTAAGAATTATCTAGGAAGAACTCTTGGAAAAATTCATGTCTCAAAGAATAATGTTATGAAGAAGAAAATGACATATTATAAAAGGTTAACATGAGCCTGTTGTTGGAGCGCATCCTAAGGCTGCTGATCTCTAGCTCCTTCCAATTACTTTGGTTGGCATCAGCACTGAGCAATAAATCCCAGGGTTATATTTCCATGCTTTCGCAACTGGCCCATTTGCCAATGTTGATGCTTGGAAGGAAACCACAGATGTTAGGGATGCAAAACTGAAAGAAGGTAGATGTTCACCCTCTGTTGCTTGCCTACTCTCCCAACCCCCTCACCATGCCTCACCTCCACCTTTCTAGAATTGGGCGAGACAAGGAACGATTTACATATGGTCCTCTGAAAGGGTAGGAAAGCTTAACAAGTAAATCAAGACCATTGATAATGTATTCATCTAGTTTCCCAAACTAAGTCACACACAAAAAAAGAAAATCACATGATAAATGTGGTAAATTAACTTTAATTGAGAATTGAAAGTATTGCAAAACTCTTCAAATAAATGTAGTACTATTTACATAATTTTTAAAAAAATGAAGATATCCAGAAACTTTCTCACTGGCATAAGACTATATCCCCTCTTTCTCGGCCTATCCTCCTCTCTCTCTCTCTCTCTCTCTCTCTGTGTCTCCCCTCAGATTCCTGGGTAAACATGTGGTTTCATCCACTATTAGGGCATTTTGGTATAAAAGTTTAAGAATCATAGGATTTTGTTTCTTTCACATCACAAAGACAAATACTGTTAGATGAATGTGTTGGTACAGAATGAAAAGTTTCTCACTTCCCACGCAGATTTTTAATAAGCATCAGCTAAAAAGCCTTTCTCTACCCTGTGGTTCTTCAGTTCTGCATCTGTCACTACCTTTGTGTTACTACATTTGTAAATTTCCCTCTTTTGAAAGTCACAATCTGTCCTTCACTAAATACACCACCCAACAGCTTCCCCGATGAGAATATGCAAGTTTTACTATTTTGGTTTTCTGATTAGACACAGGAAAATGTAATGCCACTGGCCTGTTTCTCTCCTCAGTGAGAGGGAAAATTGCTAGTTTTCTCTACGTATTAGGAGCCATAAGTGTAGAGCTAGCTGCCCTGCTCCTATCCTGCTGCTTGGCTGTAATCTTTATCAAGAATGTCTCTCTTTCCTTCATGTTTTCCTGGGATTTGGCTTCCAGAAAAATCATCTCAGGAAGCTGCAGTCCATTTTGGGAGCATGTAGTTGTTTTTGATTTTTCATCCAATAAAGTACTAAAGACAGTCCTCTTGTTTTACTGAATATTTAGATTATATGAGTTCGGTGCTATTTGGTATTAAAGAGCATGAACTAAATCATTGTTATTAATAAACAAGTACCTATTCAATATTTCCATAGATATTCATGATTTCATGCCACCAATGAAATT
>NW_017731905.1:75066-110065 GCF_001890085.2 Hipposideros armiger | reverse complement strand
CTTTTTATTGCTGAGTAGTATTCCATGATACATGATGATTTGTTTATTCACACTCAAATGGACATTTGGATTATTTCTAGTGGGCTACTGTGAATAAAGCTGCTCTAAGTATTTTTGTACAATTCTTTTTGTGAACATATGATTTTGTTTGTCCTAGGTAAATACCTAGGGATGGAATTGTTGGGTCATGTAGTTTAACAACAGTTTTCGGAAGTGTCTGTACTACTTTATACTCCCTCCAGTAACATTTGAGTGTTTAAGTTGTTTTATATACTTGACAGCATTTTAAATTATCAGTGTTTCTTATTTTAGCCTAAATTTTAGTCGGCATAAAATGTCATCCTATATTGGATTAACTTGCATCTCTCTGCCAATTAACATTGTAGAGTGTCTTTACATCTATTCATTGGTTATTGGTATATCTTCTTTGTAAACTGTCTCACCTATTTTTTCTTCCTTTTTATTATTGATTTGTAAGATTCTTTATATAGTCTGGATACAAGCCCTTGGGTGGTTAGGTGTTGAGAATGTCTTCAAATTATTGGCTTGTTTTTTCACTTTCTTAGTGTGTGCTAATGAGTGAACATATTAAAGCTTGATAAAACTTATCAATGTTTAATTTCATGTTTAGTGCTTTTTATTTTGATATGAAACCTTTGTATAGCCTAAGATCTTAAAGATATTTGCCTATGTATTTTCTAGAATCATTATAGCTTTAGTTTTACATTTAAGTCCTGATCCAATTTTAATCAATTATTATGTGCATTGTGAGGTAAGAATCAAAATTAATTTGTTTTCATATGTGTATCTAGTTGTACTAGCTCCAATGGTAGATTTTCCCTTCCACACTGAACTATATTAGTACCTTGTAAAAAAATCACTTGACCATATAATTATGAACCTCTTTCTAGACTCTATTCTGTTACATTGATCTATTTGTCTATCTTTATTCTATTTCCACATTGTCTTAATTTAAATAGCTTATAGTAAGAGTTAATATCAGGTATTTTGAGTTTTCCAACTTTGTTCTCTTTCACTATTGTTTTGGCTATTTTCAGTTCTTTTCATTTCTATACAAAATTTTTAATTGGCTTGCCCATTTCTATTAAAAATTTGGATCAGACTTTGATAGGGATTACATTGAATGTATTAGTCTTCCAATCCAGGAACATAGTAAGTCTTTCCATTTATTTGGACTCTCTTTAGTTTTACTCAGCA
The DNA here is from genome assembly GCF_001890085.2 of Hipposideros armiger. Classification (NCBI taxonomy): domain Eukaryota; kingdom Metazoa; phylum Chordata; class Mammalia; order Chiroptera; family Hipposideridae; genus Hipposideros; species Hipposideros armiger. Next base: position 108,847 of record NW_017731905.1, on the reverse strand, counting down.
CAGTTTTAAGCGTAGAGAGGTCTTACATATATTTTGTTATATTTATTCCTCAGGTGTTTTGTGTTTGTTGAGTCTATATTAAAAGGAATTATTTAACTTAACTTTAAAATTATTTGCAGTTAGTTACAATTTTTTTGTTGTTTTTGACCTGATATCCTAAGAATTTGCTATTTCATTTATAAGTTAGAATAGGTTTTTTGTTGTTGGTTTTTTCTTTATTTGGTTGAGTGGTTTTGGTTGATACCTTGCTAGGATTTTCTGTGGACAATCAGTGAGTAGATTTGGTGTACATCTTCCTTTCAAATCTATATTCCATGTATTTCTTTACCTATCTAGTACAATGTTAGACAGAAGTAGTAAAAGCAGACAAACTATTCCCACTCTTAAGCCTCAGTATATCAGACCTTTGCCATTAAGTATGTAGTTAGCAGTAATTTTTTGTAAATGTCCTTTATCAGGTTAAGGAAGCTCCCTTTTGTTCCTGATTCATGAATGGATGTGGAATTTAATCAAATGTTTTTCTTCTGCATATTTGGAGATACTCAAATAATTTTACCATTTAATTGGTCAAGGTGTGAATTATATTAGTTGATTTTCAAATGTAGTACTAACCTTGCATCCCTAGAATAGACCCATTGACCAACATGTATGATCTATTTATATATTAATTGATTTAGTTTGCAAAATTTGGTAATGACTTTTTGAGATTTTTCATGAGGGATACTGGTCTGTAATTTTCTTGAAATATCTTTTTCAGGTTTTGGTTTCAAGGCTATGCTGTCTTCATAAAATGATTTATGAAGTCTTCTTTTCTCAGTTTTCTTAAGTTTGATATAACATCTTCCTTTAATGTTTGCTAGAATTCACCAGTGAAAGCAATAAACTGAAGACAGACTAGAAATACTTATTAACCATGAATTTGATCTGAAGACTAGGAATTGTAGGAAATATGAAAATGAGCTCAATATGATCAAAGACACATGCAAAAAAAATAAAACTAGGACAACTTCTTACACCACATACAAGAATAAACTGAATTGATTAAAGACTTAAATGTAAGACATGAAACCATAAAATTCCTAGAAGAAAACATAGGTAGTAAACTTTTGGACATTTCTCTTAGTGGTATTTTTCTCTGATCTATCTCCTTGGGCAAGGGAAATAAAAGAAAAAATAAACAAATGGAGCTACACAAAAATGAAATTTTTTGCACAGCAAAGGAAACCACCAACAAAATGAAAAGACAATCTACTTAAAGGAAGAAGATAGTAGCCAATGATACATCTGATAAGGGATTAATACCTTAAATTTATACAGAACTCATACAACTCAACACCAAGATAACAAACAATCTAATTAAAAAATGGTCAGAGCACTTGCATAGACTTTCCTCCAAAGAGGACACACACATGAAAGATGCTCAACATTACTAATCATTAAAGAAATGCAAATTAAAGCCATACTGAGGTATCATCTCACACCTGTCAGAATGACCATCACCAACAAATCAACAAATAACAAGTATTGGTGAAAATGTGGAGAAAAGGGAACCCTTGTGCATTGTTGGTGGGATTGCAAACTGGTGCAGGCACTATGGAACACAATACAGAGTTTCCTCAAAAAGTTAAAAATAGAACTACCTATGGCCTAGGAATTGCATTTCTGGGTATTTATCCAAAGAAACCCAAAACACTGATTCGAAAAGATACATGTACCATATGTTCATTACAGAATTATTTACAATAGCCAAGGTATGAAAGCAACCCAAGCGTCCATCAGTAGACAATGGGATAAAGATGTGGTACATATATGCAACGGAATATTACTTGGCCATAAAAAAGAATACAGTCTTACCATTGGCAACAACATTGATGAACCTGAAAGGTATTATGCTAAACGAAATAAGTCAAACAGAGAAAGACAAATACCTTACGATCTCACTTATATGTGGAATCTAAAAAACAAAATAAATGAACAAACAAAACAGAAACAGACTATAGATACGGAGAACAAAACCATCATTGTGGGATAGGAGGCAGTTTGGAAGGCTGGGTAAAAAAGGTGAAGAGATTAAGAAGTACAAATCAGTAGTTACGGAATAATCAAGGAGATGTAAAATACAACATAGGAAATATAGTAAAAAACATTGTAATAACTATATATAGAATCAGGTAGGTACTAGGCTAATTGGGGGGAATAACTGTAAATTATATAAATATCTTACTACTATGCTGTACACATGAAACTAATATAAAATAATATTAAATGTCAAGTTTAATTGAAAAAAATAAATTTTTAGAAAAAGCCTTTGCCTTCCTTCTAATTTCAACTTCTGAGTCATCTTTCAGTCTTTCTATGGACTGCTTGTTTTATCTTCACAATGGATTTTATATACATATATATATATATATATACACACACACATACACATATATATATATAATGGACATTTTAGATAAAACATTTTAGACACTGAATTATATTTATTTCTCCTGAATAACACTGGCTTTTATTCCAGGATGTAATGGGATTACTGGCTTATTAAACTTGTGGAGACGGTTTACTTTACCAAAGCAAAGCCCTGTAATATTTGGTGGGACTCAAACTTCACACTTTTTCTCATCTGTGGCATTTATCAGCTAATGTCTCTCACATGTCCTTTCTGCTGGGCTCCACGGTGCTCCTTAAAAGCATTATGCAGGATTCAGCCAAGAATTTGAGGGAATTATACTCATACTTAAGGGTTCCATTAATTCCAGAATTTTCTTTTTCAATTCCAGACTCTTGTGTTCTTCTGAACGCTGTCCACTGACACCTCAAGATAAGAAAAATGGAGCTTTCTACTTGAGTTCTAGCCTCATGGCAGGCCATGCTGAATAAGATGCCCTCAGGAGAAGCAGCCTCATAGATATGGACTTCGAAGTATTTACCTTTTATGGCCAGTTTCTACCTGCTTACAGTTCTTCTTCATGCCTTTAAATAATACTGTGTGTGTTTGTTTTAATTTTGCTCAGAATTTACCACTGTTATCTGTGCTAGAGTTATTTTGATAATCTAGTATCCCATTGCTGACCAGCAACTTTGTTTTAATAATTTTCATTTTATGACAGCAAGTTGGTGACACAAATAAATAGTATTGCATTATCTAGTATCTAACACACAGTAACCTTTATATTATCATAAAAGCTTGGAGTGGGTGAGATCAAGGGGCACTGGTTAAAAACATATTGTGACTTTCAAAATAAGGAGATTTACAATGTAGCAATACAGTGGAGTATAGTTTGTTCTGCTAGCTTGTTTTTCAAACAAGAATATTTGAACATTAACATGTTCAAATACCTTTTCCTGCCAAGTCAACATAACCAAACAAATAGCTTAAGAAGGTGAAAGAGCCTCAGGGGTATTCTAAGGCAAACTAAATAACATTTTTATGCATGAAGACGGTTAAATAAATGAAAATCATTTCTCAAGGAAATAGGGCTGGTCCCCAACATCAATTTAGTCCCCTCTACCTGAAAACAAGGTTATTTACTTCTCTTTCAGATATTCAAATTCTGGCTCCCACTGCTACCTTTGGTATTATTTTCTTCTTCTCAGAGCTGGGTCTGAGGAAGCAATGAGGCAGAAGAGATAAATAAAGTCAGGACTTCAAATTTAGGAGAAAAGTCCCAGCTTAATTACCTTTGGAAAGGGGTTGCAGGAATTTGAGTCATGGGTACAACCATCAACAGTGAGCCAACATTGCATAGTGCAGGTAGAGTAGAAGGCAGAAACATGGTGACAAAATATCGCCACGCTGTTAAGATGAATAGACAGTTTCAAACACAAGTAGCTAATGCAGATTTTTTTTTTAATGGAGGCACCGGGCATGAATAAGAGTATTATCATGGGGAAATTTAATATCTAAAATAGAGATGGGAAAATGCAGGACACATACCACAAAGTAACATTGTTCCCGACCTCCGGCCTTTGAATCCCAGAGCCATCATCTTCTAGTCACATGATTTGGGGAAAGCTGTTTAACCTACCTGTGTTGTGACATCTTGGAACAAGAGTGTAGTGACTGAAGGCCAGAACTCAATCTTCAGATGTCTCAGTTCACAGACACATGCCTGAGTCTCCTCACAATTTGGCCTTTTCAATTCCCATATGGCCATTTCAAACTCTCCTTTCTCTATTTTTATTTCCTATTATTTTACTGTCTCCAACTTCAGCTCTTATTCTCTCCTGAATTAAACTCTAATATTTCCACTCCTTTTAAAATCTACCTTAGATTGACTTTCAAGCCAGTCAATACACCTTCAATCCAAGAAAACCTCTCAGAAAATTATTGGTCCAGTTGAAACTTTCTATATTCCAACAGATGTTTCTATTTATTTATGTAAGTAACCAGATACGACTGCTATAAGCACTTTAACAGCACCATATCTAAGTATTCCATATTCCTACTTTGCTAAAGGCGATATCTAAAAATGACAATAAAAACACAAATAAAGGGAAATAAACACAAAAGTGTCTTTTGATAGCTTCCAAAACCTGTTCAGAAGAGTAGGCACTTTTAATTAGAAATGCCACAAGACTGCAGGAGCAGCAAAATGTGATTCCTTAAAACATAATAGGATGTGCTGAGTCACAGGCAGGAGGAATACAACCTGGGACCTGCCTATCTGCAACAGCGATTCTGGCCCTTCCAACTCCATTTCTGAAAGATCAGCCTTAAAGCGAACCTTTACACCCAAGCTCGAACGCTTTGAGAGGAAAAATAGGCATAGCTTTTCAGTTTGCAAGATAGCATAATTGCATGGTTCTCGTTTAGCAGTAAAGAATGTAATGTCTCCTATTCCTAAGTGCTCTTCTTGTCTATCTAGCATCATGGAGATTTGTATAGGTTATACCTTTGCTTAACATCCTTTAGGTCTGCAACACATAATTTGGAATGTTTAAAATACCATCATGAAAAATATAGAGTTGGTTTTATTTTGCATAGGAGAAAATGAAGGAAGAGTGACTATTATCAAGGAAAATCAAGAAAAGTAGCTTTTCCCACGTGCCTATGTTTATTTTATTTTATTGTTTTTTAATTTTTTTATTGTTAGTTTCAGGTGTACAGACCCACGTGCCTATGTTTAAATTGCTCAGGTGTTCTATGCCTTACAGGACTTGTTTCTGGAAAATACTTTCAAGCACAAATACACAGAGTCACTGCCTGTCTGATGTCTGGCATAGACCCACAAGTGCAGCTTTCATAAGGCAAGTTATCCTGCAGTACTACTGGTATAAACAAATACTTTAAATTTTTAAATCACATTGTAGTCTTCCTCTGAGCCACCACATGAAAAACTCCACCTATGATCTAAAACACTGTAAATAGTAAAATGTATTATTTGAATATTTCTAATAAAAACAAAAACAATTTCCTATGAGGCAAGCATTTGCTCCTTCCTTTGACACCTGCCTCTATGTATCCCAATAGAAGTATCAGACATTACAACATACTTTAATTTTAGTAGTTTCTAGCAATGGTTTACGAGTACTCCTGGTTGCAATCAAAACAGAAAGCAAAATGTCTTATCCTAAATGACTCCTGCTCCTCTGCCATATGAATCCGTTGTGATGATTAATTTCGTGTGTCAACTTGACTAGGCCACAGGAGGCCCAGAAAGCTGGTTACACATTGTTACTGGATGTGTCTGACGGCCCTCTCCAATGTGGGTGGGCACTATTCAGCCCACTGAGGATCTGAATGGGACAGAAAGGCGGAGGAAAGTTGAACCTGTTCTCTGCCTGACTGCTGAACTGGGACACGCACTTTCTCCTGCACCTGAAGCTCCTCATTTACTGACTGTTTATTAAGTAAAAGATACTAGGTTAGGACTATGGGATATAAATAAAGAAGATAGTTTTTTCTCATAAGAGATTTATTGACATTTTACCAATTCCAAAATACAATCCATCTTCAAAAGATGAAAATTTGTCATCAAGGCTGATACTTAAAAAAGTACTTTAAAAAAATGGCATTAGATTCAATTCTCTAGCATAACTCCCATCAACAATAAAGCAAGCAATCCCAATTCAGCAAAGGCAATAATATCTATTTGAATGCCCAAGCTATATAAATGTTTATTTCAAATTAAATGAATGGTTAATTTTATTTTATTTTATTTTTATTTTTTATTTTAATATTACTTTTTTTAAAGATGGCATAGCTCAAATTGGCCCAGGTACGGATGGAGCTAGCAACCTTGCAGTTCAGAGCACATGCTCTAACCAACTGAGCCACCAGGCTGCCTATGAATGGTTATTTTAAACCTGTCATATCACACAGTATATGAACCATTTTGAACTCATTTTCCTATTTCCTGCAATTCCTAGTCTTCAGATCAAATTCATGGTTAATAGGTATTTCTGGTCTGTCTTCAGTTTATCAAATAAATGTTATCAGTATTTTCCATTTCATAATTCCAAATTCAAGAGAGCCTTTGGGATCTATCCACTGATGCTGTGGAAAAGGCATGAGCTCTGAAGTCAGTCAGCCCTGGTTCTTACCACAACTATGATGCTATAACTCTGACAATGTGACCGTGGGCCAACTACTTAACTTCTCTGAGCCATTGTTTTCTCGTAAATTAGGTATACAATTTCCCTAGCACACGTTACATTTTAACTACTGTGAACGAAAAACATTGGCTCATCTTTGTTGAGGATCTGGCAGAGCCTCAGAGTGGTGACTCTAAAGTTCAGATTCAAAATTATTTTAGTGTTTGAAAGGGACATAGCCTTCCCCCTCGTTCAACCCATGCAGACATTGAAATATACAAGAAGGAAGTCACTAGTCCAAGGCCAGACACTTAGATGGTAGCGGAACTTAGTAGAGCGTATTTTGGTACCTAGTCTAGTCCTTTTTTTCTCCTCAGTATGGTAGATATGTCTGTGAAAACTATAGAAATGAAAAATGGGCTGATTTTATAATAGTCTTTAATATCTGCAAATAGGGAGGGGTTTGTTCTTAACTAGGAGATGGTTAATTAAAGATAGTTAACCATCTTTATTAAGAGATGGTTGATAGATCTCTGAATTTGGGTAAAAAAACGGGCACTAATCCTTAGGCCATGGACCTCATTCTCCTCCAATATGAGAAAAGAAGGGATTTTTAACTTCGTAAGTTTGTGTTATCATCACCTACCTATTTTTCTGAAAGAGAAACAGACTAAAATATGGATAACTAAAAGTTTCAGTTAACTGGGTCTTGGTTAATCCAGGTTTTATTATTTCTAACCATTTCATTACATATTCTTGTTGGTATAATTGCTTTAGAGCCTATTCCATATGGTGCCTTCTGTTCTCTAAGCTGAGCTGACCCAAAAATAAAGAATTATTTGAATTCAATCTAAGAGATATACTCAGTTCTTAGAATTAAGATGTCATTTTAGCCTCCTATGTTTTTGAGTTAGTGCCTTTTCCTATATTTTTATTTTTAAAAATCCAATTTGAGCTTTTTGCCTCATGTCCTCATCTCAGACAGCATTGAAAAAAAAAAGTGAGTGAAAGAAAATCTTTTCCCATAGAAAATCTCACTCATAATGATGCCAACAGGCCTTTCATTCTACTGGTTGCCTGGCTGACTAGTAGATTGGAAATAAGTGAAGATGGGAAAATAACAAGGAACTACTTTCTGCTGAGGGGAACAAATTCTACAGTTATGAAGTTGTAAGGAAAAGCACAATGAAAAATCATCTTAGTATCACAGAAGAAAGCAATTCTCAGCAGTAAAGCTGTAACAAAGAACTGAAAATCTTAGAAAACACTCAAAATAGGCAGTTAATAGCACAAAGGCATTACAATGTTTTAAACTGCAAAGTGACTTGAATGACAGAGGGACTGTCTTGAGAACTCTTGAAATTAGTTCTTAGATGTGTTTTATTTTATTTTCTTTTTTTTTATTCTCTGAGTGATCATCTCATAGACCTTCTACCTTTATGTCACAGCAACAGGGAAAGACACAACATTTTCATTAATTAACATTCCTTTTGTATTCCTACTCTGAAGAATAATCATTTATCTTAAGATGGGAACTTTTGGCTTAAAACATTTACATGGCAGTCTCTCTGCAGTAAAGTTAGACCTTAAAATTCAAGTTGATTACAGGAACTAGTTTTTTGGGGGTTTTTTTGAAGCAAATATTTTTAAAATTTCAGCAAAAGAGTTAGAAAAATCTTTAATTAATTAATGGAATGGAACAAGGAGCAATTCTGCCTGACTTTATATATTCCATATCAGTTGTTCTATAGAAAACAAAGAGAATATTGCTGTTTATGGGATTTTTCAAAGAACTGAAGAGAAAGTGTAGGCAACATGAATGCTTCCTATGTGCACAAAAAGTCAACAGCAATGATGTAACAGTAATAGAGACTTTTAGTTAGGTAGCTATCTGTGTTTAAAATACCAAAAATGCTCCTTGATACCACAGTGACCAAAGGTACTTTAATAACATCTTATAAGCTGAGTAGGTGTCAAGGATCATCTTTCTTTAAGATGAGAAAATGGAGCAGTGATGGTTCTGTGATTGAGCCAAGGTCAAATGTCAGTAAGTAAACCAACTCAAAATCAAAGGCTTTCAAGTCTCAATTGAGAGTCCCAGCTCAGAGGGTCAATTCTCTGTGTATTATGTGAGAAAAATCACTTGACAGCATTCAGGCTCAAGGTTTGTGGGCTCTGGATTTAGTTCTATCCATTTTTCCTTTTTTTTTTTTTTTTTTGGTCATGAGACCTTTTGGTCTCCAAAGCAAAATTAGAATATTTGTCTTATAACATGATTAGAAACTCCTAATTAAAAGTTGGTTATTTGCAAGGGGAAAAAAGAAAACCTTATGAGTATGATTCGGTTATACCTCATATTCGTTTTATAATTGATTTCTTATTCCACTATTAGCACATATCCACGTGTTTTAGGCAGATGTAAGGAAGGCATTTTAAAGGAAGCCTGTGAAAGAAATTGCATACCTCCTGGAATGTAATCCCATTGCACCAACTCTTACCTCTTTTGCAGATTCCGTGCTCTGAAATCCCATTGAAAGGAATCATTTGTGCTGCTGACGTTAATGGTAAGACAGGCTCCCACCTTTATAAATGAAGAAAGTAGCTGTGAGAATTTTATGGTATAGTATTGTAGCTATTACAGATTTTCAATTAACATTTGTGCCTGCTTGGCAAATACTGGAATTGTCAGACCCCAGTGCCATAGATTATGTCACAGTAAACAAGATACAGCTAAAGATTTAACCAAGACTTAAAGACAGTTTCTGCAAAGAAAAAATACATAGAAATCATCTTAATTATTTACTTGTATAGAAATGTTGATTGAAGAAGTTTTCTGCTTCTAACAAATAAATGCCTATTATATTCTATGCAGTATTAAGTCATTAACTTATACAAGCATAATATCATCATTAAGTTATATCTTAATCCACGTATAAGTAGAATATCATGCTTAGGTACTATACAAATACATAAAGGAGAAAGAATTCTTTCCTTTCCAGAGCTCAACGGAATGATAACACTGTTATATGCATTGAAAGACACACATCTGTACAATAAACAAATAAATGACACTTGGAAAGATATAAAACATTCTTTTCAGAGCCGCTTTATCTGTGTTCTGAATATATTTCTCACTAAATTTCTTCATAAGAAAAAGAGAAATGGCTCTGTCCTCCTATAAAATGTTAGCTCTTAAATTTACTATTTCCCCATGTCAAATAAAGAACAAAATTAAGCACAAAGGAAACCCAAAAGACTGCAAGATAGGCAATACCTTTGATATTTACTAGTTTTGCCTTATCAGTCAGCCCGTGAAGGTCATTCTGTTCTCTGGAAAGTCATCTTCTCGTGAGTCTCAGAATCCATGTGCTTACCTTTAAGGCTCCTGATGTATCTACTTGAGTCACTGGACCCAAGAGCTCTTTTATTCAGATAAACAGCTCCTCCTCAATATACTAAAAAATGGCATGCCTTCTAAACCTCAATTATTCCCTAAATAACCTATCTTATTTGAAAGAATGTTCAATTCAGATACTAAATCAATAGATTGGACTCTAATCTCTTGGGGGGGGGCTATTTACATATAGAATTCAAGCATTCCTAAGCAGGAAGTTACTACAAGATCAAAAGAATGAGAAACATTATGTATCTTAACTTAATCAAGTTCATTTTTCAGAAGCAGAAAAATCCATGAAAAATGGAATATACTGTTTTTGAAATACGTTTAGAAATCTTCATGACAAGAAATAGTTCAAGAGCTGTAAAATTTTCTGGAAGTGGTGGAATGAGATAATTCTAAAGTATAAAAGATTGGGTACTCATCTTTTGGACCTGGATTACAAGACTCTCTCTGTTAATCCACAGAAAATTGTACCAGTGACTCACAGAGAAAGCAGGCAGGAGATCAAAAGGTGAATCTGCCCAGAGCAGATGCTGAGCCAGACCTCAGGGTATTATAAGACACTATCAATCTATAAAACCCTTCATGGTTTTATAAGGTATGTGGCGGGGAGTGGAGGGGAAGGGGGGTCCTATCAATAGGACCCTTTTCCATTTTTCCTCCTCCTCCCATCATAAAGAATGTCCTTCTTTCAATTAAAGTAGATTTCACCAGAAAAAAAATGTGTTAGGGTGTGGAGTTACTGAGTGAGTGTGTATTTAGAGGGATTCCTGGTTTTCCTCTTATCTCACTGATTCCTCCTCCTCAATCATCTTTATAATATCCTTTTTTTCTAAATACCTTAAAGTTTTAAAATGCCATAGTATTTATTTCTTGATTCTCCTTTCTTCTCTATCTTCACTCAATCTCTTGGTGATCTACTTGTATTTTGAAGGCAGATACAACAGAATTTGTAGAAAAATTGGACGAATGTTATTTAAAAAAAAAAAATAGAGGAGTCAAGGATAACCCCAAGGCTTTTGACTTGGGCATTAGGAAGGAATTGTTATTATCTGAGACAAGAAAGGCTGCAGTTGAAGTGAATATTTTGAGGTGGGAGAGAGGGAAGTGTCAAAGTAAATGTTTTAATTTAAGCAAGTTAAATATGAGTTGGCCATTATGACATGTTTCTGTAGGCAGGTAGTGAGGTTGGGATTAGAGATATACATTTGAGAGTTATTGCAATCACATGATGGGACCAAATATGAGGTGTAATAAAAAAATATGTTGAACACAACTGCTGAGTACCATACAACTGAAAGGCAGGGGTCTTTAATACAAGAAGTGGCTCCTCAAACCTTAGTAACAGTGTGTGACAAGTTTCAACTTGTTTAGTGCAGTCAGTCGGGTATGAGCTACAGTTGAAGTAAGGTGTGTTTTAAAGTGTTCCGTAAATCATCTGCCATCATGACAACACTCCATGTCACACATTGCTTCTGTTATATGGCAATTTATGTCAAATAAAAACATTATGGTGTGTCCTCTTCTACTTTACAAGTATTCACAGGATCTGGCACCGTGTGACTTCTGGCTCTTTCCCAAAGTCAAAATAATTCAGGACATCAAGGCAGCCATGAGAGTGCAACTAAAGACACTCATGAAAGAGGACTTCCAGGACCGCTTCAGAAAGTGACAAGAACGATGGGATCAGTATGTTGGAAGTGAGGGGGAGTATTTTGAGGGGATAAATGACAATGTGTCATTTACTGTAATAATTTTTTATTAATTTAAACATTCACCATATTTTTTATCACATCTCATATATGCAAAAAAAAAAAGAAATTAAACCACTTTCTTACCCATATACAAATATAAACACAAAGTGGATAAAAGATTTAATTATTAGACCTGAAAGTATTAAAATCCTAGAAGAAGACACAGACAGTATTTTTGATATTGCTCTTATATTTGACACCCCAACATATTTCTGGATATATCTCCTCAAGCAAGTAAACCAAAAATAAATAAATAAATAAACAAATGAGACTACATATCAAACTGAAAATTTTTGCATAGTGAAGGAAACCATCAACAGATCAAAAACACAACCTACTGAATGGGAGACAATATTTGCAAATGATACATCCAATATGGGGTTAACATCCAAAATATAGAAGGAACTCATAAAACTTAACACCGAAAAAAATCCAATTAAAAAATGGACAGAGAACCTAAATAGACATTTCTTCCAAAAGGACATACAGGTGGCCAACAGACATATGAAAAGATGTTCAACATCATGAATCATCAGAGAAATACAAATTAAAACCACAATGAAATATCACCTCACACCTGACAGAATGTCTATCATCTATAAATGAACAAATAAGTATTGGAGAGGATGTGGAGAAAAGGCAACACTCGTGCACTGTTAATGAGATAGATAATTAGTACAGGCACTATGGAAAACAGTATGGATATTCCTCAAAAAAACTTAAAATGTTACTGCCATACAATCCAGCAATTCCACTTCTGGGTATTTACCCCAAGAAATCTAAAACTTCATTCAAAAAGATATATGCACCCATTGTTCACTGCAGCATTACTAGTAATAGTCAAGATATGGTAGCAATCTAGATGTCCATCAATAGATGAATGTATAAAGAAGATGTGTAATACTACTCAGTCATAAAAAAGATAAAATCTTGCCATTTGCAACAACATGGATGGACCTGGAGGGTTATATGCTAAGTGAAATAAGTCAGAGAAAGACAAATATCATATGATCTCATTTATATGTTGAATCTAAAACAAAACAAATAAATAAACAAAACAGAAATAGACCCATAGATATAGAGAACAAGCTGATGGTTGCCAAGGGGTAGGGGGTGAAGAGATGGCAATTAAGGAAAAAAAAAAAGAACTGGAAAAGTTTCATGCTCGTATTTGTAGACATTTCTTTAAATGGAAGTACCAACGTTGTTCCTGTAACTCTTTTAAAATAGTGTGATAAACCCCAGCAAAAAGTGTAGTGGCTGATAAAAACCCACCTTCATTTTCCTTGTGGCAAGATCTTAGCTGAAAGTAGTCACCAGGTACAGCATGCCCCATATAGAATAAGGGGTGAGGAAAAAGCTATGCAAAAATATGTGGCTCCTGATCCACATAGCAACCTCACTCTTGCTCTATTCTATAACTTAGGTAAACAAATTGAGAATTTTAGCAGGTATGTATATATTCTCCTCTTGCTCATTCAAAATCTTACCTGTAATGATATGAAAATACTTTATCTGGTGACCTTGGATATGTTACTTCTAAGATGAGACCTAGTAAGCATATAATGGTTCTTGGTAAGATAGATGATAGATAGATAGATAGATAGATAGATAGATAGATAGATAGATAGATAGATGATAGATAGATAGATAGATCTGATGATAGGGCCTCCTCTTAGCTGCCAGTGTTTACCTGGACCTGACAGTGCAGTGCAGCAGATAGACTGGGTAGAAGAGGTTAACAAGACTCTGATCCTCTAAGGTGAAAGCCAAACCCCTTTCCTCTGTTACACTGGTGCAGCTGCCTCGCCGGATCCTAGACCCTGAACTCTGGAGTGCTGACCCATGCCCAGTGCTTAACTTAGATTTTGCTTTGTTGTTGCTGACTATGATCTCTGAGTCTCAGTAGCCTGGAAATAGCACATCTAGAACAAGTAAATGCATTTATGCTCATCCCAAATTAGTAGTGAATTTTCAGACTTCAGGACAAGATCATTACAAAAATCGTTTTTATAAATGTAGTTTTATATAAATTATATCAGTATGCCCAGTCATCATCAGTAACATGAGGCTAACCTCATTTGTATGTATTAAATAAAGCTGAATTTCTTAAATCTAACACTGGCTTAGAGATGTGATATCCAATACAGTAACCTATGGTCACATTAGGCTATTGAAAATCTGAAATATGGCTTGTGAGCTTTTGATTATATGTAACTTTAATTAATTTATATTTATTTTTTAAAACTAATATTTATTTCAGTTATTAGAAAATTTTTAATATTTTTGGAACAACTTAGATATGAATCTACATTTTCTACTGCATGTTTTATGAAATCTAAATGCAAATAAAATATTTCCAATATTAGTATGGCAATTAAGATGTGCTGTAAGTATAAAATACATACTGGATTTTAAAGACAATACAAATAAAATGTAAATTAGCTCAGTAATCTTATGTTGTTTATATCCTGTAATGATAATATTTTAGATATATTGGATAAAATAAAATATAGCTCATTAAATCGCCTTAGTATACTTTAACAGTTACCTCATTTTCTAAGGCAGTTTACCCCAAACACTTCAAGTTAGTATTTTAAGCTGAGTCTCCTACTAACTCCTGTATTCTTTTTTTCTTACAGAAAATATTATAGGAAAACCTCTCTCTCTTTCTGATAGAACTATAGGCTCAATTATACAAAGCAAAACAGGAAGAATTACTTAGGCTACTCACTCTTCTCCAACGTTTGCATCCAATAATGCAGTCGCAACATTATTTCTGCAGCTTCGACCATCACTGAAGCTCCTTCTGTTGAAAATCCTCCTGAATGAAATAAAGAGAGCAGATGAATGAATAAAACAGATTATTCTCTTGTTAGTAGCAAAATGTACCATATGGACATAACACAATGTGCTTTGGAATTTGAATCTCTGATAAAGTTGGGTTTTGTTTGTTGGTTTGTTTGTTTTAAGAGCGACATCAAGTATTCATGATGAATGAACTCTCAGCATTAAGTGATGAATGAGTTTTTGAATAACCGTCCTTTCATAAGTTGTATCAACTTTCCAGGAACACAAGCATCTAAGTTCTGTTTAAGTGCCTCATGGTTCAAGTTTTCGAACAAATCTAATGCCTCTATAAAATCTTATAGTGAAGTAAAACCTATACATTCCAGGGTTTACATATGAACATATTTTAGAGATTTTCAAATTAAGATTTTAATCAACTCTTTCAGAGTTCCTTGAGTGAGGAAACTAAATTAACTTTACTTCAGTCTTTAAAAATACTGTATTACTAACTTATTTGAGTAAATGCTATCATTGCTTAAGAGCACTATAAAAATAATACTGTTATAATCTCATAGAAGACATTATTTGGACTAACATGTATTAAAATCAAAGATATATTGGGCACCTTATTTTTACTTACCAAATGAAAAATGAATTAAAAGGACAAAAGAAAACTGCCCTGACTTTTCAGGTATTATAACCTAGTCCTAAAGGTCAGAAATGCACACAAAGAACATTTATATATTGTAATTGATAGGCTTTCAGCAGACAAAGAAAAATAATAGAAGGTATCAGCATTAAGCTAATATGCAAGGTAATACAGAAAATCTCAACCTATAAAAATCACAATACAAACATGCTTCAAATAGGGCCAGTATAATTACTATAGTTCAGATTCAAATGTGGTTCTACTTCTGTTCCTGGTAATATAGCAAGCTAAGTACCTGGAACAGCTTTTTGCTGAAAACAACTAATGATCCTAGATATATTAAATATTTGTAAACATTCTCAAAAGAAAAACTAAGCTAGCAAGAATAAAAGAAATTACCAAGTGAAAAAAATCTAACTGAAAACTAGAAACCAAAATAATAAACTGAACTCACAAGCCATCTTTCACCCTGAGATCATTTGCCTAACCAGGTAAATTTAAGCTTTAATTTTCACAGTAAATGTAGATTTCGATTTTCACAGGCTCATGAGATATTATTGTAACTCCAAAGAGAAATGATAGTATAAGGTCAACCAAAATCAACCTCTGTCCTTAACTCCAGGGGCTTCTAATGAAATTTGTGAATCTCAAAAGTTAGTGCTGAACAGAGGGGCAAGATGATCAATGAGAACGTGGAACCTAAGCCAAGCCTCACGAATGCCCACAAGACAAATGGACAGTGCCTCTGTTAGAAAAAGCTTTAAGTTAAGAATTACAATTAAATAGTCCAGAATAGAATTTCCCCTAGTTGTCAGATAGAAGCAAATAAAAATTCTCTCATTTCAAAGAATATTGTCAGCTCATAAACAGAAACTAAAAACAAAAGGAAAAGAGTCACCATGATGGAGAACCAGCAGAAAGAAAAGACAATTTAAAAGGATTTCAGATAAAGAGGGCATTTTTCATACACAGACTATGAAATAATTATGTCTAACATGTTTAAAGAAACTTTTTAAAACCATAATACATACGAGTATACTCACATGTGAGATGGACAAAGCATATGTAAAACAAACCAAATACAATTTCTGGACATGAAATTTAAAAACATAATGGATCGATTTAACAACACATAAATGAAGAATTTGTGAACTCTGAAAATAAATATGAAATAATTATCCAGGTTATAGGTAGCATAGAAAGACAAAAAGATAAAAAATTAAAAAGAAGTTTATGAGACGTAAACAATTAAAATGAAAAGCCATTACATATTCTATTTGGACATAGATGAGGTAATAGTTAAAGAAATGGTAGTTGAAAATTATCCAGAAACATTGAAGCACTCAAATTAACAGATTCAAAAAGCCCAACAAAACCAATCTAGACGTATTATAGTAAATCTGCTAAAGACCAAAACAAGGAAATGATATTAAAAGCAACCAGGGAGAAAAGACCAATTGCCTTGAAAGGAGCAACAGTTTAGACTGACAGCTGGCTTCTTGTCAGCAACTATGGAAGCATTAAAATATGCTGATATATGAGGTGTGATCAAAACTTATGGTGAATGCTGCTGCCGAGCGCCATGGAAAGGTGTTCTTAATTGTGTGTTTTGACCTAGATGGAATTGCGCAAGCTGAGTTTGTACCCAGGAACTCTGAATGTTAAATAAGGGCTTATTACAACGTTTAAGAAACAATGTGCATAAACAAAAGTCTGAGAAATGGGCAAATGGTTTCATCCTACATTATGACAACACTCCGTGTCACACATGACTTCTGATATATGGCAATTTCTGTCAAATGAAAACATCACTGTGTGCCCTCACCTACCTTATGCACCGAATCTGGCACTCTGCACTTTATCTCTCGCCCCCAAAGTCAAAATGACCATGAAAGGTAAATATTTTTAATCAATTCAGGACATCAAGGCAGCCATGACAGCACAACTAAAGACATTTATGAAAGAGGACTTCCAGGACTGCTTCAGAAAGTGGCAAGAGTGATGAGATAAGTGTGTTTGAAGTGAGGGGCAGTATTTTGAGGGGGGTTAATGGCAGTGTGTCTTTTACTCTAATAATTCTTTCTTTTAAATTTAAATATTCACTGTTTTTTATTACACCTCGTATTTATATTGAGAGAAAATTATAGAATTATGTACCTAGCAAAATTATATATCACAAACAGAACAAAATAGGATATTTTCATAAAAGCAGAATCCTAATGTATTTATGCTCAGCTGTTCTTCACTAAAAGAAATTTGGAAGGGTACATTTCAGGAAGAAGGCAAGTAACCCCAAAAAGTTAGCCTGAGCTCTAAAAAGAAATGAAGAACATATGAATCAGTTAGCACAGTTAAATAAACATTAACCATCCAAAACCATAATAATAATGTGTTATAGAATAAATAAGGCAATTAAAATATACAACCATAAAAAACTTAATGAAGAGACGAATGAATAGGGTTAATATGTCTAAGGCTTCTTGTGTTGTCCAAGAAAGCAAAAGAGGTATTAAATTTAGACTTTGACAAATGAAGCATGCATATTATCATTACAAAAAAAAAGAAGAATAGAAATGGAATATATAATTTCTAAATGTGTAGGTAAAAAAACAAAGGAGAAAAATTAATAATCTAAGGGAAAAAAAGAGAAACGTACAAAAGAGTTAACAAATAGAAAGACCAAAATGAAATAGTACAGTATATATAACTGTATCAGGAATTATATCAAATGTAAAAGGACTAAATGCTGCATTTAGAAGGCAAGTATTTTCAAAATGGAATTAAAAAAAAAAAAAAAACTAAAATGCTGTTTCTGAAGGACATATTGGAGAGTTCACTTCCAGGAATATAGAGGAGACTTACTTTTTCCTATTTCTCTTACTAACTACAACTAAAACGTTTGGACATTACATATAAAACAAACATAAGATGACCCTGAAAGGTAGACAGAAAAGGATAGATAGGTGGAGGCACTTGAGATGCAGGGAACAATACGGTGGTGAATCCCCAGGTTTCCTTTTTGTTTTATAGATTCCAGACTTGTTGCTGAAGAAGCCGGCAACCTAGAAACACCAAGAGGGATTAAAAAAAAAAAAAAAGCCCCAATAAAAACCCACTTTTTCTAGCCAAAGGACCAAAAAAAAAAAAAAGCTTAGTAAAAGAGAACTTTCAGACAATGACTGTTCACTCTGGGCAAACACCATAGGAAGAATTAGGCCCCATCATGGCAGCAAAGGGCAAGCGAAGAGCCTAGACTACACCCTTACCAGGCTATACTGGGGCACTCCAATCTACCCACTTGCAGGGTTGATACCAGAGAAAACCAAATCAGGGCCTGGGACCTTATCTCTGCTGGGTGGGAAGGAGCCTCCCCTCTGCAATGTCGTTGGAGACCATGTGAAGAACCTGGACTCCCATCTCTGCTTTGTAGTAACACGGAGCTGGAGTGGTATCAGAGGACAGTCAAGATTTTCATTACTGCCCATGGACCTGACAACCTGATGTGGGAGCTATAATGAGGCACTCCCACCCCTTCCAGCCAGGGAGGTATCACTGCAGGCCTAATGGGGAGCTAGAACTTCCCCCCGTAACCTGGCATTAACAAGACAGCCCCACCCTCTACCTCACTTCCCCTGCCAGAGAGGTGTCAGATAATACCTGTTAAAACAGAAGGATTCAATGATGTCCAGAATCTCATAATATAATACTTAAAATGTATATATTCCAATTAAAAACCATTCACCATACTACAAGTCAGGAAGATCTTAAACTGAATGAAAGATACATCTAAAACATAGAAGGGATACAGAAAGTCTGAATGTGAAAAGACACGGAGAAAAAAAGATACACCAAGCAAGAACTAACCAGAAAAAAGCTGTTTGGGTCTATAAACAACAAAAACAAAATAAACTTTAAAACAAGAAGCTTTACTTAAGATAAAGTGAGTCATTTCCTCTAAAAGTTTCAACTGATCAGGAAGACAAAAGTTTAGCCTTCCTAATAATACAGCCTCAAAATGTACAAACAAATATTTTCAGAACTATGAGGAGAAATAAAAAATGGGGGTTTCTTTGTCACCAGAGCCTACTCTAACTGAAATCCCTACGCAGCAGCTGTAATCCACCCAGAGGCCTTGTTTAATTCTGGAGAATGTGAGTAACCAAGTTATGGAGACTTTTTTCAACAAAAAAATATGGTGTACTGACACATCAGCCACATGTACACCTCTTCTAATCTTCTGGTGGACCAAGGAGGTGTTCTGAGGTGTCATTTTGACTGTAGTGTTTCTCCTGTGAAGGCAGGGGTGGGGGACAGGAAATGAAGAGGAGCAGCTTGGGAAACCAGCTGTGCCCGATGCTGACCGCAGATTTCACTGCCACAGAGTATGGGGCTTAGTGAGACAAAACAAAAGCATTAGACATTTCCAGAAATATGAATAACATCTGTTAAGATAATGGCATTTCCTACAGAAAACACAACAGTAATGTTTACTGAATGCTGCCATTACAATACCCCATGAGTCATTCACACAGAAACAAACAAACCTTGAACCCCAGAAGTTAATCTAAAGCACAATCGGTTATTACCGGTTCTTGGCATTGTGTGTTCCTTAGGTTGCCTAGGCTCTCCTGTGGGCACTAATAAAAATATCCCAGGGGGAATCAAGTTTTTTTTTTTTTCTTTTCCTGGGAGAAGTTCAAAGGACAATGCTAAGAGAAACAAAGGAAAGGTTCTCACCAATCACCAGTCACTAAGGAAAGTACCAGAGCAAGCCTCTTCACCTCTTCTTAAATAATCTCAGAGGCAAAGCTGAACGGAACAGTCCTTTAACTACACAATAATGTATTAACAGAGACAGTATCTCTAATCAGTACAAAAACGTCTGCAGGTTTTTTCCCTGCTCTCTCTGCCCTCCTTGTGAATGGAACTTTCAGGACAGTATGAGCTGATGCGGCTGTATGCTGCAGCTCTCCAATGTCTCACCAACAGGGGGCGCCCAAGGAAAAGCCTGGACCCTAAGTAAGGCTCTCACGGCTAAATTTCTCTCCAGGGAAGTCTTCCACAATCTACCTTTTCCTAAACACCTGGGCTGCAAATCGCAAAGGAAATTTATGAAACACCAGATAATAAGTGAAGAAGAGAGGAGGTTTACCCTTGCCAGCATGGTTCCAATGGCACACAAAATTGAGACCAGGCCTGCCGGACACATTTCTCTCTCCTAGCATCATTACCAGGACCACAGGAGACACCGCTGTGATTGTTACAGGATTTTATTTTAAGTCTAAAAGTATCGATCACATGGATGGTATGTAGTCCTTCTTACTGGAAGACCTTTTATTCCAGGCTATAATCTAAAAGACCGAAAACTTCACTGCCTGCACTGCTGGAAGCTTTTCCATTGAACCACAAGCTTTAAAAAAAAAAAAAAAAGCACTACATTTTGGTTTTCATCTCCTCAGCAGAGCAAATTATCCCATCAGCATGTGGAGATGTGGGAGGTTATTGTTCATGAAACTATGAAAGAGCATAACTAACAATGCAAATGAGAAGTTGAAGTCTGTTTCACCAGTTAAAGCTTATCCTGTATAATACTCATTCTCAGAGGAAAAAAAGGAGAAGAATACATGGTGGCCTTTATCTAGAAAGTTTCAAGAGAAATATTAGCACTGTATTTGAGAAGCAAGAAATAGCTATTCAATTCAATGCTCCCTCCATCATTCCAAGGCCACCTTTTAAGGACGTTTGTTGTTATGAAACTGAACGTTTTCTGCCTGTGTGACCTAGAAAGGCATGTTAGTCCACAGTGCTATAGCTTCTGCTTAGAATGTACTAGCTGAAGGCTAAAATTGCTGAAGGATGTTAGCTCTCCAGCATGTAGGCAAACTCACATTTCCTGCTCCTGCATGCTCTCAAATAGCCCTCACCTAGCATGTGCTTCAGGCAACAGAGGCCTTCTGTTAAGAAGCTGGGGAGCCAGCTAGAAGCAAAGTGCCAGGGGAGAGTGGAGGAAAATTCATTCCACTTTCATGGTAACCCTTGGGTAGTCCACAAATTCTCTTGGTTTTTCAAAGATAGTGAGCAATTTATTTGATTTTAGACTACCTCTATCCTGGGGTAGGTCTTATATGTTCCATGTCATGCCTTCTAGAGAATATTAAATGCAAGACTCATGATATAAGTACATGAAGAGAGAGTCTTCACCTTTTTAAGACCAAGTACTTAGAACAGCTTTGCATGGTTTGGCTGATTAAGGAAGAGCCAGAAACCAGGAGCCCACTGGGAATGCTTGGTTAGTGGCAGTACAGAGGAGAAAGTCACATAAGACATGAGCGTTAGAGCAGGCCCAGAAATAATGGATTCATAAAACACCTCCCAGCCCCACCTTAAATAAGTGCCTCTCTGAGGTCTTCACCTTCTTCCCAATAGCATTTGCTACTGCAATGTTCATCCTAGTTTTTAAAGCCCGATAACATAATCGTGTATTTAGATGTTTATTCCCCCCCATAGGCAGTGTGTACTCACAACAGGCAGTGTGTACCTTGACTCACTGTGTATCTATATCCCCAGCATTTAGCGCAGGTCTGGTGCTCAGTAAACGTCTGAGAAATGAATTAGGGGCATTTTCTTGTGGATCCCCAACCTAAAGAAAATAAAGCATCTATTTTGGCTCACAGGTACCAAGTGATGGACTGATAAATAGTCACATCCATATGCTCTTTATATCTATTTAAACATACATTTTTAACTTCAGGGGCTGTTGGTGATAAACAGCAGTGGTATCACTGTTCCCATCCCTTGGCCTATCTCTATCTTCCATGCAGCTGTTTATAGTTTTTAATGGTCTCCTAATCCCCCTGGGAAAAAACTCCAAAATCTGACCACAACAAATATCCCAGTACCCTACTAAAAATATAGAGGCCATCAGACGCACATGTCATTCTTCTTTAGCTCTTCATCTTCTCGTTTAACTCCGTACTAATCTGTTTCTCTTTTTTCCTTTCTCAGAGGAAAATGCTATTTCCTTTCCAATATGAACCATCTCTGAACGGACTACATCTCTTTCAACGTCCTCCAGGATATATTTCCATCAACGACCCACCTCATTCTTGTGCTTTCGTTTTCTCTCTCCCCTGGGAGCTTTCAAGACAACAGGTTTTCTAGCTATGTCATCAGTTTCAAGCTATGTGGCCATGGACAAGCTGCCTAAGCTCAATGTCCTCATCTGTAAACCAGGAATAAAAATGCATGCCTCACAGGAGTTTGGATTATGAGATAGTGTACATAAAGAGCTCAGTCCAGTGCTCACCTAATAAATGTATATCTCTTCCTTTTCCCCATCCAAAATAAAATCACTTCTAAGGATTTAGCTTCCCAGTCTTGATTACATTTTCTTTTTTCCCCTGCCTTCCAGACCCTGAAGTCTGTACAAACAGTTCCTCTCCTCTCCTTTACTCCTCAGCCCATTGTAATCTGGCTTCTCCCCAGTCACTCCATGGAAACATATCTCATAAATGAAACCAGGACTCCTAAACTCTCTGAGTTTCACAGATTTAAATATTTTCTGAAAAAGCCAAAGAATGAATCATAGGATAAAAGACAAGATGAATGCATGAATAGATAATATACTCCTTAGTTAATTTTATCTACTTTCATGGTTCAAACTCTTACCCATTTCTCATGATTTCCAAATATATCTCCTGAACCCTCTCTTTCGCTCTCATAAACTCAACTACTTATATTTCCAAGGGCTTTCTAAAATTCTCTACCCAGAAATATCATGATACCACAACAAAGATTTAGACAAAAATCTACCCAATTGCCCAAGTTTGAAACTCTAGCACAGCTGGTCCCCAGGAAGCCTCATTTTTCTTACACCTGAGAGCTAATCAGTCATTAAGTCTAGTCAACTCTATATTCAAAATATTTACTGATATTAATCAAATGTCTGGGGAGTGAAAGGTTTCTAAATGTTAATGATATGTTCCAAGGCTCAACCACCTATAGGTATAATCACCCTAACTTAAATAACCCAAGTTCTTTTTTTTCTTATATAAGGAACTTTTATATGTGTGGGTCCTTCAGTATCCCCAATCTTCCAAGGGAGAACCTTTGTTAGCCCCTATGTAGCTTCTCTTAACAAGTGGAAGGCCTGCCTATAACTCCACCTTTAGGTGCTTCATAACTGCCACTGATGGTTCCAATGTCAGAAAATAAATGATACTGCCTAGAATGTTATTGCCCAAGTTTCCCAAAACCACACACTTTGACACATCAGGCAGTATCATGTTTTATGTACAAATGAAAACACGGCCCTCCACCCCACTCGGGCTGCACATGGTCTTCTGGTTTAGAAACAGAATTACTGATACCCAGTTCTTACAGCATCTCTCAGCAGTCCACTCCATTGTCTTTCTCACCCTTCACTACCTAGAAATACCACCCAGTCCAAAGGGTCAAGGAGGAAACCAGTAGAGCTCAATTATCTCTGCTGGACCAGTCAGTAAGCCAACATCTCTGACAAAGACCACCTTCTCATTCTTTGTCAAGCCAATTTCTGGAATTATAATAAATAGCAACTCTAATAAATACATGCTCCATAAATAAGGTGGCTTGATCAACAAGTTAGCCAAACTCAGAATTCTAGTTTAGGTTACCTAGGAGACCCTACTACATTTACTTGAGACATAAAAAAAAAAGAAATAGAAAATGAAATAATTTCTGGAAATCATTAGCTCCTCTGCATTAAAAACAAAAAGAATTAAAGGAAATTATGTGTATGTTTCCATATATATGGAACAATATTGCAAAAGGTTAATATCTTAAAATTATAATAAATTCAAATTGATAAGAAAGTCACTAAAAACCAATGCATAAATGGGCAAAGAATGTGAATCACTTATTTTAAAAGATGAAATGCAAATGTTTAAATAAGATATGGGAAAATGTTCAGACTTACTATTAATGAAAGACTTGTAATTTAAAACAGAAAAATAGAATGGGTCTTGTTCAATCAAACTACTAAGTTTTTTTAAAAATGAAAGTATCCAATGATCTTAGATGAAATAAGCTCCCTCACATACTGCTTCTAGGAGTAAAACCATCCCAGAAAGCAAAAAATAGCAAGATGTATCAAGAGTCTTATAATTGCTCATTTCCTTTTTACCCAGTAATTGCTCTTCTGTGAAAATATCCCAAGGAGATAATCAGAAATGTAGACACATTTCTGTAAGCAACAGAGTATTTATTTCAGCATGTTTTTAACACTAACTAAGAAACAATAACAACATGAAAGTCCACCATTAAGGAATTGATGAAATATGTAATGGTATATATACTGATGGAATATTATATGTTCTGGAATATCAGGTTTCTGAAGTTTCAAATGACATAGGAAAGTAAATATAATGTTTCCTTTAAAAAGTAAAATTCCGATTTCCAGTAAAAAGGGTGCATTGGTAAATGCTGTGCTTACCTTGTCTCATGACCACATCAAAATTACAACCAAACAGCAAAACAACCATCATTGAGAATCACCTGAAATCTTACAGAACCAAAGCCCTACAACTAAGGACATACAGAAGAAGCCACCTTGAGACTGGTAAGAGGGGCAGAGGGGCAGAGATGCAGAACAGGCTGCTCTCACAACTGCTTGTGACCATTAAAAATTGGGAGGGATATCTCAGCTGTGGAGGTCCCCCCTGGAGGAGAGAGAGTCCCAGTCCCTTCCCAGCCCAGGGTTCCAGTGCCAGGGAGAGAAGTCCCCATAACTTCTGGCTGTGAAAACCAGCGGAGATTGTGACTGAATGATATGGAGGGTGGCTGGAGTCCCAGGCGCTCCTCTTACAGGGACTGCACAAGGACTTACTGACCAATGGAATCACTGGCTGTGAGCTCCAGTACTGGGGCAGTAGCTGGAAAGGCTATGGGGACATGTGGTGGGGAACTGAGTTGTCTGGCTTCAGGATCTAGCTTTCTCCTAGATGGAAGAGTTGGCAGAGGCCATTGTTCCTTTTTTGAGCCCTCCCTCTTCCCAGCGTGCACATGCAGGAGGCCTCCATATCTGAGTCTCCATCAAGCTGGCTGACACTGATTGTTCACAACGCCCTGGTGATTTGAGATCCCACCCCACCCAATTTTCGGGCACACCCAAACCACTTCCAGTGGCTTTTTCATACAAACCACCTGCTTTGGCTCACGCTACAGACTTTCCCAGGCTCTCTTAAAGGCGCATGGAACCCGGACAAGCAGCATCTGACTTGAGCATGTGCTGTACCTATGGCTGAGCAGCCCTCAGTGCGGCACTAGCGGCAGTGGGCCTCTTGAGGCACTTTCAAGCATGGCATGTGCAGAGGCCATCTGTGGGTTTCTTTCTGGCTCCTGCTGGGCAGCCCTGAGTGGGGCACTGGGCTGCAGCTGAACTTGACCTGCCGTGGGTCCCCTCCTAGTTGGTCTTGGGCCTGGTTCCCCAATGGCCAGCTTTGAAATGAGTTGGGGCACCACCCAGCCACCTCCAAGGATGACACACCCAAGGAGCAGGTTGGGCAGTTACCAGAGCTCTAATGAGGCAGATCCTGCTCTGTAGTGTCAGCTCTTGCACCACAGCTCCTCCACTGTAGTCACGGTCAGTCCTTACAACCAATCAGCCCAAGGGTCAATCCCTCCCACTGACATGCAAATAGCAACCAAGGTTCAACTACAAAAGGAGGACACACACAACCCATGTAAGGGACACACCTGGAGTGTGTGGCACAAGAGACCAGGAAGCCTGAGTCACTGAGTCCCACAGCAAACCTACTACATAAGGCCACTCTACTAAAACTGGGAGACCTACCTATACATAGAAACAGACACAGGGAGGGAGCCAGAATGGGGAGACAAAGAAACATGTCCCAAATAAAAGAACAGAACAAAGCTCCAAAAAAACAACAACTAAATAAAACAGAGACAAGTAATCTACCAAACACAGCATTCCAAACACTGGCTATAAGGATGCTCAGTGATCTCAGGGAGAACTTCAACAAAGAGACAGGAAACATAAAAATGGAGATAGAAAACATAAAAAAGAACCAGTCAGAAATAAAGAATACAATAATGGAAATGAAGAATACATTACAGGGAATCAAAAATAGTTCAGATGAAGTAGAGGATCGAATCAGTGATTTAGAAGATGGTAGAAGAAAACACCCAGGCAGAACAGCAAAAAGAAAAAAGAATCCAAAAAAAATGAGGAGAGTTTAAGGGACCTCTGGGACAACATCAAGCGTACCAACATTCGCATCATAAAAATACCAGAAGGAGAAGAGAGCAAGGAATTGAAAATGTATTTGAAGAAATAATGATGGAAAACTTCCCTAACTTGGTGAAGAAAATAGACATACAAGCCCAGGAAGCACAGAGAGTCCCAAATAAGATAAACCCAAAGAGGCCCACACCAAGACACATCATAATTAAAATGCCAAAGGTTAAAGACAAAGAGAGAATCTTAAATGTAGAAAGAGAAAAGCAGTCAGTTACCTATAAAGGACCTTCCACAAGACCATCAATTGAATTCTCAACAGAAACTTTGCAGGCCAGAAGGGATTGGCAGGAAATATTCAAAGTGATGAAAAGCAAGGATTTATAATCAAGATTCCTCTACTCAGCAAAGGTATCATTTAGAATCAGGTGAAATGCCTGACCTCAGTTCTACTTGAGAGAGTGAACCTCAGTGCAAGGGTAAGAAAAAACACAGATGGCCTACTCTTAGAGCGTGCATTCTGCTGGGGTGCTGCTCTTCCTATAGGCACAGGTAGCATAACATCACATTGCCATCTTTCTTCAGATGATCTTCAGTTTTTAGATTCTCTTTTATTCACTGTAACTGCAGTACAGATTTCCAGATAGGATGTACATAA
The DNA here is from genome assembly GCF_001890085.2 of Hipposideros armiger. Classification (NCBI taxonomy): domain Eukaryota; kingdom Metazoa; phylum Chordata; class Mammalia; order Chiroptera; family Hipposideridae; genus Hipposideros; species Hipposideros armiger. The sequence continues at coordinate 81,823 of NW_017731905.1, read as the reverse complement.
ATGTTTTCATACCTCTGTGTGAAAGCACCACATGTATGTAACAAAAGCCACAAGGGAGGCAGTTTCGACAAAAAAAGACCAAGATGATTCCAAACCTCCCAGTACCCACTTTGGGGTCACTATTACATATAATCCTCTGGTAATTGATCTTCACCCAAATGCCTTCCATCGGCTGCTGTTGATGTCTTGGGATAATCACTAATTTACTATCGTAGTAAGATTTAGCTATAATGATCTATCTAATACTAGTTTTTTGTCCCCATCAATATTTATTGCATTTTACTGCAGCAATTTTCCATTAGGAAACAAAAACAGAAATCAATATTAAGATCATTCTCCAGGCGCACTACGTCCTCCACACTGTCACTCCTTAATAAGTGATTTTTTTGGAAATCGAACATAATCTGCTTTTTCCTAAAACCTCAGTGATGAACTCAGCCCCTGGAAATGCTTAAATTTTAAAAGCAAGCCAATGCCCCTCTCAGGGCTGTGATTACAGTGTGAAACCTCACTTCATGCTTCCCAGCCATGCTTATCAAACCTGATACTCTCACCTCTGCCTTCCTGAAGCAGGCAGATCTATTTAATTATTTTCCCATGAGTTATTTCTTTGGTGAGAATGAGGCCAAAAAGCTGTCTAGGACTAAAGCAAAGCACATCTTTTCCCCAGCACCTGTGTTTCAGGACACTTTGCACCTTGAAATCTAGTAAATTGTGTTGAATCTGAATATATCACCAGGATCCCAATTCAAAAGTGATACAAGGGCACTTTGCCCCAGACACCTACAGAAGGTGCAGGACTGCTCCTGTGAGATGGGCCTGTGCACATAGCAGGACTGAATGCAGAGTGTTTGATAACACTCCAGGTGAGCCTGTGCAGCTGTTACAACATTAATACCAATAAGATGGGGTCTGCAGAGTATCTCATAAAGCTGTGAAAAAAAATGAGATGGAGCGCCAGTTGTTAAAGCTTATTAACCCTCCAGGGGTCTCCAGATGTGTAGCTAAATAGCCATCAGTAGGGTTGTAAATTCTTCACAGGGTTGCTGCTTCTGGGAACTTCTGACTTAGTGTATAGCTTCTCTCCTTTTTTCTCTCTTCTTTCCACCGTCTTTCCTACTTCCTACCGGCCACCATTTTATTTTTCTCAGGTTTCAGCATAGTACTGAAATCTCTGCATTGTGAAAAGGTTCTCTATGAACAAACAAGGAAAATCTCTGCTCTGAGTCTTAGCTTTGCCTGCAGGCGGTAAAATGCAGAACCTGGACGACTGGGGAGAAGGGCGGAGCAGAGACGAAATGGTTGGGGTGGGGACATGAGTGAGAGAGGAGCACCCAGCAGGCATAGATATTGAGACATGTTTTTCCTCTACACAAATTGACTGTCGCCCATCCATTTCCCTGGGGATCCAATCTGCCACACAGTGTTAGCAGTTGGGTGGAATGGAGATGTCCACTCTGTCCAGCTACTCTGCCCCTCTGCCCTCTGGAGCTGGCATCTATCCCAGTCTAGAACAGACAGTGGTAGGCTGCTGGATCTGGGCTCCTGGGCTGGGGAAGCTTCCGCGGACCTCACCCTGCTTTCCCAGGAAGCCCAGTGGGACACACCATGCAGTGTGCCCATCAGTTCCCCGAATGGAGGCTGAAATGAGTGCTGATGAGATGTTCTCTGACTCATGGGCACCCAAACACCCCTTTTGCAACAGTCACATGAATGGCCTTGAATTCCCAGCTGCTGCCCTCCACCAGTCTGTTACGGGATCAATATCTAGTCATACGGCATGAAACCACCCTATTCTCCTGATGGGAAATTAGTACAGTTTGATTTTTTTTTTCTGTTTTTAAATCTGTGTAATAGAATCAGAGCAAGCCTGAGGAATAATGATTCATTACCTCCCTAAGTGCATGTCCGGGATGCAAAGCCACTCCCCAAACCCCTAAAAAGCAATGTGGGGTAGAAAAAAGGGAAAGATGTGCTAGAGAAATGACTATATATATTGTTATTATGCTGCCTGACTTCCTGACTAAAATAGAAGCCGTGCCCAATGCAGTGCTGGCAGGTGGGGCAGCCGCTTCAAGTCCACTGCATTTGGGAACCTGAATTGAAGCCGACTTTGGAGTCATAAGTAAAAGCTATTTCCCAAACACAATTGATGCACATCGCAAGGTCCTCACTCTCCTGAGGTCATTGTGGCTCCATGTTTATTGATGAGAGTGCTTCATCCTAATCAGTATTCAAATCAGGGTGTTTGCCTGATTTTAAACCCAATTTTACATGTACTGTGACTTTAGAAGTTGTTTAAAAAATGAAACCTTACTAACAGCACAAAAATAACAAGCATGAAGTAACAGACGGTTGTGCAAAGACTATAGCAAAACGGGGGGAAATGCCAGTGATTACTCAGGAAAAAAATCTTTGAAAAACATTCTGTACAGAAACAATTTCTGCTGATGTGTCACATCTTGCAAGCTTTCTCTGAGGCATCAGTGTCTCTTTAAAGAAACATTTGTCAGGAAGAGTGAGCTGGAAATGTGTCATCTTAATTATTACATGAGTAACCTTCAGGTTCAAAATGATTTTTTGATTCACCCACTGAGTGTAACACTTTAAAGCTATCCAAAAATTTTTTAACATTACCAAGATTTTCTGCTCCTGTGACTTCCATTCCAAATAGCCTAGCAACACTAGGACAGAGATAAGTCTAACAGTTAAACTCCAGTCTCTGAACCATGAGAAAAAAATCAATAAAAAATTGTTGCTGGTGTGATGAGAGTGTGGATAAGAGTGTCTGTCACCTGTGCCAGGGTCACAGATGGGCAGGTTGTCTCTTGCAGGTATCTGTAATCATGGAAGAATTCGAATGCCCTGCAGGTCCTCTCTAAACTGAGCAGAGAGGGAAACATCTGGAGAAATGCTGCCGTTTTCTGTACTGGTTTCTCCAGCTGTTGTGACTTTAGCTTTCTACATTGATCTTTAGCGTCCATGAAACAAGGATTGGGAAGCCATGTGGGTGGAGGGCCTACATTTGCATTAGTTCATTTGAATTACATGAATTGCTTTAATGGGGCTAGAGAACACCACCCATGCAGAAAATGTTTTTAGGACTTTGTAGAGACCCTAAGCAGGCATGCAGACAAGCTTCAGGTGGGGAATCAGCACTATCATGAACAGGCCTGACAGGTGGATTATACTCTATGGCTGTGAGAAGGTGTTAGGAGTAGTAAGTCTATATGTGCCTGGGCATCATCACATGAGAGCTGGCCAAGTGTAAGGGAAAGGAGCCCAACTGAAAACTAGATTGCACTGTGATATCCTAAAGAGCAGAAACTGAGTCTCTAACATCCTGTTGTTCTAAAGATACCATAAAACAAAACCTTAAATGGCACAAAAGAGTGAAAATGTGAACCCACCATAGTCTAATGGATAGAGTAGGGATGGCGAATTATGAAACAGTCCTAAGTTTTATGAGCAACAACTTCAAAATATTTTTGAACTCTCCTGATTTAGCTTAAAAATCAACACAGGTATGTAATATACCCTGGAACAAATCTTTACTGATTGTAATACAAAATCATTTTAAAGTTGTTTTTCACTGAATAAACTTTGGGTATATATTCTGTGTTCTGTGCACACTGAGGGTATACAACTGCCCATCTGAGAAGTGAGATCCTAACCTATTTGGACTCATTCTTTAAGGAAAAATGTGAGGTAGGTTAACACAACAATAGTTTAATTTTTCTCCTTACTAAGATGTTTTGGGGGTAAAAAAATTCACCCTCGTGGAGAAAAAGTCTGCTCAAGTGATTCACAGATCACTGTTCCTTGAGTGTCAGGCTGAGACAAAAGGGGGTTAATGAAGTTATGACCAGTCTTAGGTAGGACACACAGTGCAACTTCAGTTTAGAATTTAAAATGTTTATAAGGATAAAACTGCTAGCCTAAAAGAGGCCTAAAAATATGATTCAATGAATTCGAGGGCTTGTAAGATACTTGGGCTTGCAATTAATACAAAATATGGTAAACTTTATATTTGCAAAATTCGATCTAGAGAGTGTTGGATAATTTGGAATTGGTCAATATCACCATTGATCTCCATGAGCTCTTCCTCCCCAAAGCTACCCCAAAAAAGCTAACAGTCTCGGTAAAAGGTGTAGTGTTCTCTCAAATCCTTACCACTCACTACCAGCTGGATTACTGTTTTAAACTTTCCTACTTAAAAATCCTGCAACCAGCACTAGATGTTACCTGGTGCTATTGATAACCACAGGCAAGCTCTATTTCATTAGAATAAAGACACCTATTGTAATGTAAGTTATATGTTATAATGGCTCTTTGGTATATATGTACCCTATGAATTGGCATTTAAGTTTATTACTTTTTTTTCCTTTTGCTATTAAAATACCACCCCATTGAGTTTACATCTGTATAATTATCTCTTTAATGTGAAAAAATTTAATGAAATGGAATTATTAAATCTAAAGCCATGAATGTTTTACATTTTGAAACCTTCTGGAAGAGTTGTTCCAATTTACTCTCCCACTCACGGTCCATAGTCTAAAAGTATTTCACCTACACTATTGACTTAAAGTTTTGAAATTATGTTATCTTTGCTAATCTTATAGGAGAAATGTTTATTTCCATATATTTTATGCAGTTGAACTGCTTCGTAAATGTACTGGTCATCTGTATTTCTACTTTTTTGAATTGCCTATTTGTATCCTCTGTCCATTTTCTTTTGGGGTGATAGAATTTTCTTATTGACTCTAAAGAACTCTTTCTAAATTAGCAATATCAATCCTTTGTCACACATAATACAATATTGTCTCAGTTCATCATTTGTTTTTTAATTGTAGATATGTTTAGCATTTTTATATTATAAAATGATTCGATCTTTTCTTGCTTAGAAAAGCTGGACACTCTCCAACAGTTAAAATATGCATTTTTTGGGGGGCCAGCCGAGTGGCGCGATGGTTAAGAACTGGCTTGGGACGCCAGAGGGCCCCGGTTCGGATCCCACATATGAGGGCCAGTGACACTGCCCTCCACAGCTAAGATGCTGAACAACAGCTCAACCTGGAGCTGGGCTGCCGTGAGTCGCCAGCGATGGCATAGGCTGCAGCCCCTGTGGCAGTGGGTTGCCATGGGCTACCGTGTGTAGCCAGCAGCCAGCGTGAGCAGCCAGCAGCCGCAGTGAGCAGCCATCCAGAAGCCATTGACTGATCTGCCTCACCCGGGAAGAGCGCAATGATGGTGCCAACTTGGGCCAGTGAAGCAAAGTCCTCCACAACTAGACTGAAGAACAAAAGGACAGCAACTTGTCTGTTCCCCTTCCCCCAGTTCCCCAGCACTATTCCCATCCCCCCAATTCCCCAGTAAAAAAATCTTTAAAAAAAAAATCAGCATTTTTTTTTCTGTTTTCTTTTTAACTTTTTATATTTAAAATTTCAATCTACTCAGGTTTATTTTGGTATAAGAAGGTACAAATTTATTTCCTTGTAAATGGATAACAGTTGCCGCTAATACCTCTACTGAAGCCACAGTACAATGCCAAGGTTTCCCAACACAATCATAAGAAGGTTAGTTAGAAATAAAGTTGTCCAGCTCCCAACCCAGACACTCAGAATTAGACTCTCCAAAAAAGTGGTCTAGAGTTCTATATTTTTAGATAAGCATCCAAATCATACTTATGATCAAGAAAGTTTGGGGAATAATTAGAAGATGTGAAAGCTATTTATACCATTCAAATTGAAGTTTATTTTAAAATTATTGTTTTTCTTCTATTTTGGAAAACCAGGTTATGGACAATCCTAGACAGAGATTTAAAGCTACTGCAATGTAACAACTAAAAGAAACTTGAAATACTATCTGGAGTTTAAAATGAGCTGTGGTGAGCTGGAGCTGGTTCATATTGGCTCCTATAGAGTCAGTTAACTGTTAAATATTTAGGAATTTTGCAAGCTGATTGTTAAACAGAGCCAGTATTAAAAATTGTATTTTATAAACTTATAAGTAAATAATTTATATTAAAAACAAAGGGTAATAAGTACTCAAAAGTCATCAATTTCCAATTACTTTAGAACATTTAGCTATTATGTGCTCTTGAGATGATTTACATCAATTGTTTCTATGGTGGAAATAGTACTACTGCACATCTCTTCTCAATTCTGTGTTCAGTGATGTCACTTTTGCTGAAACCAGCCATGGTGTGAGCGTTTACACCAAGGAATTCAGCAAATGCTACATGTCTTAATTTATTTTTTTGTTGATTGCCTACACCAGGCTTGGCAAATTTTTTCTGAAAAGGGCCATATAACAAATATTTTAGGCTTCACAGGCCGTGTAATCTTCACTGGAACTACTCAAGTCTGCCTTTGTTGCTTAAAAATAGCCACATACAATACATAAAACAATGTTTATGGCTGGATTTCACCCAAGGTGGACCAGGTTTTGCCAAAGGGCCATATTTGCCAGACCTTAAGAAAGTAGATTAGTCTGTTTGGGCTGCTTTAACAAAATACTATAGACTGGGTGGATTAAACAACAGAAACTTATTTTCTCACACTTCAAGAGGCTGGAATGTTCAATATTAAGGTCCAGCAGGGTTCAGTTTCTGGTGATAACTTTCATCCTGGTTTACAGACAGGCACCTTTTCACTGTGTTTACACAATGGTAGAGAGAGGGAGAGAGAAGAGGAGAGAGAGGGAGGGGGAGGGGGAGAGAGAGAGAGAGAGAGAGAGAGAGAGAGAGAGAGAGAGA
>NW_017731905.1:32028-74997 GCF_001890085.2 Hipposideros armiger | reverse complement strand
GAGAGAGAGAGAGAGAGAGAGAGAGAGAGAGAGAGAGAGAACAAACTCCCTAATGTCTCTTTCTTATCATATGATGACCCCACCTTTGCAACTTCATTTGAACTTTATTACCTCTCTATAAATCCTATGTCCTAATATAGCCACATTGAATTTTAGGGGACAAAATTCATTCCAAGTAGAAAACAATAGAGAAAATATTACTAAAGCATGTTACACTTCAAAGTGCGCCATGTCTGTAGCCATTATTTTTTGAGAAAATACATGGCCAGTATTTAAAATCTATTATCCCAGTTCAGCAAAGAACTCATTCGTGTCACTGAAGGACAAGTAAAGTTCCAGCATATATCCTCACTGTTTCTTTCTCATCTTAGTCATTAACATTAACATTCCTGTTAGAACTATACTCATCCATCAACTGCAATCACAGGTTGAATATATAAAAAAGTTTGACAAAAATCAATGAAAGCATTTTATGAGAATCAATTGGCTATTTGAAATTTCAAATAAGGAGTATTGTATATTATAGTATTAGTAGTAAATTTCATGCTACATATCCTTTATATTGTAAGAAATAATTGTGTGCATGTGTGCGTGCTAGCACATGCGTACACACAACTATGGGGGGCTGAAGAGGAAGGGGATCCAGTTATAAAACATTTGCCAGCACATTAATTTCATAAATCTCTTTTTATAAGTAAGGAAAATGTATCAAAGAAAATGTATGCACACTTTTAGCTCCCCTGGTGGACACCTCTTAGTTCAACCTGCATAGTACCTTTCCCCAATTCTACTGGTAACACACCTTAATTTTCTTTCGGGAACTGTCCTCCTTTGCATTTCAAGTGGTACTGGTGAGAAAGCATGGATTGCAATGTCTCTTTTTATTTTCAGACCATCACGGTGACTAAGAAGCAAAGATACCAATATCCTCTTTGAACAAACAAGGAAATTGAGGCTCATAACACAGAAGTGACTTTCTAGATTCCACACGGGAAATCAGTAGTATGCTGACTTTGAACTCAGGTCTTCTGACCCTTTCCTTCTTACCTGCCTTAGTTGCTGTATCCTCTTGGCTCTAAAGTGACACATCTGATTGCCCTGCCTGTGACTTGGACACACTTCTCTGTGCTTTCTGTGTCTACACCAAACTCTCACCTTGCTCCTGCCCAACTCCTAGCCATAGCCTTGGCCGCCCCCAGTCCTCACACTCTACTCTTTCTCCCCACTCTCCCCGCTCCCTTCTCCACATGGAGACAATGTCACGGTGCTCAAGGACCCAAGCTGCCAGGTCACTTTTCCCAGGCCCTGAGCTAAGAATGCACAGACTTCTCCCCATTGCATGTACAGCAACAGCAGCAGCAGCAAGCCCCTGCCTTCCTGGCTGCACAGCACCTGAAGCACATGGCAGAGTGAAGGAACCAAATAAAAAACGACCATTTCACGATTATAGAGATCTTGCCCTAATATTCATGACACCCCATAACCAAAACATATAAGAAACTCAGTTCTAAATTAGAGGCTTTCTTTGTGAAAGCTGTCTTTGACCAAATAGCTCAAAACAGGACGAAGTAAATGGGATCCTTACGAGACAGTGACGAAGTATGCACTAATAGAGGGCGAAGGCAAAGTCTTCCCCATCCCTGCGCATTTGCTCCTCCTGGGCTGACAAACCTCTGACTTGCTTAGATTTCTCCACTGCTCGAATTTATTGATTTCTCATTCATTCACTATATATTCACTAAACTAATATGTGTTGTTCCAGGGTTTTACATATTTGTTTCACACATACTTTTACTCAACAACGTATTACTAAAACACATTTATGTGATACCACTGATATTTCACATTTGTTTGATTTATTTCCATGAGAAGAAATGGGTGAGTTGACAGATTTAAAGAAGAAAGGATGGGAACAATGAATGAGGGCAAGAAGGCAGAAAGCTAGTGAAGAAATGAGAAAGAAAATCAATAATTATTTAGCTACCATGTCCCAAGAATTGGAGGAAACAGTGGCATGGGTTCAAGCCCTCGCTTTGCAGTTTAATAGCCAGATCACTTAAGACTGGCTCAGATCCTCTCTAAGTCTTTGTGTTTTCAGTTGTAGAGGAGAAATAACAAAATGCCTACTTTCTAGATATATGGTAAAGATTAAATGAGACAATGCATATACAAAGTGTTTTGCAAACTGTGACATGGTAAACGTCAGTTGTGGGTTTTGTTATCTATCATTTCTTTCATTCCATTAGCTTGAAATTAAAGGATATAGACCAGGGGTTGGCAAACTGCGGCTCGCAAGCCACATGCGGCTCTTTGGGTACGTTCATCTCAAAAGTTTGCTGACCCCTGTAAGAGCCAATCCTGTCCCTCACAACAATTTAATACTTATTCTACAGCCATAAATATACTTTTACATAATCATCATTATGTGAATATTATCCTTTAAAATTTTTATAAATGAAACTATGATAGTTTTATTTTCAATTTTACTTCAGAGCCACATGTATGTACCCAAAGAGCCGCATGTGGCTCACAAGCCACAGTTTGCTGACCCCGGTGGCTCTTCAGTCTCAAAAGTTTGCTGACTCTTGATGTAATCTCCTTTATATACACTAGACATTTGAATGTAGCTGACAGACTGATTTGACCAATGAAGAGAGAATATCAAACTTTGCTCAATCTGTGAAAAGATAACATTAGCTATAGAGGCAGGGTCAGCTTTGCATATAGACAAGCACTGCTGTGCTTTCTAGGGGGACCACAAAGCTCTCATGAACTTAAATAACTACCTCTACTTCCTGGTTCCTGCCAAAAATTTTGTTATGTATTTATCTCCTCAGATAACATCCCTGATCCCTCTAATATGAAAGTATCTTTGGAAAGGTATCTTACCCATCATTTATTTTCAATTATTTGAAGTCAGATCTATGAAGAATCATAAAGACAACCTTGGTGGATGTGGGACCCGAGGATACTTGCTATCCTACAACAAAAAAAGAGAAAATGCTTACTAGGAAGGCTGGTCACCAAGAAAACAGCTGTCTAATTCAAAATTTTGCTTACAGTTAGTTTCTATCTTTAATTTCACGGCATTTTAGTGGTATTCTCCACTTTATAAGATTGAATACTTCTGGAAATTTCTTGAATTAAGATATAGTTCTCATTTATATAAGATGTAAACTGCAACTAAAGTTTTTGAATGAAAATGGCATTTGCAAGTTCCCCAGTCAGGAGATGTGCACTTAAAAAAATTTTTTTATGCAACACAATTGAAGTGAGAAAAGTGCCTGAGGTTTTCAATAGAGCTGTGATTGTAAGTTGAGCACTTCAGACCTGTCACTGTCAAAAGGTTCTTGCCAAGCTGAATGCACATTTTAGAACTCTTTTCTGCCCAAACCCTGCAAAAGTGAAACCTGACTCTGTGTCCTTAAGACAGACCCTACCTGTTTATCACATGAACATTCATTACTATTTTAACCCGGCAGAGTTTTATTTCTCTTTTTTTGTCTTAAGCAAATCAGTGATTCTTTAAAATTACACACTTGGTGAGAAACACAAGAAACAAAGTCCAAAGTGAAGTTATCTTGATTGCTAGTCTTGACAATGTTACTTTTGAAGTTTATATAGATAGATATAAGTATAAGTATAGAGATAGAGATAAAGATAATAAGTATATAGATATATAAATATAGATTTCAGGAAAGAATATAAAGGGTCTGATATTGTAAAGTGATTAAGACTCTAGAGTCAGACAAACTGGTTTCAAATCCCGGTTCTATTTGTTTGAACTACTTAGCATTAAAGGAGTTTCTTAAGTTTTCTATGCCTCAGTTTACTTATCTGTAAAATGGATATAATAACATATATGCATAGACTTATTGTAAAGTTTAAATGAGATAATGCATATACAATTTATATAGTGTTATAACATACCTGTATTTCAATAAGTTTTAGCTTTAATTGTTGTTGTTGTTATTGCTATTATTAAATGAATGGAAAAGTGAATGTTCCAGCTAGCATGCCTCACAAAATGGGGAAAAAAATATCTTCCAAAATAGCTACTTAATTCCTGCAGTCATGTGAAGAGAAGATGAAAAAATATCTCTACCATATCTTGAAATCTAAAAAACCATATTTCAAATTGACAGACTCAATCATGCACTCCTCCAACTATTCAGGATGGAACAAAAGGAGAATGTTAAACATAAGTTAAAAACAGGAGTCATGCCAACTACAACATTTTCTCAAAAAAAAACCACCCTTCTTTTAAAACTGCCAAAAAGTTTCATATGTTGTTAATTATGGAAATTTCACAGACCTAATTATCTTAGATCAGAGTATCTGAAAATGAACCAATATATTTCCAAGCTTGTCAGAGGTAACATACATCTTTAAGGTACACTTTAAAACCATAATAGTTCCAAAGATTCCAGATAGTGATTGCTTTGATGGCTCAGATATTTTTAAAAGAGGTTTACACACTTATGAGTAAGACGCCTCAACCTATTTTAAGAGTACTAGCTAGAGGGCACCCACCTGAGGGTCAAAATTTGTTTCAAAAGACAAGTCATCTCAGAGTAGTTTATTATGAATATAGACCTACAAAGCATTACAGAGATTCTCTGAAAGAAAATCTCTCATTCTAAATCTAAAATCTCAGGCAGGCAGGAATTAACAGAGGCCCAACACTATGATTGGATGGTAGACCCCAAAATGGAACTTTTTCAACTAATGCTGATAGGCTATTCTGGCTAATAGATTACTTGAGAGTGTATGAAATAGCAAAGTTCAATGTCTAATAAAACAAATGTTACAATTCAAATGAGAAATATGCAAGGAGTGCAGTAAGAGCTAAAAGACTACAGAGTCTCTCACACCATTCCCCTTATTCAATCACTGAGTTAGGTTAATTGTATCTCTCTGTAATTCTTTAATATCCCAATGTCATTGCCACTGCCCTTTTTTCAGTCCCTCAGCATCTCTCATCTGGAGTGAGATATAAGGGCATGTAAGGACATAAGAAGGCAGGCCACCTTTCCCTATCTATCTCCTGCCCCTAGCCTTACCCAGCCATCCAACTAAAATGCAAATTAGAACTTGTCATTCCCTGCTTCAAGTCTTCCAATGGCTCTCAGAGCCTTTGGGATAAAGGAGAAGCTGCCTGGCATAGTAGCCAACATCATTGTCTCCCATCATCCTGTCCCCAACTCCTCCTACACACTTGCCTGCTAGACAATACCGAATGTCTCTAAGGCTCAGAACATGCCCTGTTGACTCACGCCTCTCTCTCCTCTACATCTTGGCATATATAATTTCCTCTGCCTGAAATGTCTGTATAAAAACTCCTACCCACTCATCCTTCAAATTTCAACTCAAATGTTATCTCTTTTTCTTACATGCTCTTTTCTCTCTGCTCTCATTTTATTTTGAATATATCCATGAGAGCTGCTTATCTTGTTGTTTCATAAAATGGCTTGTTTGACAGTCTGCACCATTAGTATACTGTAAAGTCCTCCAATTCTGGATAGCATAGATTGTATGTATGTCCCTGGTATACAGTGCCAGGCATCAAGTAGGAACTCGGGGAAAGAAAGATGGAATGAAAGGAGGGAAGTAAAGAAGGAGGGGAAAAGGGAGAGAAGGAGGAAAGATATGCTTGTGAAATGAGAAAACTGTTTATCAATGGCAGCTTCTTGGATTAAGAAAGGTAGATAAAAGGGAGGATAGATAAATGATAGATAAATGGTGATAGGCAGGTAGATAAAAAGATATTCAACAGATAATAAGCAAAGTGAAAAGCCTTGACATAATCTTAATTATCAGGATTTCAGGGCTAAATATCTTTTTATTGACCTTTTAAAACTTACCAGTAAAAAAAATCTCTAAAACTTTATATATTGATTGGTCTTTTATGGCGATATGGCAAAAAAATACATTTCAAGAAGACAAACAGTAGGAAAAAATAGGTCCAAAGTGCTTTGGAATAGCAATCAACCTGATCATCTCTGGTGAATCAAAAATAAAGTTTAGAATTTTAACAGATATAATCTGTTATGTCACCTTGATCAAAATTTATTATTTACCCTATACATCTTTATCCTCTTCAGGACAGAATTTGGGACAGAAATCATAACTGCATCTTCACAAGCCTACAGTGGTTTTAGGAGCACTGTTCTATGTTGGGAAACTTGCCTGATTTTGTGAAGGGAGATTGATGATAGAAATGATTATGTCTTTCCTTTCTGTTTCATAGAATTTCTCCTATTGTTGGGATCTGACTTGGCAAAATGGTCAGGACATATCATTTATCTTAATAACCCTGTTTCCTAATATTTTGTTTACTATAAGGAAGTAATCCTAAACATTTTACCCAACCTTGAATTCTGAGTTAAAAGTCATTATTCTGAACTTTAAAATTAAACTTTAGATGCTTCATAGATATATAGTAGGAGAATACCATAAAGATTTAAGCTATGCTTCTAAAGATTTAAATATTCAGTTCAAGTCTATAAGTACGATATCTGGACTTAAGAAATTTACAATCTAGGAGAAGAAATAAGGCGTATATATAAATCACAATAATGCAGGAGAAAAATAAGATCCATGTTATAATAGAGATATAAATATGGTATAGGACCACAGAAGAAGAAAACAATCAATTCTACCTGGAAAGATCCTAATTATGCATAAAAATTTATGTGGAAGAAGACTATGATTCATTCCCTAAAATTCCACAACTTGATTTTTATGTCAAGGCAGTAAGCGCTTATCATTACTCTTTGTGTCTAGTACTCAATTTAGACATTTCCTCCATAAATTTGGTTTGGGTGTAAGATGGCATATTAACTGGCTAAAATGGAAGCAGACCACTCCATAATCATCTTCCCTTCCTCTTTTTGGGTCTATATACTTAGATGTGCATGGGGCTTGAGTTTTGCAACTATTGAAAAAGGGAATGTGTTTATCTTTGAGGAGAGGGAATAGAGGACAGGAAGATGGTAATCACAGTGTGTTAACAGACTTCCTGGCCTTTGGATTGATTTTAAATTATGTTTAACAAACAAAAATAAAAAAATAAGAATCAGAACCCTCATAAATATTTTTCCTAAGAGACTTACTGAGATTCTGGGCAAGTGGCAATGGAGAAAACCCAAAAGAATCTTTCAAGAGTAGCTACGGGCACAAGCAAAGATGCTTTAGGCCTTAGATTTAAATGAATAATAATAATAATAAAAAGTAGCTGGAACTTGTAAGAATGCCATTCTACATCTTTCTGCAGAGACCTATCAGTTGATTCTACCTTGCACGCAACAAGCTGTAGGCTCACCTTAAATATATAGCGGTGTTCTCAAGGAGGGAAGGAAACAGCAGCAATTCCTTGCTTAGTAAATGCTACAGAGATGATAGGCAGGATGCCATATAACTAAATTATTATAGCTTTTTGCAAAGCCCTGCTCTGAGGATGCTGGAAATTGCTGTGATACCTTTTGGAGATCACTAATTCTGATACTCAGGCTTAAGGGGACTTAAGTCTTCTTTGGTAAACATAGGTCCATTTGCTGTGAGATGCCAGGCTGACCTCAGACCTGGGTTCAAAACACATTTTCAGCATCAATCAGCTGAAAGTTTGAAGTCTCAGATAATTTAAACTTCCTGAGTCTCAGTTTCCTCAGCTGTAAAATGCGGATAAAAATGTCCACCTTGAAGGACTGCTGTCAAAATTAAATAAGACAAGTTAGATAAAACATAGATAATTCCTGACATAGAAACAAATCATTAAGAGATAGCTAGTCTCATCATTGGCATTATTGTTTTATAAACATGCTAATAGTCATTAGTAATAAAATAATTGTATTTACTCATGCTGACATTTTAACTCATAAAGCACAACTTTTTACAGGCAAAAGCTAACCTTTCAATTACCTCATTTAGCCCCTTATTTTACAAATTGAGAAAATGTGACCTCGAACAAGTTAAAAGTTTCCCAAAGTCATACAGGCACACTAGACACTCCCTTATCCATGGTTTCAGTTACCTGCAGTCAATGGTGGTTCAAACATATTAAATGGAAAAATTCCAGAAATAAACAATTCATAAATTTTAAATTGGGTGCCATGCTGAGTGGCGTGATGAAATCTCCTGCCATCCTACTCAAGATGTGAACTTACCCTTTATCCAGCATCTCCACGTTATATATGCTGCCCACCCGTTAGTTACATAGTAACCACCATCTTTGTTATCTGATAGACTCTCATGGTATCATGTGTGCTTGTGTTCAAGCAACCCTTATTTTATTTAATAATGGCCACATAGTGCAAGAGTAATGATTCTGGCAATTCGGATATGCCAAAGAGAAGCAGTAAAATGCTCCATTTAAATGAAAAGGTGAGTACAATACAATAAGATATTTTGAGAGATCACATTCACATAAATTTTATTACAGTATATTGTTATAATTGCTCTATTTTATTATTAGTTATTGTTGTTAATCTCTTATTGTGCCTAATTTATAGATTAAACTATCATAGGTGTGTATGTATAGGATAAAACATTATATATATATGTGTATATATATATATATATACACATATATATATATACACATATATATATATATACATATATATATAGGGTTCAGTACTATCTACAGTTTCAGGCATCCACTGGGAGTTTTGAAATGTATCCCCCTTAGATAAGGGAACAGTTGGCTATTGTAATTGGTGGAAGAACAGAGTAAGAATTCAAGGAGTCTATTGTTCTTTCTATTCCCAGTTTGTGCTTCTTACTCTAAAAGATAAATCAGTTTTAATGTATCTTTTCACACTTAGAAATCATGGATTTTTGTAAACAACATAAATCCAGGATACCATGTGGCTCAAGCTCAACTCAAAGTCACATTGAAAGCAGCACAGCCCAGCAACTATCGGTAATTTAAAAGGAATTGCAGTCTTTAGTTGCATATCAAATAAAATTTTAGTGATTTAATTTATAACCCACAGCAATATTATAAAAATCTTTTTTTCTTCCTTTTTTTTTTCTTTGCAACTATTCTCTACTTTCTCACACACCAATCCAGAAAAACTTTTAATGCTATTACCAAAATTCTTCAGGTACTCTGTTTTACCTCTCTCTTCCACTTCCTCATTTCCCATGTTTCACTAAACATCACTTCCAGGACAGGAAGAGACCAAGTGAACTTAAGCCCCCACCCATTTCCACCCACCAGCACCTGTCCTGTGACTGTGCAGTGGTCACAGTCACCTTTTGTGTTGGGCTCTTGTGGTACATCCTTGCTATCAAATTCCCCTCAAAATGATTGCCTTTCTCATGAGGCATTCTTGTGAGGAGGACTTTCTGGTGAATTGTTCACCTCATCACTATTTCAAATTTAAACGGTTACATAAAACTAGAAGTTTCACCTTATGTTCCTAAGGCAAAAAAAAAAAAAAAGCTTCAAATTTAGTAAGTAGAAAACTAAACATTTTGTGCCCTTTGAGCCTCTGGCAATAGTGTGCAATTACCCACATACCACTGATGAAAGAAAATCTCTGAAAGGGTAATCCTCTTCATCTCAATTTACTTGTTTGGAAGGAATCCATGAGAACTAGTAAGGGAGCAAGGCAGCCACTTATGTAAATTGATCAACTTGTAAATCAGTGGGTTTACCACTGTTGTAGCTACATCAGTCATCCTTATACTCTGGCTATATATAATGCTTATAAATCATGTGTTATGTATATCAATATAAAACAGTTTACTAATTCACAATAGATAGAGCAATTATAAGCAGAATATTATATTCAGATAAGAATAGAATTATCTGAGGAAGCTCCTTCTCTCTTTCTTCAAATTTAACAAGCTCATTCAGTTGCCAGCCAGCTAGAGGACAAGAAGCAGAGAAGGAGTGGAGGATCTAGCTCACCACTTCGGCGGCGCTTTTTTTATTTGAATATGCAGAGGGTGCCACAAAAATGTACACACATTTTAAGAAAGAAAAACTATGAAAATTGTAATACTCAATATATACTGATAACAAAAGATGAATACAAGTCATGTTTGACTTCTGCAATTACAAGAGGTGCTCAAAGTGGTTATTATCAGCATCCAGACACTTCTGCTTATGGCGAACTACTGCTTGAGCAACGCTGACCAAAGTGTCCACTTGCATATGTTTTTTTGGCACCCCCAGTATAGGACTTATTGGATTCATAATTTTAGCTTCTGATAAGAGTTTTATTTCCTACTTACAGTCTAAAACTCATGGTTTAAAGCTCTCAGCCAGGTCCACGTGACTAGTATACACAATAATATCTAGCCCTTTTTTATACCAACCCAGTTTTCAGTCTTATTTACATTTATTAAAAATGGGAAATATTAGATAAAACACTTAGTATGAAGATTATAAAGGAGCTACTTAATAACTTTCACAAATAATGAAATGCAGTGTTTCTCCTTAGGAATATTTCAATACTCCAGTTTTCAAGTGGATGAAAATGTTGTCCATGAGTATTGAACTTCATAAACAATGCACAGTCTTACATCCATTAACTTTACAACAAGCCTAATGAAAATTACAGCAACCCTAATGAAGGGGCAGTGACTTGAAAATTTGCATTTCCTTCCACCTAAAACATTTACATTTACATTATACTAGCAAATATTTTGCATTACTTAGAAAAATCCATGTTAGTTATTAAAAATGTCCTTTTTATCTTATAAATATCCATTCCAGTAAATGATAACCATGTTATTACTAAGTACCACATGCACATAATGATTAATACTCTGAATTGTAATGAAGAAAAAATAATTTATCTCTTACATATTTTATAGCTTCTAAAAAGAGAAGGAAAAACAGAGCCCAAGCAGGGGGGGGGGGGAAGCCAAGAGAGGAAAAAGAATAGTAGAGAATGAAACTGATGCTAAGCCCTCTGACCTACTAATGGATTCTTGAAGAAAGACTTTTGAGGAGATTAATTCGAAAAGAAAATGAAGTGGACCCCTGAGCTGTTACTTGTTGAACACTCTCATTGTAGAGTAATGGGAGCTATTTCCTCAGTAAATGTGTTGCCAGACGTCAAGAGCACTAATATTCAAACGTTCCCCGTGAACAATTTATAATTGTTCAGATACAGGCTCCCTCCTCCTCCATGGCCTCTTCATTTACCTCCTCATTCTCCCTCCATTGTTCTGTTTCTTTATGAACACAGCTAGTTCACTGAAGCTTGAAGACAAAAATAGCCTAACCTGCAGTAGCCATGGGATTGTGAAGCCAAAGCAAGAAGGAAAACAAATTGAAAAACCCATTTCAGCTGTCATGCTGACATCTTCAAATCCAGTGCTGCTTGACCATAGTGCTCAAAGGATGCAGAGTGATAACTGTGGGATGTTATATAAGTAGTATTATTTGATAAGCATCAAATTACTGGAGTGCATTAGTAGACATAGGAATTAAATGCTTGTGAGTTCGGAGGTTTCCTTTTGATGGTTTCTTTTTCATCTTATCTGTGGATTAATTTTTAGTAATGAAAAATGGATGGATACACTCCCCATAATAAAGCCACACCCATTTTGCTCCCCACTGGGTCCTAGTGACATGAGATGGCACCCCACACTGCCTCACTAAGTCTCGTTACCACCGAGTCGGGGTGCAGGCTCAGCTGACCCCACTGGCCCCTGCCGACAATTCCCTGACAGGGGGAATCATAGCATCATCTGCTTTCACCTGGTGAGGAATAGAAACTCTGCTTCCCGCAGCTCCATTGATATTACCCTGGCAGGAGAATCAAGATGAGTGTCTACAACTGCCTAGAGGGGAAATAGATGCTCAGCTGCCTCCTCCATCTTGTCAATAATACACCAGCAGGGGGAATCAGATAGCTGCCTCCTGTTCTGCTGGGCTTAGATGGAGAACAGCTCCCAGTAGGGCACCACCAACACCAAAGAGTGGGGGAAATCAGAAAGCGTTGCTTCCTTCCTCAGGGCAGAGGGCAGGCAGTGGTGGTGGAAAATCAATTCCCAGCTGGTCCCAGCTGAAGCTGTGGAAGGCAGGGAGGTGGGTTTTCCATTGATGTTTGGCCAGAATACGATGGATATTGTCAAAAAAGATTTTCTGTTGTTAGAGCACACTTTTTTGATTCTTTGCCTAAAGGGAAACAGTTCCCGTGGAGCCTTGTTGGTCTGTGTGTGTTGCCAGTTCCAGGTTGGAGGCTTTTGCAGTGCTCTGAGATATATGGGAGGCCAGGAAAAAATCCGGAGAACTCACTACCATGTCATTCCTAAAGACTTGAGGTCCCTATGTTGCCCACCTTCCTATCTCCATCTTTTACTCTTCCTATGCTTGTCGTTATATTACATCTAGAGATTTTTAGCTGTAAGAAAGGATCTGGGGAAAATGGTGACGCTATTCCGTTTTGGTGCAACCAGAAACCCTCCCTCTTGGCAAGGCCAGAAGCATGCATATAAATAATTGAGGTATAATTTATATACCACACAGTTCACCCAATGAAAGTGCTTATTCCATGGTTTTTAGTATATTGACAGAGATGGATGACTAACACCACAATCAGTTTTAAACATTTTCATTACCCCAAAAAGAAACCCTATGTGCATTAGCAGTCACTCCCCATTTCCGCCGAACCTTCTCATCCCCAGGCAACCACTACTCTACTTTCTATCTTTAAATATTTGTCTATTCTGGATATTTCATATAAATGGAATAATACAAAGCCAGTCTTCAGTGACTGACTTCTTTCAATTAAAATAATGTTTTTAAGTTTTATCTTATACTGTCACACGTATCAATATTTCTTCCCCTTTTATGGCTAAATAAATAACATTTCATTGTATGTATACATTATATTTTGCTTATCCATTCATCAGTTGAAGGACATTTTTGTTTTTTTCAATTATTATTATTATCATTATGATTATTATTGTTATTATTATTTATTATTATTTTGAGAATAACACTGCTCTGAACATTTGTGTCCAAGATTTTTGTGGGCATACATTTTCATTTCTCTTGGGTATGTACCTAGAAGTAGAATTTCTGGGTCTTACAGTAACTCTATGTTTATTCTTTTGAGGAACTGTCAAACTTTTCCAGATTGGCTGCACCGTTTTACATTCCCACCAGTGGTGTATGAAAGTTCCAATTTCTCCACTTCCTCCTTAATGTCTTTCTTTTTTGGTATAGCCATCCAAGTGGATATGGTTTTGATTTTCATTTCCCTTATGACTAATAACATTGAGAATATTTTCATGTGCTTCTTGGCAATTTATATATCTTCTTTGGAGTGATGTTTGTTCAGATCCTTTGCCCATGTTTTTAAATTGGGTTATTTGTCTTTTTATATTGAGTTGTAAGACTCTTCACAAGTCCTTTATCAGGCATGATTTGATATATATAATATATGTTTCTGTGAATTCTCTTTTCATTTTATGAATAGTGTTCTTTGAACCACAAAAAGCTTTGATTTTGAAAAGTCCAACATTTCTTTAATTTTTAAAAATCAAATAGAATTATAATATACATTCTTGCTTTTCCTTCAGTAGTATATGTATTCTATAATATATTGGCTTGTCTATTCTTATTTATATTATTTACTGAGCAAGTACCTAGAAAAATCAAGACATCTTTTAATTTTTTTCTAATAAAAGAAATTAACCATTTCCCTTTGTTCTGTGCAATCTTTTAAACTCTTTAAAGAGTGCCTGTTTGGGATAAAACTTATATGAGTATTATCAATATATGGCCTGTGTGATTGTTTTGTTATTCTGTTTGCTTTTATCTCTCTTCTTAGCAGTTTTAGGAATATCTCTAAATATCTACAAAATTTTTGGATCATGCCTACAACTGTGTCACAAATGTACAATTCAATTGTCATGTGTGGCCCAGGAGAAAAAAAGATTGAAAAATGTACTAATCAGGGTTCTCCAGAGAAACAGAACCAAAAGGATACATATAGAGATATACATAAGAGGAGATTTATTATAGGAATTGGCTCACACAGTTATGGAGGACAAGAAGTCCCACCATCTGCCGTCTGCAAGCTGGAGAGCCAGGCAAGTCTATGGTATAATTCAGTCTGAATCCAAAACCTGAGAATTAGGGGGCTGATGATGTAAGTTCAGTCTGATTCCAAAAGGCTGAGGACCAGGAGTGCAGATGTCTTATGGAAGAAGAAGATGGAGGTCTCAGCTTAAGCAGAGTGAGAGAATTCACCCTGCCTCTGCCTTTTTGCTCTTTTAAGGCCCTCAAGGGATTAAATGATGCCCACCCTCATTGGTGAGGGCAATGTTCTTTACTCAGTCTACTGATTCAAATGCTAATCTCTTGCAGAAATAACCTCATAGACAAATGCAGAGGTAATTCTTTTACCAGCCATCTGGGCATCCATTAGCCCAGTCAAATTGACACATAAAATTATCAGAAACTTATTTCTAGTCATCACAGTTGTTTGTATTTAGGGAAGAACAAAACATTGACACTAAAGTCACACATTATCTGACTTAGATGAGGACTCTGCTAACATCTTCCCATAAATCATGGTGAATTATCAAACCATGTAGTGTTAGCAGTTCTTTGTCACAACAGAGGTAATAGATTCTGATAAACAGTAAAGGGAGGTGATCAATATTCTATCATGTTTCATGATGTTTGAGTTTTAAGAAAAATAAATGCCCACTAAACTGCTTTAAAAAATGAGATGCAAGCAAGGGAAAAAAGCCTAAAGCATAGACCCAAAAATCATTTCCTAAAATAATTTTATAGGGGCATAAAATTTCAGCATTATAGCATAATGTGTAATACTATTTTACAGTGTAGAGTATTAGTTTAGACATTACACTTTGTTCAGTAATAGCTTATCGAATATTTAGCATGTGAGAAGACCATAATAAAAGCTGAAACATTGTAAAACAGATTTGAAGGTGCATGCAGTCCCTCACCCTGAGATTTTACAAGCATAGTTAATCAGACAGTATTTTACAATGGCTTGCCTACAGGTTTGTAATTTATTGATCAGGGATTAAATAAACTACAAAACAAACTAATTATCTGAGCTCCAAGAAAGTAAATCCTATTTGAGATGTAATATGCTTAGTATTCTAGAATTGCAATTACTAAATATTATAAAACAAACAATGTAAAAATATTTTGATGCCCAGTATATTCCTTAGAGGCCTGTGTTTCAATTTCTTAAAAATTCCCACAGACAATATTTGGCTGACCAATTAACTTGCACTTAACTACTTACTTTAGAGATGTTAAAGAATAATAAAGAAATAAGTAGTGTTTGCATATGAACTCCTTTGAGAGGAAGAGCGCATGAGATGCTAATAGTATAAAGATGGCAGAGGATGTGTATTCCTTTGCCTCTGGCCTTGGGAGTAAAGGGATGGAGGATAGCATCAGTGGCCTGTAAATTCAGCATAGGACCCTGGCATTGTACTTTTTAAAAAATCAGTTTTTTTAAATTTATACAATAACATATCCACTACAGAAAATTTGAAATAATAACATCATAAAAAAAGAAAATAAAAATTACTTATAATTCTACTGTCCAGGCACACATTTCTATCAAAATTGATTTCCAAGCTGTTTTTAGTACATGTAATACATATACAATAAACAATACATTTTACAGAATAGCCCCATGCCATTGTCACCTTGGCCCCAAGTGGCACTTAGCTCAACTCTGAGTGGTAGTTCTAGCCCTCCTATCTTAGATACCACCGCAACTTCATATTGTCATTCCCTAGGCTTGAGGGTCTATAAGGAAAGATGTCACTGTGAATAAAGGAAGAGTTAGGCATGCCAAGAAGGGCTGAGCTATAGATTTTGAATTACTAGCATTTTAGTTATAATAAGTGACATTTACAAATCCCAAGTATGTGAAGATATAACTCCCATTATACTGTATTTTGTTGAATTTAAGACACCATCATTTGTAAGATATACTGTTGTTTTACATAACATTAAGAAAGAAAAATCACTTAACTATGATATGCCATAGAATGTGCATTGCATCTCAATTTCAGTTATGTTGAAATGTGAAAAAACACGTGTACCTTGGAATCAGTGAACTGAGGTATTTCTATAATTGTACTTAATTCTCAATCCTCCTTTTTATGAAACCAGGAATATTGATCTTGCCAGTTCAAAGTAAATTCTGTCTTTTCTGGGTTCTACTCAGTCTCATTTAGGTAAACATTCAGTCAAGTCAGAATTCTCCTGGATGCCGTTCAGAGGGGAGGACTTGCTCTCTTCATTTCAAGGTGGAATGCAGCATCATAGCCATAGCCCTCCTCAGGCCACAGTAGCCCCAGCTGAGAGAAGCAGCTCAATCAGTTGTAGCTTCTCTATGGCCTCTGTTCTCCTGGCCCAGGCAGCCTGTGCCCAGCATGACCAAACTGCAAAGTGCCTTCAAGTCTACCAGCCCTTTTGGTAACCATTCAAGGGGCTCAGATATTCCAGCTGTTTTTTCCACCCTACAGTGAGATGTAGACCCTATCTGCTTATCTATCTCCCTCAACTAGGGACACATTTCTGCTCTGGTTCCATGCTGGACTCAGGGCTTCTCAACTACAAGTTTCTCCTGATTACAATCTGGGCAGAAAGGTTTGGAGGCCTCTTCTTATAGAGGCCCTCAAATGCTCTTACATGTCTACTATTCCTCCCAACACAAAGGGCTTCAACTCCAAGGATAAGCCAAGTACATACCCCTTTCTCAAGGATTCACAACAACCAATTCTGTTCTACTCTTTTCTCAACTTCACTTTTTTCCTCAGTCAACGGACTTTATCTTTACTCCCAAAGACAGAAAAATCTGGCTAAGTATTTAGACTAAGTTATTGTTTATGCCAAAATTATGGCTTTTGATGATATACAGATGTCTCCTTAGAAGCTCAAATGCCAAAAACGTTGCTGTTTTCTTGCTCTGATTAACCCCTCACCCTGAAGGCAGCTCATGCAGAAAACTGAGGAGAAAGGAGCAAGAGGGCTGAACATTGGGGACAAAGAGAAGAAATCTTAATTAACATGTCAAAACACAATACAACCAAAACAGTGATTCTAAAACACCTTGAAGGGATTAAGCCTCTGCTTTCTGAGTACTAAAAGTTCAACCATATCTTGGGCTAAAGTTGCTGGGCAGGTGCATTTTGGAGGAAGTTGTAAGGCTAGTAAAACACTGAACATTACTTCAATAGTGACCTTCAATCCCAAATTCCTGAGCTATATTATATTATATTCCAATCCATATAAACACCAATGTATTTTAGGAATTATCTCACTATTGCCAGTAACAGGCAATGGGTCATATGTAGCCAGCCTCCAATGCATGCCTTGAGAACTACTGTGCCCCCTCTGAGAGGAGATGGGAGGAGCCAGGCCAAAGCCAGTAGCCCACAGAATTGACTCCATGGAACCCTAATGCCATCTACATCACACTAAAAAAACAACTTCCTAGAGTCTGAGATTGTAGTAGATTGATGACAAAAATGTCCCCAATTCTCTACCTTTTTTTTTTTTTTAATCCATGCGTTTGAAATGTGGCTTTGAAGTTAGGGGTGAAATCTATTTCCCCACTCCTGGCATATTGGTTGGCCTTATGACTTGATGTGGCCAACAGAGAGGACAAAAGTGGCAGTGTGCCTACTCCAGAGCTTGGACCTCCAAAGGTCTTGCACATTTCTGCTTTCTCTCTCTTTGAACTCTGTCCCATTCCATGAGAACAATTCCAGGCTCGTCTGCCAGATAATGATTCGTCCTCATCAGCCAAAAGCAACCAACTCCCAGACATCCTATTACAGGAAGCCCCCAGCCATTCTGCTGAGTGACTCACACGCCTGAGCAGATCCAACCAAGATCAAAACTACCAAGCTGATCCAAAGACTTATGAGCAATAATGAATTGCTTACTAACTTTTGGGGTGGTTTATTAGGCAACAGTATCTAAAGAATATAGAAATTAATACCTAGGAGGGGATGCTGCTTCAACAAAGCATAAGACATATACCATTGACTTTGGGACTTGGTAGGAAGCAGAGGCTGAGAAACAGAGAGTAAACCATTATCAAAAGTTGGAAAAATGATGAGGAAGTTATACCGGAAGATGAAAATATGGTGACCTATATTATGGAATAGCAAAACAGTAAACAACATGGTAGCCTGGCTTACTTGGTAGATGAAAAATGTATCTAATGAACTTCTGGATCTGACTGAGAAAATCTCCAGATAAAATGTTGAAAGTGTTCTAGCTGCATATGATAGGATATAATAATAATAATAATAATAATAATAATAATAATAATAACAACAACAACTAAGATAAAGAAATAACTGACCAGTTTGAAAGCAGAATTTGAAGGAACTATCATGAACCATAACATACTGAGTTGGAAAATAAAACCATTTCTCATCACAAGCATTCACAGCCTAAGGACAAAGGTGAACTCAAGGGTTAAAATCTCTGAAATAATTAGGTGATACCTAATAGGCCCTCTAATTTAGACAAAAGAGCTTATATGAATATTCACATTGTGGTCCCACAGAAGCCATCCCAAAGTAGCAGCAAGCCTAGAGAAAGAGGAATGGTTGGTTTTTTGTCCAATGGGGTGGACTTTTATTCAATTTGTAGGAAGATCACAAAATTTTTAGTCAGTATATTTTTGAAAATACCACTAGCCTGGGCTGAAATGGACAGGTTGTTCAAATTGTAAAAAAGATCGTGGCTTTCAACTTAATATAGGAGGGAAGCAGGCTACAAAAGTGAATCTGCTCTCAAAAGTGGGCTGTTTATTCAGATGTAGAAAATGGGGTGATGGGCAAGGGAAAATGAGTGGGTAGAACAAAAAGTGATGAAAACCTGAGGACAGCAGAGCCACTGCTTGGAAGCAGTAGAGACAAATGGGCTGAGAAGACACTCCCAAGGAGAACAACCTAGGTCTAATCAAGGAACATTCCCAATCCCCAGGAAAGGAGGGCCTGGCAATATGTTCCCAGCTGGATTTCAGAGCTGCTACAAACCGATGACTGCTACGTGCTTCCCATTCTCCTCCTGTTTGATGGCACTGTTCTTTGTAGCTAGCTTAGTGCTAGCACTATGTTGGGTAGCGGGGAGGCAGTTAACTTGTCATTTTAGTTCATAGGTCTCTGGGTCAAAAGGAGCTACATCTAAGGAGACATATTTGAACCTGGTTTAGAGCTTTAAATTCTGGAATTCAAGCTTGATGTCATGATTGATTGAAGATTTTGGAGACCCAAGGATGAGGAGGTAGAAGGACTTAAATAGAATGGCCTTTATTCTCTCCCCACCTTCCTTTATCCACACCCTTTGCCATGTGACTTCACTGCTCCTCCCCCTATCAGGAACCAGAGTCTGTTTTCCCTGTTAACTTGATCTGTGTGACTGGTGGACTGTGGCAGAAGTGACAGTATGACAATATTGAATCTAAGCTGCAAGAATTCTTACAAATCATACACCTTTGTCTCCCCAGCTACAAAGGCTGCTGGAACCAATGATGCTGATGATGTCTTATATTTTCAAAGATAGATGGAGACTTTGATAAAATGGTGTTTTTAGCATTAACTTTTAGCTTTCAGTGTTTTCTTACTCTTATTTTAGGATTCCACCCTAGAACTCAACCTGGGAGCTGGCTGACCCACTTGGGGGCACCACACTCAAAATAACCTTTTGTCTTTGAGTTTAACCAAAGCAGTGTGCTTCACATCTCTCCTGCTCTGATGGTCCTTTCAGGGAGCACCACAGTTCCTCATATAAATAATCCCCTCACAAGACACACATAGGCAGACCTTAATTCAAGAATAAAATATGGCTTGGGCTTAAGCGGGGTCTCCTCCATTTCTATAATAGAGCAAGTAAAAATCAATATAAACAAATGCCCTATAAAATTCACTATTCATAAGAAATCCCATCCATCATGAGCTTATTATGTGCCAGACACTTTAAAGGGCTTTACATACAGCATCCCATTTATCACCTTTTCAAATAAAAAGACTGAGGCTTAGAAAAATATTTAGTAACTTGACCAAAGTCAATAGTTGCCCCAGGCCTGCTTGACACGAAAGCTCTTGTTCTTAATCACTGAAATCTAAAGCAGCAAGGAGCATCTCTTATATAAAGAATGGGATTATAAACACGAAAATCACTGATCTTAATTCAGTTAATAAGTACTTATTAAATTCTTATTTATGCCTTAAACTGTGCTAGACACATCCTGAACAAGATGGCCTATGCCTTCATGAAGCTTACATTCAAAGTTTCTTTCCCACCCTTCTTGACAGATAATCCAAGACCAACAGATGTAACTTCAATAGAAGGGGAGTACATGAACTTAAATTCAGACTATCCTCAAAGGGCAATGAGGCCCCTCACCTGTGAAGGAGCATATACTTCTTGAACTGTCTTGGAAGGCACAGAATAAGGCAGGGATCGGCGTCATCATGCTCTTTCACATGAGCTTTATCTGGTGTGAGATGCAACATAGAAATGCATCTGAGTCACAACTTACCATACCTCTGAAGAAACTCAATCTTTTTTTAGTAAAAATGTCAAACTTAGATTGATTAATAAATAGAACCATCTATAGAATAATGAACTCAGAGCAATTCCAAAATGAATCCATTTCTGCAATATCTACCCTGCCAACTAACTCATTTAGAATATACTATTTGCAAAAACAAAAATGCTATCTTCAAAATAAAACAGGTATCAGGGAATCTGTAGTTTATACTTGATATATTTCCCAAATACTAAAATTTCCTGAACTTCTACTTGAAATGACAAACAGAAAGAGCAAATACTGTTTTTCCCCTGCAGAAATATTGGATAGTGCCTTCAATTACTGACAATCTATCTAATATCTTAAAAGAGTAACTTTATGTGCCAAATGGGACTTGGAGGAAGGAGAGGGATGCATTTATGTGATCTGCAAAATAAAGTGAAAAACTTTAACAACACTGATTCAATAAGATTTTCAAAAACAATAACCAAAGGGAAACTTTCCTTGAATTCTCTTTTACTTCAAGGGAGTGGTTCACCATGGTAGGTAGATGAGGGAATTCCCTGTGGGCCTGAGAGTCATAGACTGGTATTTCATGTTCTTTCAGTTAGAGGAAGCTGCCCTGTTATAATATTATGTCTAAAATTAAAATGAAGGAAAGAGAAAAAATTGAATTAATTTATATGGAAGGCTAAATTCTATCATGCAACCAAGTGAGATTGGCTTAGTGACTTACAGTGAGTAAAAAATAGAGCAAGCAATGATGCAGAAAACACTCCATATATTGCTCTACATTTTTATAGTTTAAGCATGAGTACTTTCTTCTGAAGAAAAGACTTTAATTTCATGTAAGGAAAGGATAAAATTGGTTTTCTTCATACCAGTCCAGTGTATAGTATACATTTAGCCTCCATGGTATGATTTGGAAGGCTGATCAGATCTCATCATCAAACCCATCCCCTTTCTCCCACATGCCTAAAATTCCACCATGAGGAATTCAGGTATGGATTCGGGTTTGGATTCCACGTGCACCAGCTTGTGCCTAGCTTGTGGTGGTGTTACAGCCTCTGGCATTTCTGAATTTCGCTGTAGTTTCTCTGCTTCACAGAACTTTTTATGTATTTGCATTAGAGTACTTGAAATGACCTATTAAGGAAGAGTAGAAGCATGATTTTGGAAATTAGATATGAAAGTACAGGAAAAGTTACTAAATTTTGAGTGAAAATAAGCAAACTTGCAAGGTCATGATATCCATTCTTCCCCTTTTGGAGACATGAGTCTATTCTGTTTTTAATTATACAACCTGCAGGAAATAAATTTGGCATTGTATTCTGATATGCAAATCAATGCTTAACAACCATCACAGGCAGGTACTTTCTCACCTAAGAGATAAGAAGTTTTCATTTGGAAGCCTAAGTTAGCATTTCTTCAGTACAATTTAAATGCTGCTTTTGAGCATTCACTAAGGACTAGTCGCTGAGCTAGGCACATAAGAGAATACAAGATCAGACATGGTCCCTGCCCTCAAGAAGCCCCCAGTTTTCTGAAGGAGACAGACAAAAATTCAAGTAGTGCTAAAGCAGGGCAGACTGTGACAAATGCATCAGGAAACATAAAAATGAAATGGTAGCAGAGAAGGCCAGAGATACAAATTACTTCAAAATTGGGGCAGTAGAAAGACCTTGTAGAGAAGGTGAAATGTGTAGAAAAATCTACTCTGTGCCACGGTAAGATGGGAATAAATAAGGCAATGCTTATTTATGTAAAATCTCAGCTTATCAGGGGAGCAGGCCCTGAAAGCACTGGAGCAAGCTAACGTGGCACAGTGATGGTAGAAACAAACACAGCACCAAGGAAGAAAAGAACACAGAAGACTTGTCCTTCCAGAAGGGTTGGGGAAATGTCTGTCCTGAAATGTAAATGTTTCACCAGATCAGTAAGCATGCTGGAGAACATTTCAGGCAGCACAGTGAGAGGATCACACAGTCAAGGAACTGCTCTCAAAGGAGAATCTGAGTTTCACAGGGATACACAGTGATGATGATTTCAAAGAACAGGGAGTAAAAAAACAGCAGTCAATCATTGTCTGCAAAAAAATGCTTTATAAATTGGAAGGCAGCTATTGACTCCACTTTCAGTTTTCTTCTTCCTGGATTTTATTTTCTCATTGTTTCATCTCTGCTGTGGCTGAGCCCTCCCATGTCCCCTAAATCCATGCCAAGTGTGAAATTCACACTTTGTATGCCTCTATGCCAAGAGCCTGACCAGTCATGCCCTCCAAAATTCTATACATAATATATTCATTGGTACGTTTCAACTGTTTTCTACAGCTGAATTTCTCCTGCTATACTTGCCCATTACAGCTCATCTCTAATAATGTGATGAACATCTCTGTTCCTGAATTTAATTTTCCTCTTAAGCAAATGTCAAGCATTGAAAGAAGCACTGATATGTTTAGGCACCTACAGGCTTCACCTACGTGTGAGACATGATATAAAGATAAGAATGACCCAACACAGTGTATGCTATAGGTAACTAATTAATTGATAATTAATTAACTGTTTCTTACTTGTCCAAGAAAAAAGGCAGGTAGAACAACCCACTGGAAAAAGTTTTTAAAATACAACAGTCTACCTAGGAAGGAATAGTTATCTCTTAGCTACTGCTCTGATGAATATAACATGTAAATAATAAAATATTGTCTGAGGTGGTGGGATGAAATTCAGTTGTCCAAACTGATGGTCAGAACAATGCCCCTAAGGAAAGCCAGGGGCTATCAGAGAGCCAGGAACACGACTCCAGAAAACAATAGATCTGGAAAAAATGCAGAGATACCAGGGAGAATTTCTCTGAGGGCAGTCACCAATACTATAGCAGTGGCTAGTTCTTCAGAGCTCCATGGTCATTTGTGGAGGCACAGAGGCTTAAATGCTCCAGGACCAAGATAAGATGAGTACCCATTGCTAAGTCATCTTTACCCCAAGCTAAATACTCTAGAAGTCTAAGTTCGTTGAATCTTTACTTCATAGTTGGTCACCTTTATCAAATTCTATAAATATAATAAAAAAATGAAAGAAATATAAGTAGGATACTATCAATTTTTATCTCTACATATTCGTTGACACTCCTTTCAATATTAATATCTAACTAATTACTTTTCCAAGAAACATGAATAGGACTTTCCCCCATTTTCTTCATTTTCATGTACCCCTGGACTCTAGTAACAGGATATTCTTTTCTAGGAAGACTACATGTGTGCACAGACTAAAATGTGTTCTAACAGAAAATCAATCCCACTAATGGCATCTTACTTAGTATTGGAAGGATAAAAGAGCTATAAACAAAGAAATCCCCAAACACTGAACTACTTACACCTTTTAAGAAAGCAAGCAGAAAATAATTTTAAAGATGCTGAGATTAACTTGTCAATCTAAACCAAAGAAAGCCTATTTTGTTAGGTCACCAAACCTGACTAGAAAATGCATTTGTACAACTTTATTACAACAGCCAAAGTGGCTCCCAGGGCCAGGCTGAAGTACAAAGTCAACATTGAATAAATAATATCAAGATCATGATAAAAATCTACCAATAATGACCTGTTCCTACCAAACCCTCAAAACCAGTGTAACTTCACCAGAGGGCAATCTCATGACCTGAGTAGTAACTGCATTATGTATTTGTACAGTTCCAGGACCAGGCATGTCCTAAAACATCTAAACCTCTAGAAGCTGTGCCTAGAGAATGGCATCATGGGAATGTGTTTCTTATATATGTATACACATACATACACATAAACACACTAGAATATATATATATATATATATATATATATATACATTCTAGAAATATATTCCATAAACATCAAGAAATGTTTATATATGTATATTGTATTTACACACAATGTTGATACACACACATTAACCCTTACATAAGAGTATCCATGATATAAATTCTTCTCAGCACAGCCAGGACTATCAGAGAACCAGGAATGTGACTCCAGGGAACCACAGATCTGGAAAGAATGTCCTTCAAAACATTCAGAATAGAATTACCATATGACTCAGCAATCCCTCTCCTGGGTATACACCCAAAAAGCCTGAAAACATTTATCCGTAAAGATATATGTGCTCCAATTTTCACTGAAGCTTTATTTATGGTGGCCAAGACATGGAAGCAACCAAAGTGTCCTTCGATAGATGATTGGATAAAGAAGACATGGTATATATACACAATAGAATACTATTCTGCCAGAAGAGGTAATACTGCCATTTGTGACAACATGGATAGACACTGAGATTATTACGCTAAGTGAAATAAGCCAGACAGAAAACGTCGCGAACCATATGACTTCACTGATATGTGTGATATAAAACTAAAAGCAACAAAGAAATAAGACAAACAAAGAAAGAAACAAAACTCAGAGACACAGACAATAGTTCAGTGGTGACCAGAGGGTAAGGGGGGAGGGGAGTGGTAGATGAGGGTAAAGGGGGTCAAATACATGGTGATGGAAGGAGAACTGACTCTGGGTGGTGAACACATAATACAATACATAGATGTATTATAGAATTGTACATTTGAAACCTATGTAATTTTACTAACCATTGTCACCTCAATAAATTTTAATTAAAAAAGAAAAAGAATACAGAGGTACCAGGAAGAATTTCTAAGATAGGCAGTCACCAACACCACAGCTGTGATTAGTTTTTCAGAGCTACATGTTCACTTGTTTGGGCATAGAGGCTTAAATGCTCCAGGACCATGGGAAGATAATAGAGATTATGTATACATTTTTATCATTTTATCTCCTCTTAAAAGTGTGGAGGGTTTTTTTTTTCTTTTTTTTGATTAAGGACAAAATAAGGTCTATGAACCTGATCATGTTCTCATTTTGGTCGTGCATATTAGAAAACTTAGAGAGAAAATTTTCAGTTATACCTAATGTTCTTAACCTAGGTTTTTTGTCAAATTTTCTTTCTCTATCTCAAATTTCCTCATCCTCATTATTTAGGTCTTGATATATTAACCTAATTCTAATGATTGTTTTGCTTACATTCCTACTCTTTTTAAAAATGTCATGTCCTTTTTGTTTGTAAAGTGCGAGATACATGTAACATGAGATATTTAGATATGTGTGAATACCTATCTGAATTTAGAATAAAAATAGGATAATAGCTAATTATTACTTACTTACATTTTATATTGAAAAGTATGCTACTATTTCTCAAGTGGAATCTGAGAGTGGGTTTTGTTGTGGAAGAAGGGACCAAGGGCTTAGGACACCGGAGAGCCAGCACCCAGACAGAGGGTCTGGGTCACATTAATCACATTAATCACCAGTAAGCTTCATCCAGGAAGAAACTCTGATTCTCACTGGGCTCAGGGTGGGTGGAGAAAAAGGAGCTAAAAATAGGTCCTTAGTAGTTCAAGTGATGGCCAAATAGGAGCCAAAAATTCAGTTACCCCTAATTGTTCCAGAGTAGCTTTGGAGCCAACTCCAACTCAGACAGCCACCAAAGAAAGAACAGAAACACTATATCAGCTCTGGGATTTCTCAGTGTCTTAAAGCCACTATACTGGAAAGGATCATAGATCTCTGGCTAAAAGCAAAGTCACACTTTGAGTTTTACTCCACAAGGGAGGTAGAGGTAGTGGTAGATCAACAAATGCTCATATAATGGTATTTTCCATTCTTCATTACCTCACAAGAATTTTCCTGCCAAATAGATAGAATATATTTCACATTTGTTACTAGAGGAGATCAACTCAGTTACAACCACTCAGCTCAGATCACATCCAAAATACCTTGATAAGCCACTGCAATTCATGATTGATCTCAGTCAATTTCCTGGTTCCTGTCATAGCTGGTCAAGCACTGGTGACACTCTGGGGCCTGTAAGACCAGCACAGAGCAAGAGCTAAGGAGGTCACTGTGGGAAGAGATCAGAGGTCATGCTGGAGCACAGCAAAGTTAAATGTAGTCTAGTCATGTAACAACATTTCTAAAATCTCATTCCAAGAGACAGGAAAAGGCATGTAGAACAATGTCTAGTAAATGGAAGAGTTGTCCAGCCAAGTAGAAAGCACAGTAAGATGAGAAACTTCTGTTCAAGTCTCTTTAAAAGATGCTAGAAACAGGATCCAGGCCCAGAGAAAAGGCTGGCAAAGCTTGGAAATAAAGTTCAGTCCCAGCCAACTCCATGATCTGCTGAGGATTCAGTCTCAGCAGAAAGCTAGAGTGGGAACCAGAGGCCAAGAGCCCATCAAGCTGAAGATGTGTACAGCAAACTGGCCACACTTTCAGTGGGATGGCAAGAAAACAGAGGTGAAGATACACATCTCTGATTAACCAGGCACTGAATCTTTGTCATATACCAGACAATGAGTACAAGGTGACAGACTATTTACAGATCATTCCCCCTAATGAGAAGGAGGCTCTCAGTGTATTGCCAGTCAGGCTTCTCCTGGTTCAGGAACCAAGCAGGGCTGCATAAGCCTGTGGCTGGCAGGCCTGAATACCAAGACTGAAAGCTCCTACCTACATGTGACATGGTGCCTTGTCCCTGACACACAGTCATCTGCACAGGGAGAATGTGAGACAGCCTGCAGACAGCACAGCTGGAGCCACAGAGAGCACATTCATGGGAAGAAGAATACATAAAGGAAGTCAGATCAGTTCAGGAGCTCAGTCTTGCAAAAGAGAATGACCTTCCCACCATAAGCATATATTGAATTTCAGGCTATTTTAATGCTGAATAATTTTATCATAATTTTTATGAATAGCTTTCAGAAACCTTTATTCTCTCTTTAGAAACTTTTCCATCTAAATATTTTATATAAGCCCCTTTGCCTTAAAAAAAAAATCCAGCATTTTTATAATATATCAGCCTCATGTATTTTATAATGCATGCTGTTTGAGTTAATGAAAACCCTGAGATGAAACTTATTACTTAAATTATTTTAAGGTACATTATACAGCTTGTCGAAAACTGCCATTTTCCCCTCAGGATAAACCACTTCCCTCTGGTTTTGCATAATAAATACTTGCAATTCGCAAATTCTGGCATTATAAATCACTGTATTCCTTTGAAACACAACCAGTCAATTGTCTTCCTCAAGTATAATGTATTGAATTGCTGTTTTATAGGCTATTATAAGCCAGGATACAAATGAAACCAAAATTAACTGTATGCAAAATCTATTACAAAGGAGTTTATAAACTTGCTACCTGAAAGTTTTAAACAATAATAAGAAAACACAATAAAGGGGAGATTTAACATGAAAGCCACTATAGTGAATACCTTTTTGTAATTAACTAATGGCCACATATTATCTAATATTGTAACTAAATTATGACATAGCATATTTAGAAGTAATGAGTTTTATTCTTCTTTTTAAAAATTGCACACCGTGAGCTTTTTCTTGTGGCATAATAACAGTGTGTCTGAAGAAGGACCGGAACCATCTGGTCTACCTCAATGTAGCCACTCCGTGGGAATTTAAAAAAAAAAAATCACCCCTCTTTTTCTCATGAAATGATGAGAGACAAAGTTAAAAGTGAACTGCCTGTGCTCACACAGCCAGAACCAGCTTCATGGTCCTGCAGGCTGTGCAGTCACACAGGGCACCACCCTTATAAGGGCCCTGCCCTTGGTTTAATGCTGTGTGCCACCATCTTGAAATTCTTAATATTTTTTGAACAAGAGCATCCTGCAATTTTGTTTTGCACTGGGACCCACAAATTGTGTAGCCAGTTATGCATACAGAGGGGCCTATTACAAATCAAGGAATACTATCTCAATTGCCACATGTATTTGGAGCATAGTATACAAACAGGAAATGTTCACTGAATGATTTAAGTGAGATTTACTCCCTAACTTCCAAGATATATTTTAATGCCAACAGTTCACTTTCTTTAAATCAATTAGGGTTGGAGGGAGGGGAATCAAAGGAGCGAATCTCTCCCACTGATAATCCTTTCCCATAGTATTCTCTTTTGCTTTTTAACAATCAATGTATAATACTTATTCATCTTTACTGTGTGTGAACAAGGTTGTACTGATGTCCAAATTAATAAGAGTACCTCCAAAACCCTGAGGTACTCAGGCAGGCCACTAGGACTTATTTTCTGTAAAAACTTCTTTAGGGAAACATGAAAGATATTATAACTTTGTAATTTGGCAGTTACTTCTTTGAGGCCCCTGAGCTTTCAGAATCTTGACTACAGAAAAGCAGTGAGTCATCCTGTTTCAGAAAGAGCTAGGAAGGTGATTTGACTTCAGCAAGGAGTATTGCTACATGGGAGATGTCATTCATATGCACTCATCTAGGCAGGTTTGGGGATTCCTGTCCAATCCATGTCATTTTATCTGTTATAGCACAGCATTCACTTCAGGGGTAGACCTAGATGGCCATGTTTTTACAATATGACCTTGTTCCTAAGGCCTTACGTGATTAGACAACACAGTCAAGGGCAACTCCTCCCCTGAGACTGAATGAAAACCTACCACGTCAGAGTCAGGCAGAGCTTCCAAGGAAACCTCAGGCAGAGATAGGGCTACAGGGACAATTTCCGACCGTGTGTGCACCCATGTTTAAGTGATAGAAAGCCAAATTCCACAGTTAAATAAGAAAGTAGAAGAAATGTGCTAAGGAAGGGAAAAGCCAGTAACCCAGAGAGAGCAACTGTCTCTATTCCGAACAGCTTTCCAGTTTCCACTGTATTCTCACAAGGCTGATCTTGTTTCCACGTCTCTCATATTAAATAAAAATTCTTTCACTAAGATGGCTTAAGTGGGTTTTATTGTTTTGCAATCAAATGTCTAGTACAGCACCCCAGAAGAATGTATTTGAAGTTATTTGATAGCACTTACTGTGAAATTGAAACACCAAACAGCTGTAGTCACCTAGAAAAAGACCACCAAGGGTTGGCCATAAGAGCTGTCATTAGACTGGAAAAATTTATTATCTCAACCCCAAGAGAAACAGAGTCAGTTGCAACCATCCTTTATGAACTGAAAGTCTTTGCTTCTTTTCCATGGTGCCTATTGCACCTGTTCTAAATGTACGCACCCAGTGCTATAAACTTCCTTGCCCCACTCCTATTACCTGATAGAGGGTGGGAAGTCTAGCCCTCTCTAGGACTTCTCAGAGTCTCAGCATTTGGGTACCTGCAGCCAGAGCACCAGCATAAAATACCACGACAATGATACCAATTACCCAAAAGTGCCCAGGAACTCAGGAGAAAGAAAAGAATCTCAAGAACAAGAACAAAACTAAGCAGAGGCCTATATTCCAAAACCATTCCAATGGTCATCCACATCCTTGCTTATCCTCATGACCAATACTATCTGAGAAAGCAAGGAGTAGTTATCTATGCTGGTGCTCTTGATGGCTTTGTGTTAAATCCTTTTAAGATCTTTGCTGTAAGATTTATTATTTTTTCATACTGCTTCATTTATCTTCCCAATAAACTTTCAGAGGCAAGATAATGCCAAGAATTGTCGTTCGCCTTGCACATTTGGCACAATGATAATAGACACATACAAAGTACTTAAAAATACTTACTCAACTGAATTAATTGAATGAATACTTTCTCAAATGGGGTTAATAAATTTCTATTTTTCATATGGTAGAATCTAGCCCAGTGTCTTGTTGGATAAAAGAAAAAAGCATAAAGCACATGGGACAAATGCTTCATCTATCCTAACCTCTAAACCTTAATCGATTTTCAAGTCTTTGTTGAATTTTCCCCCAATATTATTTAAGACTTTTTCGCAACATGGGTTTCTGCCAGGCCAAGCTTGAAACGCATTATTTCAGCCCAGTTGAAGTCACACACACACACACACACACACACACACACACACACACACACACACCCATGTTGTTTTTGCCTAAAGCAGATT
This sequence comes from Hipposideros armiger, assembly GCF_001890085.2. Lineage (NCBI taxonomy): Eukaryota > Metazoa > Chordata > Mammalia > Chiroptera > Hipposideridae > Hipposideros > Hipposideros armiger. The sequence continues at coordinate 44,564 of NW_017731905.1, read as the reverse complement.
CTTTGTTGTGCTTTCTCTTAGCACAGCACATCACATCTTGCATAGTTGCCTGCATACACTAAGCACTTAATAAGTGTTTTTGTTATTTTAAGTAGTTGACTGTCCCTAGAGAGTCTTCAAAATAGCCCAAAACTAAGGATAAAACAAAATCTTAATGATCATTTTTAAAGAAATTTTCAGAAAAGGGATGCCAATAGCCATTGCTCCTTTTCCTCAACTACTATATCAGATATGCCCTTGAAATCAGAGTTTCTTCACTTTCATGATTTCCCGTGGTGTGTACCTGGCTGACCCCAGAGCTCTGACCACGTCAACCTCAGCCTAGTGGATCACACCATGTCATGGTAAGTTCTCTCCTTCCTACCTTACCTCTCTTGTTGATTTGCTGGCCTCTTAACCCAGAGTAAACACAAATGGAGTATGTTTTTCTTACCCATGTGATAAGAACCTGGGGCTCTGGATTTCCAACTTATACTTTATTATCACTCACTTAAATGTCTGCCACTTGACTGTTCCATGCCACGCCCCATCTGGACCGTAAAAATCCTGGTGCTATCCATCTTATTTTTTTTTCTTTCCTTCTTTACTTTTCATGCTGCCTTTTAACAGACATTAAAAGGATTTACTGTGACTCTGAAGAAGCAAATATTGAATGAGACAGAGATTCTGATTTGAAGGAGCCCATAATCCAGTAAAAGAGACTGCCAATTAAATAAGCAATTAGAATACAACATGAAAAATGCTTTTCCAGATATATACAGAGTGAAGTATTTGATTCTTATGGGGGGAAGACAGGGAAAACTCTATAGAGAGGATGATGCCTGAGCTAAATTTTAATGACTACTGATTATATTGTCTAAATGTTATGCTACTGCTCAATGCTTTCATTCATTGTTTCTAGGCAATATGAAGGAGACCTATAAAGTTAAATTTACATTCTAGAAATTTCACTCATGTGGGTGCTGATGACCTAGGAGTAAGTTTAGGAAAGTATATCTGTGTAGATTTTAGAATTTTTTACTTATATTTATGCCTTTATCTATTTTTTACAGCTCATTATATTTACCATTTATCTTTCATTTAGTAAAAGTATTTAATATCTTAAAGGTCACATTGAAAGTAATAACAAAAAGATATAGTCCTTGGATTAGAGATCTTTTTATTATTATTATTTATTGTTAAATACAAGATTAAGGTAAAAAGTATAAACTATTACTAAAGTATGCATTTATTTTTATTACTAACAAGATTTTTAAACATTACACAGCTTCTTATCAAATATAAGCAATAAAAATTACACATATAAATAACCAACAATGATTGCCCTTATATTTGGGTAAAATTTTCCTGCTGATTTAAGAATTCCTCTTTATCTTCCTTATGAAAATATCTCTGAGTATCTGATGCTGAAGTTTAAAATTTTGCTATTAAAGATGTGACTTTAGATTTAACACAAAGTCTCCTTCCAAAAATAAATAAATAAATAAATACTGAAAAGGTGGTGGTGGAATACTGACTGGAGAGATAATGATTATCAGACAATAGCACCTTAACAAGAATTAGTTTATCAACTGTGTTTCACTTGATAACTAAGTTCAAGTAGGTTACTGAGAAATGGGATTCTTAACACGGTTAGGAAAAACACTAAGAAAGAGATGAGAACTGATCTGGGTAAGGTTTTTAATAGCACGCACTAGAAACCCAAGAGTAAACCTGAAAGAATTGCAATGCCTTAGAGAAAGAGAGGCCAGTATAAAGTAAAAAAAAAAAGAAATCAGAAAACAGGAAAAAAGCGATAAACATAGAATCACAATTTTTTTAAAACTGGCCCAAATTTTCCTTCCCAGGACACAGCTTAAATTACTATCCTCATTAAAACAACTAAAGGAGGGAGGGGTACTTCTGGAATCAACACTGGATATAAATACTCCACAGTCCATTCCCCTAGCAAATAACAGCTAAAATTTTGTTGTCAACTATGTGAGTACTCTGTAAACAACTACTGAGGGTTCTTAAAAGTAAACAAAATGAGGCAGATTACAGAGAGGAGCTGAAATATAGAAAAGAAAGTGTTCTCACAGCCTTGCTCCCAAGAGTAAGTACCAGTCATAGAGTAGCTTGGCAGTGGCAGCAGGCACAAAATATTAAATAGAACCCCATATTTCTGACCAGGGTGTATAAAGACATCCCAATGCTATGAGAGCTAGGAAAGGTGATTACTTAAATCTGCAAATTCATGCAACTCTCAGTCTTACCCCTCATCTATAGATGTGCAAGACAGACCCAAATCAGCTCAGTAAAGGCTATGAGAAGTAAATAGAGATTTGAACCACTGCCCATGTCTCAGACTAACCCCTGAGTTACTCATGTGTGAAACAGACTCAAACTAGAATAAAAAATGCTGTGAGAACTGAACTGATACATTAAGTAAGCCAAAGGAGATAACACAGAACATTTGGTCTTAATCTACTCAAGTTCTCCAACATTCTCCAGAAGATTATAACCAGATCCAGTTTCTATACAACATAACATTCCCACTGTCCAGGATAATATCAAAAATTACTCAACATGTCAAGAACCAGAAAAATTTGACCAGTTCTCAAAGGAATATACAATAAGCAGATGCCATTTTCAAGATGACCCAAGTGTTGAAATGATCAGGCATTAAATCAGCTATTTTAGCTATGATCTGTGAAGTAAACAATAACATGGTTGAAATGAATAAAAAGATAAGAGCTCTTAGAGAAATACATATTATAAAAAAACAACAAATGGAAAATTTTAACTGAAAAAAGATTAATATCTGAAATAAAATATTTGTTGGAGGAGCCCATTAGAGATTGGCAATGAAAGAGGAAAAAAATCAGTAAATTTAAAGATATATCAATAGAAATGACCCAATCTGAAGAAAAGATTAAAAATATTTTTTAAAATTAACAGATCTACAGAACAGTCAAAAAAATGTTTTTAAATGACAAGAGTAAGCCCTTACCTATCAATAGTTACTTTAAATGTAAGTAGGCCAAATTCTCCAATCAAAAATCATAAAATAGCTGAATAGATTAAAAACAAAAAAGAAGATCCAATGATATGCTGCTTTCAAGAGACTTGCTTTACTTTAAGGGCATACATAGGCTGAGAGTGAAGGGATGGAAAATGACTTGTCAAGCAAATGATAATCAAGAAAAAGTAGGAGTAGCTATATTTACACAGTGTGATCAACAATATGGTAAATGTTTTAAAAAATGTATTACAGTAAAAGACACGTTGTCATTAAGCCCCCTCAAAATACTCCCCCTCGATTTGAATACACTTATCCCATTGTTCTTGCCATTTTCTGAAGCAGTTCTGGAAGTCGTCTGTCATGAGTGCCTTTAGTTTCGCTGTCATGGCTGCCTTGATGTCCTGAATCAATTCAAAACATTTACCTTTCATGGTCATTTTGACTTTGGGGAAGAGCTAGAAGTCATACAGTGCCAGATCCAGTAAATAAGGTGGATGAGGACACACTGTGATGTTTATATTTGACAGAAATTGCTGTACCAGAAGCAATGTGTGACATGGAACCTTTCCATTGTGATCACAAAATACAGTGAATGCTGCTGCCGAGTGCCATCCAACGGAAAAACAGGGATCTTCAATAGGGGAAGTGGCTTATCGAAACTTAGTAACAGTGTGTGACAAGTTTCAACTTGTTCAGTGCAGTCAGTCAGGTGTGAGCTACTGTTGAAAGAAGGTGCGTTTTAAAGTGTGCCGTAAATTTAAAGTGTTCATAAATGGATCATGAACAATGCATTAACATGAAATGGGCAAACGGTTTCATCCTCCATCATGACAACACTCCATGTTGCACATCATTTCTGGTATAGCAATTTCTGTCTAATAAAAACATTAGAATGTATCCTCATCTGCCTTATTCACCAGATCTGGCATTGTGTAACTTCTGGCTCTTCTCCTAAAGTCAAAATGACCATGGAAGGTAAATGTTTGGAATCTATTCAGGACATTGAGGCAGCCATGACAGTGCAACTAAAGATACTCACAAAAGTGGACTTCCAGAACTGCTTCAGAAAGTGGTAAAAACGATGGGATAAGTGTGTTCGAAGTGAGGGGGAGTATTTTGAGGGGGGTTAATGGCAATTTGTCTTTTACTGTAATATTTTTTTAATTTAAACAGTCACTATAATTTTATCAGACTGTGTATCAGACAAAATAGACTTTAAACTAAAAATTGTAAAAGGAGACAAAAAAGGTCATTACATAATGATATAAGGATAAATTCATTGAGAAACTGTAACAATTATAAATATTAGTGGACCCAATATTGGAACACCTAAATATATAAATACTAAAGAAACAAAAACTAAATAAATTAAAATACAGTAATAGTTGAGGGCTTTAATATCCCCACTATCAACAGTGGATAGATCATCCAGACAGAGCATGAGTGAAGAAACAGCTGATATGAACTTTATAGAGCAAAGAGACCTAACCAGAATATACAGAACATTGACCTAACACCAACAGAATACACATTCTTCTCAAGTGCAAACAGAATGTTTTCTAGAATAGAGCATATGTTAAGTCATAAAACAAGTCTCAACAAACTTAAGAAGATAGAAATTATATCAAGTATCTTTTCCAAAAGCAACAGTATGAAAATAGAAATCAATAACAGGAGGAAATCTGAAAAATTAACAATTATGTGGAAATGATACAACATACTCCTAAACATCCAACGGATCAAAGAAGAAATCAAAGAGGAAAACAAAAGAAATAAAAAGAAGAAAACACAGGGGGAAAAGCTACCTGACATCGGTCTTGGCAATGATTTTTGGGTATGACACCAAAACCACATTCAACAAAAGCAAAAATAAATGAGTGAGACAGCATCAAACTGAAAATGTTCTACATGGCAAAAGAAATAATCAACAAAATGAAAAGGAAACCCTACAGAATGTGAGAAAACATTTGCAAACCATATATCTGAAAATGGGTTACTATCCAAAATATACAAGGCACTCATACAACTGAACAGCAAAAAAATAAATAAATAAAAATTTAAAAGACAAATAATCTAATTTAAAAATGGGAAAAGGCTCTGAATAGACTCTTTTTCAAAAAAAGGTGGGCAAATAGCCAACAGGTACATGAAAATGTGCTCAATGTTACTTACAAATCATCAGGGAAATACAAATAAAAACACAAGATATCACTTCACACCTGTTAGAACTGCTGTTACCAAAAGACCAGAGACAAAAAGTGTTGGCTAGGATCTGAAGAAAAGGAAACCCTTGTATAGTCATGGGGTTGTAAATTGGTATAGCCACTATGTAAAACAGTATAGAGAGTCCTCAAAAAATTAAAAATAGAACTACTATATGACCCAACAATCCCACTTCTGGGTACATAGTTGAAGGAAATGAAATCACCATCTCAAAGAGATTTGCACCTCCATGTTCATTACAGCATTATTTACAATAGTCAAGACATGGAAACAACTTAAGTGTCTATCCACAGTTGAATGGATAAAGAAAATATGGTAGGTAGGTAGGTAGGTAGGTAGGTAGGTAGGTAGGTAGATGGATGATAGATATATATAGATGATAGATGAAAGAAAGAAGAAAGAAAGAAAGAAAGAAAGAAAGAAAGAAAGAAAGAAAGAAAGAAAGAAAGAAAGAAAATGGAATATTACTCAGCCTTAAAAAAAAAAGAAAGAAATATTTCCCTTTGCTACAACATGGATGGTCCTTGAGGGGATTATGTATGCTAAGCGAAATAAGTCAGATAGAGAAAGATAAATACTCTATGATTTCACTTATATGTAGAATCTAAATTAAACAAATTCATAAAAAATAGTAAGCAGATTGGTGGTTGCCAGGAGTGGGGGGACAGGAGGTTAGAGAAAGGGGTAAAGATGGCCAAATAGGTAAAGGTGGAACAAATGTCTACTTATAAAATGAATATGTTCTAGAAAAAAAATTAACAGAGAATCAGGGACCTGTGAGACATTATCAAATTGTCTAACAAACATGAAATTAGAGTACCCAAAGGAAAGGAGAAAAAGATCAGGGTTGAATATTTGATGAAGTAATGGACAAAAAATTGATAAATTAAGACATATATTAACAGATTAAAAAGCTCAACATATTCCTGTTGGAAGACAATTATCTAAGACAGTTTTCTATGTTCTGCACAGTTTGCATCACGTTTTGTTTCAGACTGTCTCTTCAAGCATGTTTATATAGCAAATAATCATGGATAACAGAGATAGTGTCTCCTTCTTAGGTAGAGGGCAGATTTATTTCATCATCATTATAATAAAGATGTCTCTTTTCAAGCAAAAGTTGGGCAGGTTTGTTTTGAGTGCCCTTTAAAATATTGGAGTTTCCTTAGCTATGATTCCAATCCACTGCACCTACAGAATTCTTCTGGACTGCTCCATATTGCACCAGGGTACTTGAGAGGCAAAGGGAATTAACAAGAACATGAAGCTCGTGCCATGTGCAGTGGCACGGGTAATAATACCCTTCGTCTCTTACCCAGAAGTATCATGTCTTCTTCCAGCATCCATGAAACAAGATCAGGCTAACTTGTTAGCTCTCAGGTAGGGTAAAATCTCAGACCCTTCACAGTCTTGACTAGCCCAAACAAGATACCGTAAAGAAAAATAAATCTTGGACTTATCATAGCCTAACTTCTGAACAACAAAAATAAAGAAAATTCTTGACAGTAGCTAGTACAAAAACTATGACGTACAGTAGAACAAAGATTTGAATAACCATGGATTTCTCATCAGAAATAATGCAGGCCAGAAAGCAGAACATCTTTCAAATGCTGAAAAGCTGTCAATCCACAATTCTATATCCAGAAAAACAATGTCCTTCAGAAATGAAGGAAAAATACATTCTCAATGAAGGAAAATTAATAAAAATCATGAACAGCAGACATGTTCTACAAAAAATGATACAGTAGATTCTTCAAATTGAAGGAAAATAGTACTGTAGAAAATATTAATCTTCAGAAATAAAGGAAGAACAATAAAAATGATAAATACCAGATAAATAAAAATGATTACTTTCTTCCCGTTAAGTTCTGCTAAAAGTAAAAATTATAACATTCTGTGATAATATTTTCAATGTATGTACATATTATACATGTGATATATTTAACATAAAGAGCTATTGGAGTTAAAGAGAGCTACACAGTGGAAAGTTTTCTACACTTGACAAGAAGTGATACTATATTAACCATAGTAGACTATAGAAGGTTAAGTATGTATATTGTAATCCCTAAAACAACTACTGAAAAATAAAACAAAAATATATAGTCAAAAGTTAAATAGACAAATGTAAATTAAATATTAAAATAACATTCAAGTAATTCAAAAGAAAGCAGAAAAGGATATGAGAGGGGTGATAATAGCTGAGAAACAGAAAACAGAGGATAGAGAACAAATAATAAAATGGTAGACTTAAATCTAAGCATTTCAGTAATTATATTAAAAGTTAACAGTTTACTTCCAAAAAATAGAAGAAGAGGGAACATTTCTCAACTCAATCTATGTGGCCAGTATTACACTGATACAAAACCAAAGACATCAGCATGACAAAAACAAAAACAAAAAACTACACACTAATATTCTTTATGAATGTAGATGAAACAATCCTCAACAAAATATTAGCAAACTGAATCCAGAAACACATAAAAATGGATCATACATCATGACCAATGATTGCTTCAATATACAAAAAGCAATCAATGTAATATGCCATTGTTTAAGGAGGTACACAGATTCCGCCCCCCTACTCCCCAAAGAAAACTCCCATGGGTAGGACTTTTGAAGACAAGATAAATAACCTACACTCTTTTTGCACATCTGAGAATAATACATGTAAAGGCTCCAACCCTAATAACTAAGAACTTTTCAGGAAAAAAAGGATGTGAAAATTATATCAAATGAGAAACTGACTACTTGTGTCAAAACCACTCCCTTAGTGGCTCTGATTTCCATGAGCTGGGTTAGAATCCATTCTCTCTGGGTAATCAGCTCCAATATGGACAGGAGGAATACAGCATTTGGGGCAGAGGGCTAATGTTTCTAAAGGAAAAATATAATCTTTGCCCTGTACTTTCTACAACCCTCCCTCCAAATAATCAGTATCACAATCTTTCTTTCCAAAAGGGGGGGAAATGATCATTTGACTACATAAATAGTAAAACAAAATTTAGTTATTTTTGTTGTTTGACCACTTGTACATGGAAAGTTTTCTATTAAAAAAGAAAACACAAAGAATGATAGATAATAAACATGACCTCTGGTAACTATCTGGCCCACAAAATACGTTGCCTCTCCCAACACACAATGCTTCTTGTGCTGAAGGTGGTAAGCAAGTGCATAATCCAACCAGCTTCCCCCTGCTGTCCTGTCCTGAAGTCAGAGCATATTTCTTGAACTCCATTCAGCTAGAGTTCCAGACATAACTGAGTTCCACCAGAACCTGTATAACAATTAAAAGGGGGCACTGAGAATGAGGCTGTATCTCCGTGACCTCTCTTGCTTCTGCCGAAATGCACTGTCATGGTTTTTCTGTGTTATTTTCCATATTGTACTCTCTTACAGATCATGCTTGTTTCCTGATTATGGCAACTTTACTTTTCACAGGAGAAAGACTAGCTGTCTTAACTTACCTCTGTGTCATGAGTCCAAAGTCGTCCCTGAAATCTTAGCTTTCTGTTTTATCTATTTTCCACCTAGTCTATGATCAATTTAGAAGTTGTAATTACTATAATTAATCCTTTCTCTTAAAAGAGCTGGAGTATCTTCTGACTGATATACCTCTTTGGCCTGGCCCATTTGGAACAAGCTGCCAGTTACAAATTACCAATTACCTTCAAGATTCTACTCCATAAGGCATTCTGGGGATTGATTAACATTGGGTTGCATCTAAAATCTGTATATTCAGCCTCAACCCATCTCATCAAAAGCCCTAGGAGCTCAGCATTCCCATCTTAAGGGTAACGGGGTGACTTTTCCATTCATAACTGGTGCTCGCTCACTCAGAGCCTCCTAACTTTGCCTAGCTAGTTTTGAGCCTCCAAACAAGTCACCTTTGGTCTTCCCTGTCATATATTTCTACACCATTTGTCTGAATCATCCTACTCACAGCCCAGTGACATGCTTCCTTTCTAGAAACTGGACTACATGGAAATTATCACATTATTTAGATAATTCATCACATTCCTGTTTCTGTTCATTTAGACAAGAGTACGAACATCTCATATCTCTCAAAAAAAAAATACAAGTTTTCACATAGCTTATTCCCTTTGCGAACTTCAAACAAAAATTCTGCACTAGTGTCACAGCTTACTGATTTTCTATCTCCAATTCCTCCTCTTCTAAAAAATTGAAGTCCTCTGTTTGCTTTAAATAGTAATTTTATCAACACACACAAGCCATGCAATTCCTTTAATTTAGACTACTGGATGCAGTGAACAAGGCTCCCAAGAGAAAAGAAAATACATTTTGCTTCCCCAAAACTCACTTCCAACCACAGGCAATCACAGCTAAAGAATTTTACGCACTTGAAACTACATCCATCAGAGAATATCTGGCCAGCAATTAGGCCTATAATTTTTCTAGATCTTCCTATTCACCTGGTAGTATCTGGATTCCATTCCAACCTACTAGACTCTCCTATTTTATGCTTTTCAGACAGCTTCACTCCACCCCACCCCACCCCCATACACCCCCATCACACATTTTCACCTCTTTGTTGTGTTGCATAACTATAAATAGAACCTCCTAAGTAAGTCTATTTCATGACTTCTATTTCCTGGTCACACAATAACTACCCTCTAGGGGTTCTTTCCCACACTCCTTTCCTATTCACCCACCTTTAAATATCATGCCCTCCTTTCCTGTGAGGGCTAGAGGGGCAGAAAAGGGTCTTGGAATTGAGCAGATTCAGTGTCAAGTCCCAATGTGAGTTGCGCAGCACTGGACAACTTATTTCACCGTTTGAGTCTACACTCCCTCGTCTATAAAATGGGATTCATAATACTTACCTGAGTATGTTGTCAGAGAAAACAAATGAGATGATTTATGTAAAACACCTGGCACAGTGCCTGGTGAAATTAAAGGGAAAAGGATGAGTCTTTTGAAATGTAATTCTCCAGATGTGGTTTTATAACTCAGCCTATTGCTCACGACTAACAGAAAATTTGTTTAAAACTCCTGGAGGCACTTCCCCAGATGCTACATGATTCATTTCTGGAAACAGTCTACAACTAATCTTTTTTTTTTTTAATTTTAGGTAATGTATTTTGGATCTACTGAAATTTAATGTCATAACTATACAGCTAGTAGAGGTTCCATTGAAACTTGCTCAGCCTTGCCCCTCTCAACCCTGCCTTTTCTCAGTCATTTCATCTGCTCCCTAACATAGCATTCCTCCAGCTTACTCTCCCCACCCCCCAGGTTAATTCAGGACAAGAATTACATCTTCCATGTCTTTGTTTTTGTATTATACAAGTCCACATAAAAGCACTTCTTCTCGATGCCAACCTCAAAGTGCCCAATGCTCCTAATACATTGTTTTCTACAGTGTTGCTCTTTAAAGAAATCTTGTGTGTGTGCTAAACTCTCACAGGCAAGTCACTTGCCCCAAATCAGAAAATGAAAATAATCATACAACCAGAAATTGTCAGTTCAATCGATTTTGGAATTGAGGATGTTTCCCCCACATTTGGCTCTGTGACTCAGGCTGGGGGTTGAGGACATGGGTCTAGCAATGCGTCCCATTTGCATGGAAACCTGAAAGTTGCTTGTCTGTGTTTATCCATCACAAGGGTTTGAAGCAAGACTCATCATCTTTAATACTTGGTGAAGCAAATTTATATGTAGAGTTAATACAGGACAGGATTCAACTCATTTTGTCTCTAAACAAAAGAGGCCACACACTTGCTATTTAGTCAGCTGTAGAGCAAATATTATGAAAGTGCAGGGGTCACATACCAGATTTAATTTGCTTCCACACGAAAATCCACACGTGAAGAACTGTACTTAACTACTAAAAATACCATAACAAGTACATTTAAATGATTTGTTATATTTAAGTACACTTGGGAGGAATGTTTTGATGGTAAATGTTTTTTTTAAATGTGTTCTAAAGAATAAACCCCATTTTTGTGAAAAAATTTATACTGGTGTAAATATAAAAAGGCAAACTGAACATTGACCTTCACATTTTTATGTTAAATTTTCTAATGATGTGGAAAATTCAGAAGAAAATTAAAATGGTCCATAATCAAACTATTCAGTATTTTTATTAACATTTTGATGTAATTCCTTGCATTCTTTTTTCTCTGACCACTTTTAGAAATATTTGCAATGGTATAACATTAAATTTTAATATATTGTTTAATTTACATCCATTTTTTCCACCAATGTATCATGATAGCCTGAACACTCTCCATGTCATTAAAAACTATTTGTAAACATAATTTTAATAAATCTACAATATTACATATGTGCACAATTTATTTAACCAGGATCAGTTAGGATACTTTCAATACTTACCTTTTTAAAAAATACTTTGTCCATTCAGATTTATCAACATTTTTTATTATTCCTTTCATATACAGTTAGAAAAGTATAAGATTGACTATTCCTAATATTATAGCATATGGTTAAAAGCATTGATTTTAAAGTTAGCTACACTGTGGATGGAACCTTAAATCTACCAAAATTATGAGATTTATGCTCTTGGGCACATTTAACTTTTCTGATTTTCTATTTCTTCACCTGTAAAGCAGGAATAATAAATACCTCATGAGGAACTGCTCTAAGAGGACTACATGATGTAACATATGCATAAGGCATAGTGGCTAAAAGCTTCAATCTACTTGGTATGAATACTTGTTCTACCAAGGATGAGTTGAGTACTCTTAGCTTAATTTCTTTATGCTTTTGTTTTTTGGTTTTTGTTTCCTCATCTCTATAATGGAAAGTGTAATAGCACCTACTTCATAGGGTTATTGCAAGACAAAAGTAGGTTAATACATAGGAAACAATATAGGGCCTGGAAGATGGAGAGCACTCAGTAAATATTACTGCTGCTATTGCTAGTTTTCCATTCCTTGCAAATGGTAAGCACTCCACTACTATAATAGTTATTTATTAATGTAAATTTCTTCCTAGAAAGATTGTGCATATTTTCTTATAGCCACATTAAAGGCACACATGGTTTATTCATTCCACATAACAGCAAAACAAAAAACTGTTTAGCAATTGAGGATTATACAACTTAACTTGCCAGTGATGCTTAAGATAAAAGGATCCTTGGAGTGAAGAACAATCTGAGAGGTCATCCTACCCAACCCAATCATTTGACTCCTTAAAAAAAGATGAAATAGGCCTTTTTTATTTAAAGATTTTTATTGGGGAGTTGGGGGATGGGAACAGCGCTGGGGAATTGGGGGAAGGGGAACAGAAAAGTTGCTGTCCTTTTGGTCTTCAGTCTAGTTGTGGAGGA
>NW_017731905.1:9942-30943 GCF_001890085.2 Hipposideros armiger | reverse complement strand
GAGAGAGAGAGAGAGAGAGAGAGAGAGAGAGAATAGCTGTGCATCAAGTTCCAAGTAGATCTCCAGGGAGGAGGCAGGACCCAGAGAATGAACGACTGCCTGGCAGTATGTCCAGGCCGGTAGGATGGTAAGCAGTCTGTGAGTTTCCAGTCTCTTTGGATGGTAGAGGAGACAAAGAATGATCATTCTGTACCCAGAAGTGGCACAGAGACATCAAACAGAAGTTCCTGATGCTCTGGAATCATGTGGTTAAGTAGCATTTCCAGGCCAGTATGGGGGCAACTGAGCAAGCAGCAGGTGGAGCAAAGGCCCCTTCAGCAGATACCTGTATGGCCAGATGACAGCAGGGACCTGCAGCAGCCCCCTCCCTACCCAATCCCTAGCCTTGGCTCTAGGTAAACTCTCTGCAATTCTGACATAACCCTGGGAAGCCGGGAGGGGTGTGGGGAAGAGAAATCTCTGAATTCACAGATATTTAGTTTCGGCCACCATGGCAGAAAAAGGCTTGAAATAGAAATTGGGTAGTTATACATCAATAGATGTACATTTCTTGTGTATCTCAGTTCTAAATTCCATGATTCCATGCTGAGACAGAGTCCCTACCTTCACTGAGCAATTTTCTAATTTAAGAGACTATAAATGAGAATATAAGATCCACAAGGATAGGTATTACGACTACGCTGCACACATATTATCTAGTTTGATATCTGGCAAATAATTATGCTTTATATGTATTTGTGGAATGCATGGATGGATGGAGTAAACTCAAGTATACAATAAATTGTTACTCACCACCAGAGAAGAACATGATAAATGCAAAATGAGAGGTTTTAGAAGTAAGTGCAATAAAGAGAGACAGCTAAGGGCTGGATCGCCATTGATTACTTCACGGAGAAGAAAGAACTTGAGGCGGTCTTTCAAGACTGAATAGAATTGACTCGATGAAGATACAGGAGAGTGAAGAAGGTAGGTGCATAAGCCCATGGACAGAGAGGCCAGAGTCACAACACAAACTGAAGTAATTTTCTTGCCAATTCAATGTATTTTCTCCTACGCTGTTTTCTAAAAATAGTAACTGGCACAGGATCTGCTGACAGTATTTGATGGATGGCTGATGGATACATGGAGTGCAGAAGTGATGGGAATAAACTTTTCTTTTTTTTAAACTCAGTCTGAAGTCTTGAGACAATTTAGTCATTACCTAAAGTCTAGTTTTTATTTTTTAAAAAACCTCAGCTTTTTTTCTAATAGCAGAATAGATACTTATGGAGGGTTTTACAATATTTGGAATTGTGTTTAACCAGTATTCGGTATTTAAAAAACAAACAAACAAACAAAAAACCTGGAATCCATGCCATTCAAGGATTTATTGCACAAACTGTTTCTAACTCTGCCCACCTTAAAAGAACTCTAAGTCCACATGATGATTTCAATTCCTGTTCTGCAATAATAGTTAACATTACATTATAATTTACCAACCTCTCTTACATTACAGGGGGCTCACTCACTGGCTTTAATTCACCAGGCAGTAAATGGTAACATCCAGACCTGCATCCAGGCCCTTCTCAGCACTACCTCGCCTCACCATTGTAGCCCGAAGAATGAGAAATGGTGCTGAATATGTATGTCTGTGAAGGAGAGGGTATAGTAATGAGTTGACACATGAAAGAGTTTTAATCATGGCAAACGATTAATTGTTGTTTGAGTAAAAGGAAAATCTTGCCTTTTTAACTGGGAGGGAAAGGGTGTGCTCTGCTCAGCTATTCCATATTTTGGGGCACCAGCTATATGATCTCCCACATTTTTCTCTTTTTTCAAGTTCTCTCCCTGGAGCTAGAATGCTGGAGAGAATTTTTTATGGAAAAAATAATTAAGCTTTCTCACAGAGCAAATCCCCCAAAGTAATTTATCATAAAGAAAAACTCTAACCCAACCTTTTTCCTACCCGAAAGTGCTAATTTAATTTTACAACAGAACAGCTTTAGGGATCCCGAGAGCAGGATCAGGAAAGAGGAGAGCTTGCCTATTTGATCTTCTTATGCACCCCTACTAAAACGGATTTGCTTCATGCTGAGAGTTATTTTGCACTTTGTCTCATCTGATTTTAAATATTTTAAACCATAAACCTGAAGCCACTTAGAATGGGAGCACCTGTTTTGCTAATAATTGGTTTAGTCCTCTTTCTCCATTCATGGGTAATAAAAATGGGGGTCATTTTTTAGAGTTGGATTAAATGTTAGGTGTCATGAGGCAGTCACAAGTGGCTGGCATTCGGTACCTTCTAAACTCAAGTATTTATAAACTGCAAATGTTGTATCCACTCCTCCATCTCTTCTCTAGTCACATCGACGTGGTAACCACGTTCACCCAGAACAACTGAGACATGAAAATGTTAATTCGAGAGATGTATTGACACTTCTCTGGAAAACAATTTTTGAAAAGTTACTGATATATTGTGCCAGGCACTTTGAAGCCATTTGCCTCAGTGCAGAACTGCATATTCTCAAATATATGTCATCTGTTTCAGGGGGTAATTTATTCATCTGATACCCGGTTGTTAAAGGGGAATCACATTGAACAATGGAGCTGCACTTGGGAAGGCAAGGCTGAGTACTCTTGCATTCCCAAACCACCTCCTGATGTGAGAATTGTGACATTTCTATTTGATGCAGGCATGTTAATGTAGATTTACTGACAGCTTCTGTCAAAACGTAAATTCACGGTTTTATATTGCCAAGTAATTCATGGGACCCATCTCTCTCACTCTCACTCAATACTTAAACTTCCCCCTGATTACGGGGCATTTTCACCTTCTAATTTATCCATGAGTTCATTGTTTATGTTTGTAAGAATTCTTACAATCCTTTTACTCTTAGAAGAAACCAAGAGTTGCTTCAAATTTAATCTGTGAGAAGCAGTTTAGCCCCTAAAGATTATGTCATCTATCCCCCAAACAATCATTAAAAAGAAGTTTATATTAACCAGGAAATATATACTTGACCAAATTGTGAGAGAACTGTTAGAGAACTCACTGAGATTTTACTGTGCACTTTGGAACTGAGAATAAGAATATGTTTTGAAAAGCTGCCAAAAGAAAAGGTGTCCATGTTCTAGATTTTCAAATGAAAAACAAAGAACCGTGATCAAGCTGACAATTCAATTTACTAATTGAAATTAAAGGAGTATGGCTGTTGAAACAACATTATTTGCAGAATATTCAAGATTCACATGAATTCTCAGAGATTAAGTTTATAGTAATACTTTGCTTAGCATGATAAGTCATCCTTTCTGAGAGGAGTAAATTTGGCAGACCTGGAATCCCACTTTATGTGATTTTTCCTATTTGGCAGTCTTGAAGTTTACTCAGTCACAAAACTCAGGTGTGTATAAAATACTAATTTTTTTTTACATCTTTACAGTTAAACTCTGCATCACTCACAAGTCCTTATTTTTGCAAAATCTTGACAAGTCATGGTACCTCAGTCACTTCCACTCTCCATTTCTCCCATTCTCACCTCTGACATTGTCTACTTGCCCCGATTCTGTGTCCCCCTTGGTTCACCGGCCCTCTCAATCACATCTACATTCACCTCAGCGCTCTTCAGATGCCTGGCTGCTCTCTGCACACCCTCCATGTATAAACCAACATTGCGAAGGTACAGAAATTGGAGGGAGATAAAAGCAAAGAACACGGCATTAGGAAATCAAATGGTAAAGAAAAGAGCAGACATTTGGTATCCTGTTAAAAGGCAAAGACTAGAGCAAATATCACTGACCCTGTAGCTGAAGCCCCCAGGGCCTCCTCCAGAGCCTGATGTATTTGTGCTTCCTGAGGCCAGTTTGCTGGATTTGCCCTACCATCTGTGTCCACACAACTTAACTCTGAACTACCATTACTGGGGACAACTTAAATCTCTATTCTTTGCAATCATCAAAATGAAAAGGAGAAGCAAAACTCATAGGATATCAACCTTGAAAGCAAAGCAGTTCCCGAAAAACATCAAGCCATTTTTTCCCACATAACCACCAAAAATTGTCATCATAGAATAGCTTGCAGATCCATCAAGACAAATGTGTGTAGATGTGTGTGTAACCTGCATCGTATAGAGAAACTTCAAAGAATTGTCCTGCCCATAAAACATCTTTTATCCAATTTACACAAAACTCTTCTAATAATGTATCTTTCAGGTATTTTTAAAACCAATTTTCCATTGTTCAGCATCACTAAAGCCATCATGTTTGATAATGAAAAGGAAAAAAAAACATGCAATTGGGCAACTATTTGTATCATATTTGTTATTCTCAACCCCGTTTTTCAGAAACACACACACACACACACACACACACACACACTCACACACATCTAAATTCCTAATGTTATTCTACAATCAGGAAACCAGATAAAAATTAGAAACCTTGCAAAGCTTAGGCAAAATTGCAAGATATGTTTGAAAAGGCTACACAACTATCAGAAATATGTGTACTTAAACTTTTTAATTCCTGTTAATAATTAAAAATCAATACAATAAAGATCTTAATAAAATATAGCTTATACCATTAGTAATTCGGATTTTATTTTAATAAAATGTTATAATGCTGCTTAGGATAAGTTCATAGTGTTTCCATTAACTTCTATAAATTTTTGAAAGTGGCATGTTACATATTATCATTTATATATATTTTCTCTTTCTCCTAGTGATTTTACAGTTAAAAGATCATGTAGATACACTATACTCTAAATACGTTAGACTTACTATGTAGCACTGTTAATATTTCAGTAACCTTTCCACATTGTATTTACATATTTTAAAATATTCTACATTTCCATAATTTTAAGGTTTTACATTTATATCAAGTTGAGAATTAATGTCCACTAGATATTAACTATACAGCTCAGGACAAATGCCATCATTATTACTAAAATCTGATTTTTGTCCACACAATTTCATTTATAATAATTTAACACATTTCTTTAAATATTTATAAAGGAATGACTTTTAAATTGAGAGGTATTTCTAAAAACACTGAAAAATGATAAATGCATAATGGGTGAGAAAATAATTAAAATTCTTGTATCATCCTTGTTACTTGAATATCTGGTTTAAGCATTTCTACAACTGACACACTAATTTAGCTACATTCCAGGAAAACCAGCATTGTGGTAATAGAATATTGATTGTACAGTGTTCAAAGACAAAGAACTGATGTTGTTGCACTTTTTATACATGCATGATATTGCAGCGCAATATTCATGTCGATAATGTTCAATAAATGAACCTCACTACCACTGTGCTCAGTGGTGATTTAATTATGAAATAGTCAATCTTTGGATTAAACACTTTATCTTATATTAATCTAAAATATTAATAACGATGCTGGACTTGGAAGAATTTAGTGTAAAAACACAGTGAAAATATACTTACCAAGTTCATTTAAGTACATTATTTTCCTAATTTTTATTATCAAGATTTATATTCTCATTATAAACACTTGAGAAAACTTTCTCACAGAGATTCTAATCTCAGTAGGATCAAGTATGAATTCCATTTCCCAGCACAAAAGAAAAAAATAGGAGTAGTTTTAACAAGGTGGTAAAATATAATTTTAAAAAGAATCCCTCCTATGGTACCATTCTTAAGCATACAGGGCTGATGCCCTTTTTTAGAAATAATTCAGTCATGAAAAATGTGATGAAGAGATGTCATTTTATTTACTCAGAAAAGCAAACATGAGACCTAATGAGAATTGTAAATAAAAACCAGAAGATATTCTTGCCATTAAGATGAACAAGTCTTTATTAATATGTTGTTTTGGGAGAACTAAGCAGTGAGGAATGAGGAACAGGAAAGAGTATCTTTGCAAATTTGAGAGTTGAAAAGGTCATTAAAATTTATCTAAACCACCTGCCACCCACCATGAGTCCCCTTTCCAGCATCACTAATGTGTTTACTAACCATGGGCTTGAATATCTGCAGGACAACTACTTTCCTTTTGTTTCCGGTATGTAGTCTGCCCTGGGTTTCTGGTAGCTAGTAAGATGTTCTCATTAACCTTGATGTGTTTAGGTGTGAATTTATTTGTACTGGTCCTACTGAACACTCAATGTGCATTTTTAATCAGTGGGCTCATGTACTTTTCAGTTCTGGAAAATTCTCTGACTTTATTGCTTCAAATATTGCTTCTATGCCATTTACTTTATTCATTTCCTTTGAAACCAATACTATTGGACCTTCACAAGCTGTGTTCCTTGCCTCCTAATTCCTTTATGTCTTTTTTTAAAAATCTCTTTGTTCCCTTATTCTACTTCTGATATAAATTCCTCTGCTCACTAATTTTCATATTTGCTCTGTGTTTTCTGAAGTTAATCTGTTGAGATTTTTTTTCTTAATAATTTTTTTCTGGTAAAACTATCCTGAAAAAATAAAAATATTAGTGAGTAAATGATATGATTGGCATAACATAATATATTTATGTATACTAAAACAAACTAACACTAAAGAATTTACAGGGCTACAAATCTGTATATGTAAAAGTTTAAAAAATTAATGGAAGGATATAAATCTAATTTTTAATAGTATTTACCTAGTGCAGGAGTGGATCAGAAATAGTGATTGAAGAGACCTTTAGCTTTATGAGTGATGTTTCTAATTATCTGTGTTAAAAATATACCTATATTCATATTTTAAATAGCTTGTAAAGCGTGCACATGGGGGGAAAAGGTGATCATGAGTAAACTAAATCACAAAAAGTAGTTAATTCTGGAAGCTGGCAATATAGGTGCTTGTTATTTTTATTTCTTTTATGTGCTTTTCAAATTCATAAATATTTTTTATACTGCCATGAACTGAATCAGTTTCATCAGTCACATATTTGAATTAGAATAAAACTTAGACAAGTAAAAATTGGGAAACAAACTAATGTTCAAAAATACAGAATTATTAAAGCAAATTATGTAAATCCATACAAAGTAATACCATGCAGTCACCACAAATCATGTTGTAGGTAAAGGTAGTTACGTAGTTACAATATGTTTTAATGATATAATGTATATAAAGCACTTAGAACATTCTGACATAGAGGAAACAAAAGAGAAATATTAAATCATATATTATTATTTCTAAACTAGGCAAGAAACATATTTAATATACCATTTATAAAACTACATATACATATATGTGTATATGTATAAACAATTATAAAAAAATAAGACAAAATATTAATAAAAATTGTATTCAAATGGTGAGATTAAAAGATATTAGTTTTGGTTTCCCTTCTTGTTTTCCTATGCTTACTAAGTTTTTTGCATTGAGTATGCATTCCTCTTGCAACCTAAAATCTAAATGTTATTTTAAATACATTTTTTCACTATTTAATGAATACCCACTATACACCA
The DNA here is from genome assembly GCF_001890085.2 of Hipposideros armiger. Taxonomy (NCBI): domain Eukaryota; kingdom Metazoa; phylum Chordata; class Mammalia; order Chiroptera; family Hipposideridae; genus Hipposideros; species Hipposideros armiger. The sequence goes on along the minus strand of NW_017731905.1, from coordinate 23,550 downwards.
GACCTAATGAGCAAGACTTACATTTTATTACATAGCCACACCAAAATGACTGCAAGTATATATTCTGTTAAGTACCAAAGAAAAAAGCATAAACAAGTAGGACATATACCAATTTCATGATAGCGGAAGTTCCTGGAAAGGAAGAGAAGGCAATACGGCTGTGGAAGATTAGAAAGGAATTTAAATTGTGTCCATAAAGTTTCATTTCTTTTAAAAGGAAAGGAAAGTATCTAAAGCAAATGATAGGTAGTATAAGTTTTCAATCATAGGCAGTAAGTATGACCATCCTAGGTTCTTTTATTTTTTAAAAATTAATAATACAATAAAAATGTAAAAGATAGCAATAAATAAACACTGCATTACAATAAGTATTACAAAAAATAATAAACATAAAAATTATGTGCTTTACAAATTGGTAACCACAAGATTGCCACGGGGATATGAAAGAGAGTTTGGGGAATATAATCAATAATGTTGTAAAGATTTTGTAGGGTGTCAGATGGGCATTTGTCTTATTAGGGAGACCACTCCACGGACAGTGTAGATGCCTAACCACTGCACTGTACACCTGAAGCTGAAGCTGAATAATACTGAATGTCAACTACAATTTTATATATATATATATATGGTCACAGGATATGGAGTACAGCATAGGGAATAGAGTCAAAGGTATTGTAACAGCTATATACAATGTCAGAGGGGTAGTAGATTGGGGGAGGGGAGTTATCACTTTGTGAGGGGTGCAAATGTCTAACTATTACATTGTTTTGTACACCTGAAACTAATAAAAAAGAAAGAAAATTATGTGCTTTATGACTGAATAATTTTCCTCCAACTTAAATGAGTGCATGTTCACTGAAAGACATATTTAACAATGTTCATTACACCTTTCACATAATAGTGCAAAACTGGAACCAATCCCTGTATTCATTAATTATAGAATGGGTAAATCAATTTTGCTATTTTTTAAACGATGTTAGTGAAACATAATTTATATACCAAAACATTCACCTAACTTAAAAGATGCAATTCAATGATTTTTAGTAAATTTACAAAGTTACGTAACTATCATCATAGTCTAGTTTAAAACATTTGCATTATCCCAAAAGATCCTCATATTCCTTTATAGTTAATCCCTGTTCTCATCCTCAATTCTAAGCAACCATTAATCTACTTTCATTATAGATTTGCCTAATTGTAGTATTTTCTTACAACTGAAGCAAATTGTGGTATATTCTTAGAAAGAAAAAAATATATACCTAAACTCAGCAACAATGATGAATCTCACATACAAAATATTGAGGATAAGTAACCAAAAAAAAAATAGTTTATATGATATGGTTCCATTTATATAAGGTCAAGAACAGGAAACATAATTTCATGATGACAAAGGTCAGAATGATCATTATGAGGTAGTGACTTGGGAGGGAAAGGAGGAAGACTTCTGATGTGCTAGAAATGTAAACATTAATGAATCAATTCATTTAATTTTTTATAGCTTAATAAATATTTTTAAGAAAAATAATACCACATCCCTACCAATTTTTGTCTTAAATCCTTGTTTATCTCATCATTCTTCCTCTCCCCTTCCGGTTGTATTTCTAGCATGTTATTGCCAAGTGAAACGTGAAGTTTCTGAGAAATGTTACTGAAACTATTCAGTTATTTAGTTAAAAGAACTGGGAAAATACAAAGCAGATGTCAGAAACTCACCTTCACTCTTCTATACTAGTCTACATTTCTGAAGTGATGTTCTATGATAATAGGTATCTTATGAGAAGAGAAAATGGGTTTATAAGGACAATAAAACAACAATGAAAACCAGAATGCCATGCTCATTTCAGCTAAAAGTATCTATACAACCAGTACCACAGCCAAATTGTTATGGCTTTCTTTAAAAATAAAGGGAAGGGAGGGAGGAAAGGATAGAGGGAGGGAGGGAGGAATTGCATCCAAGTTGTTCAATTACTTAAATTTTACATGACCCCCATCTATTAAATGGCCACATTTTCTAGGGAATTTCAGCTGATTGAAATCATTTAATCAATATCTATCACAACACTTGTGCTTGATAGTGTGCATCTTAAATAGCTACTGTTCATTTAAGGAGACAGTGGGAGACCATTGTTTAGTGACTTATCAAAGTCTTCTTAGCATCACTTCAATATCATTTTTTAATAACATAGCCATTTTCAGAAGAGATTTATGCAACCATTCAATAGCAAATCTGAAAATAATTCTCAGGCCCTTTCATTAGGAAACCAGAGTGCTGTCTCATTGTTTTAAAGCCATGTTCTTTCTAATTTTATACCTGTTTCCAGATCAAAATCAAAGTGTGAAATCTAGCCATCAATGTCTACTCAACAATAATAATAATCTTGAGCATTTGTAAGGCTGTGATTTATTGAGGTATTAATCAAAAATCTTTTAGCTGCAAGTGACAAAAAATTAGTAATAATTCAACCTAGCTTGTAAAAAAGGGGAATAACTAATTTATTAGATAAGTATCTAAGAGTTGAGTGTTTAGTACTGACTTCAGGCTTAGCTAGATTCAGATCTTCAATCCTCCATCTCATATTTTTCTCTGCTTCTTTGTATGTTGACCTTAAATTTCTTTAACAGAAGAAGCAAAGAGCTGACTTCAACACGCTCCAACTTGTATTTTCAATACAATTTATCATCCAATACAATTTATCACCCACCCCCAACCCAAGGCTCACTTATCAGATCTTTGGGAAATACTTAACCTAGTTTTGGGCATATGACTACCATTAAACAAATTACTAAGGCCAAGGGGAAGGAATATGTGATCTAGTAGGCCACTCTGGTCATAAAGCCAACCCTGAGACAGAGAAGGAAGGAAGTACCTCATGACAAAGATCTCCCATAGGACTACATGGAGTTGAGGAGAGGCTATTTCCCATAAGAAAATTGGTGTGCTGAGACTGAGGGAGGAAAAAATGGTGAGCAGGTCAAAACAACGGATGTCTATCATTGTCATCTCACTTATGTGCTAATTCTTTCCATGTACTCAGCAGAGGTTTTCTGGCATTCAGAATGTGTATCCCTGTTCTTCTCCAGTATGCAATAAAAATATTACTGTTGTGGGCCTTCAAAATACCTGAAAGTCATTTGAGAAGTTCAAATGTAGGAGGAAAAAGGTTACATTTATTGCTTCACAAACTTCATAATAGAAATCATTAAAAAATTTCCTCAATGAAGTTATTCCCCCATCAATCCTGAATACATTTTGGCAGTTAAGTTGACATACCTTTTTAAACATGGATATTTTAACTTGGCTGCACCAAAATGATAACCAAGAGATGTAAAAACACTGTTTTTCTGTTTGTTTGTTTTAACAGGGTATTAAGTCAAACTGACGCCTCCAAACTCTATCCCGTCTGCCAACTTTGCCACAGCTGATGAAGCCGGGAGTTGGTTGAAGCTGAAGGAAGGGCTGGCAGTGTTTTTTATGGTCAAAAACGTGAGAAACAAAAAAACTAGAAGGAGATTTAGGTAAATATTGCTATAACTATAAACTTAGCATGTTAAAGCAAAATATCAAGGGGAAAAATCATAAAGGAAAGATGGCTAGATTTGACTGCCACAGTCAAATCATTAACAAATTGTCATTAACAAAGATTTTTATTTTCTTTTTATGTAACATATAATATTGCTTGAACCATTTGTATTTAAAAATGACACCCTGTTTTTTAAGTTTCTTGTTTTTGTTTTAATTTTCACTGGGGGTGGGTGAATCACTTTATTTGTTGATTAGTTGTATTTGTCAAAATGTATGCCCATCAAAACAACTATAGCTAAAAGGCTATGTCAGTAGTTCATGTATTTTTTAAAACAACCTTGTTAACTTTTTTGCATCCATTGCCTCATTTCTGCTAGCCAAGAATTTTCTAAACTGTTCCATGATATTGTTATTACATGAAAAATATAATATATATGGAAAATACTAGGATAGGCAAAATTAGGCAGGCTTCATTGTTTCAGATCTCAGAATACTAAATATGCTAACATAATATGTAATATTTCCAAAATTTCTTTTGCTACAGATATTTTTTAAGGATGCTTCTCACTGTATTAATACTCCAAGGAACAGAGTTAGGCAAGTATTGTGATCTGTTCTGATCTTCCTAAACTCCTTACAACTCTGTTTACAAGTGGGTCCCATGTGTGGTCCAGTTCACCTCACCTGTTGTAGATACAATTCACCTCATTTTCTGAGCCTGTTCTCATTAAATGAAGGTCATCAGCAACTTTTGCTGTATGGCTAAAGATGGAACAGTTGATTTTTTTGTTTTGTTTTGTTTTTTACCTGTTCTAATTTTACTATATCTGTCCCTCAATTTTTGACAACTTGGACCTCTACATCTTTGAAAGAGTCTTCTCCCTTGGTTTTCCTCTATTATCTCAGACACTCTCATTTAGTTGCCTTTGTAGTTGCTGTTGCATTGTTAGCTTCCTCTGACCATTTTGCTTCTTAAATGTTGATTTTCCCTGGGGATTCTGTCTGGTAACCACTCTTTTGACACCAAACGCTCCCTGGTTGATTTCATTCTCACCTGTAATTTCAACTAGCATCTCTAATAAGTTCATTATTCATGAATCGTGAAGAATCTTCAGCCCAAATCTCTGTTCTAAGTTTGATGTTTAAGTAAATTGCCCCCTTTAATATCTCTCTCTCCTAGGAAGCCCTACAGGCATATCAAACTGCATATATCCAAAACAGAAAAGTAGTTTTTCTCCTCCCATGTAACATTATTTCCTATAGTAACAAGTGATGTCATTCATCCATCCAGCTTCCAGCAGCTTCACTTATTTCTCTCCCTCACACATCAAGCCCTGTTAGTAATCAATTCCTGTTGATTTATCTCCTTAATATCTCTCCAAAGATCTACATCTCCCGATCTTAATGATTATTATCTTAGTTCTCAACACCTTCATTTGTCACCTAAATTACTGCAAATTTCCCAATTTGTGCCTAGTTCTGAGTTAGCACTCAACAAAAATTTATTGAATAAATGAATGATTTTCCTTAAGCCTTGTCCCTTCTAATCCAGTCTTCTACCTGCAACATGGTGATCATACAAAAACTCAAATTGGATCATTTCATTGCACCTTGAAAAGTAACGGCTGACCCAAAGAAAAAGAACAAATTGTATTATGCACATCAATTCATGAGTTGACACTTGCTCACTCTTTAGCCTCATCTGTCACAACTCCGCAACTCCAAGTACATCCTCCAGGCAGCCATACTAAACAATGTGCAGTTCCTTAAGTGATACCAGAATAACCTTTCTCCTCTTTCTTTCTTCCGTACCAAACCTCATCTGGACCTAATTCTTATCCCACATTCGGGATTCAACAAGGACGTTACCACTTTAGGAACCATTCCAATTAGCCAACACTGGGTTAGGTGCCTTTTTTATAGGACTCTATAGTGGTACCCTACCCTTTTCTTTTATACATAACACTGATGAGTTGTTTCCTGATGACTTGACTGTAGTAACCTTAAAGGTAGGATCTATAAATTACGCATCATGTCATGCTCAAGAATAGCCCAGGATCTGACACAAAGCAGGCTACTCGGATTTAAAGTTCCGATTTGCATAACGGAGACATTGTCCTACCAACTTAACATAATTATCAGAGGATCAAACATAGAGTTGCCAAATAAAATACAGAACATCCAGTCAAATTTAAATTCCAGATAAACAAGAAATATTTTTTAGTATAAGTATGTCTCATGCAATATTTGGAACATATTTACACTAAAAAAAAATTGTCATATATCTAGAATTCAAATTTAACTGAGTGTTTTATTCTTTTTCCTAAATCTGGCAATCCTAACCAAATAAGATTATATATCTATGAAGGTGCTTAACAATCTTTAAAAGTTTCTACAAAAATGTAAGCAAATATAAGCTCTGTTCCTCTAAAAATTCATTACAGCGTTGAAATGAATAATGAGAGAAGTTTCCATGTCAAGCTTCTGTGATTTTCATCCAGTATTGACAAATTTTGTTATGTGAATGTATTTGTTCTCCTTAACAATATTCTTCTTAAAAACAAAAGTAATTTCTTAGGGAAATATGTTTAACTTCAGGCAATCAGATACCAAGATGCATATTCACCATCTAAAATGAGCATTACACTAAAGGAAGACTGGAAGCAACAGGAGAGGGAGGCTGGAAAGAAAAGAGGGACTTAAAACTATGTTTATAATCAAATAATTTCAAGAGAGAAATCCCTGGGGCTAAGGCTTCTTTTAACACTGTTTCTACATTTACTACCATCAGTTTGGTACCCACTGATCTACGCTTCTACACACTGATTAATCTAAATAAATTAGCAAAATGTAAGTTTTCTAATTACCCACTTGATTTAAGATGTAAACTAGAAAAATCCCTGGCCTGGAGAGAGCTAAGATACCTACTTCTTCAATTAACTCTTGTATTTCACCAGTCTGGGCATCCATTTTCTCATCTTTAAGAAACACGGTATTGATTCAGGTGAGTTCTAAATTTCCACATAGCTCTAACACTCTGAAATTTTGTGAAATATTCACTGATGTTATCCTGCTATAGGCATTAGTAGAAATAAAATATTAAAAATGTCTCATTTGTGTATTAATTTATCAAATGAAACCTTATCAAATGAAATGCCTAACTCCATTTGTCAATCTGTCATAATTATTCACGTCTAGTCCACCCACAGATAGCAAATATAGCTAACAAAGTTTTAGTGGTGGCAGAATCATAATGTGATTTCAATAAAATTATAGGAGATCCACAATTGGCAATGTTCAGATAGAAGAAAAGACACAGACGTTTCATCTCTCCTCCCCCTTCTCTTCATTCCTCCGAAGAGAAGGGAGAGGAGACACTAATTTGAAACTGAGCTTAAATGTCACAAGTGCTGGGACATCAGGAAGAAGGACAATTATCAGAATCACTGGAGTGGAAGAGATTTAAGAAATCACCCCAGACAGACACAAATCACCCCTGGTAAACAGAGTCCCTTGCAAGTAGCAAAGTTAAAAGACAGATGTTCCTGTTTTGCACACACCGGTACCACAGAGGAGACTCCTGAAACATAACTGGACTGAACTGGGAGTGAGGTAAATATAGTTTGCTTTGTTCATTCTTCCTAGGTGCTTTCTTTTGCCTTCATTCACTGAACCCTCCCAAGTTCTCCGAATGCTCGGGCTATGGGGAGAGACAGCCTGGGGAAAGCTTCTAGGTCCCCTGAGGTGAGACCTGGGAATGAGATGGAATTAGTCAATAAAGGGGAGGCAGGGGGAAGGTGGGCATTTGAGGGAGACATTTATTATTCGAGGTATTGTCCACCTCCCATGCCACTTATGAGAATTGTACCCTCCCCAACTCTCATATGAAATGCTCCCACAGAGAACTGCCATCTTCTTAAATGGGCCTGCTCTTGGGGCCATAGTGATTAGTCCAGACGACAAGTGATCCAAAATGGGCTGGACATCATCCTCCTTCATGATTTTCTAAATTAGAAGAAAAAGAATAGAGTCCATAGCTCTCTGATAGTGAAACGAGAAAAAAAGGTCAGGCAATAAGCAGTTGGCAGCCACTTTCAAGGCACATGGAAGAAATGGAGTGCAGAAAAATGAATGCAGCCAACAAGTAGACAAAAGCAATCAGGGGCAGCTTGGGAGAGCCCTTGCTCTATCCATGGCCTGAATCCACTGTGTTCCGGCCCTTCCCTGCTTTCCTCAATTATGTGAGCCAATAATTTCTCTTCCTTTCTTTCCCCAGGTTTTTTTACATTGAGCCTCTGCCAGTGTAAAAACATTATTTAGAACATTAAAGACTGAGAAAACAACATTTGCAAAGGCAAGGAGCAGCGGCACAACTGATAAAATGTCTAAGAAGGGCCCCAATCGCTGCATCTCCCTAAGTGTGGGAAAATACACCCCATGATAACAAGCCAGGCAGAGCGTGCTTTTCTCTAATGATTTATGGCATCATTAATCCAGGAGAGGCCTTTATATGTACAGAACAGAAAAGTCTGAATTATATCAGGGAAACTTTGATAAGTGGAGTAATGTCTCTGGTATTGATTAAACTCTCATGGATATTTGATCTGGCACTTATAATTTGGCTATTCAACATTTCAGGAAGGTGGAGCTTAAATTCTACTACACAGAGACAGAATTATGAACTCTTCCACAGACCACTTAGTAGAGCAGTCTTTCCCAGCCTGTGTTCTGAGAAGAGATATGCACGCTCACACTGGCTCAGGAAACGCTGCCTAATGAAGTCTTCCTCTTGGAGATTCACAGCGCTTATTAACACATAAGAACAGTATCAGTAAATAAATCTGCTTAAGTTTGTCTAACAGTTAAACAAACAAATGTATTTGCACAGGGAAAGGTTTGCTTTGTTCTTCCCACCCTTAACCCCAAAGCAGTTTGTTCTTAACACCAGTTAGCATTTGAAACCAACACAGGAAGCATATTGTATTAACATGTACTAGAAATTTTAGGGAGTTTCACCCAGTCTCTTGTCATGGAGACTTTATGGCAAATAAAATCGTGTTCAAGCACTCTAAAGTCATAGGCAGGTTTTAAAGAGGTTCAGGCAAATTTCTTTTTTATTCAAGTACATTTTTTTGTATGCTACTTGTATTGTAACTTAGTGATTAATTGAAAATTTTATCTCCAATTTCACCCAGTTCTTTAAAGCCCAAGTGGGCAGGTGGAATGCATGAGCTGCAGTAGTTCCTAGCTGCACCCTTGGAAGAGGAGTAGGAAACAATACAACTCATAAGGGGAAGTGTCAACGAGCTCTCTTTGACGAAAGAGCAAGGTGCAAAGCCACACAAGGCAGGTCAGGGAATATGAGGGTCCCAAATTTGGTAGTAAAAATGAAGACAAGGGCTTGAAAACAAAAGATCAGATGAGTGCAGACTGGCCTGGCATAGGAAAGGGTGAAGGAGAATTGTGGATGACAATGGAGTCTCTGGTGGGGCCCCCGGCTGTGTGGTGGACTGAAGACCAAACAAGCAACTTCTCATTCCTATGAGAACCAGATATTCAGTCCAAGTAGCGAGTAAGAGAAAGGAGACATTCTCTGCTTCTTGCTGGGCCAGCTCCTTTTTCTGATGTCCTCCCACTATAATGTGATTCTAAAGCACCAAGGGCATTTAAATCAGCACAAGGTGACAGAAGCAAGTGCACACAAGAAACCTGCTCACTCACAGATAAGCACATCTACCCAAGTGTGAAGAATCGTTTAAAATCATTTGAAACTAAATGAACTGCCAATACACTCTGGATGATAGCTGGTAGAGATAAAAATTGTGAAGTTAGCCCTGCCTCACGTAGGCAGAATAAATGCAAAATTAAATCCACTGGAAGGCACCTAAGATGCCTTAACATGACAAGTTTGCTTTGATGATGTGAAGTATGAAAGAGTAATTTTTCTCTGAAAAAGGGTTTGTCACATATTAGCCAGTAGTACTAGTCATTAGAAATAATTACAAATGGTACATAAATAGATTTAAACAACCATATAAATAAGGAGTTTAAAAATTCATGAGCTGCCATCCTTTACTAAACTGTACATAATTTGGCAATATTTTAATAATTGACAGCACTATAATACAATCAGTGTTTCTAGAATAACTCATATCTGCTTTTTACTACTGAAAACATAACTCAAAGCTTTTCACTAATCCCACTCAGCTTTATTCAAATACAGGAAATGCTGTATTCAACCATATCTAGAATGTAATGGAATAATTCTAGGATAAAGTCTATAGTAAAGATGTTATCTTTATTATTTTCTAAATAAATCTTATGAATATGTCTGGTAAATAATTCTCTTTTCTAAAAAAAAAAAATCACAGCCTTTAGTTATTTTATGCTAGCCTAAAATTGCCTGTGTACTATCATGTTTCATCTCCTTCAGCATTATCTTCAATTACTAGGGAATGAATGAAGCAAAAATGCATTCTGTTTTGATAATGCTTTCCTATGGATTAGGTGTATATGTACCTTTTGCTGGAATTTCAGTTCCTTACTATCTGCCATTATTAACATATCTGAATAATAAATTCTTTATAAAATAATTTCATTTATTTTCCTAGTATTGCAGATATAGGAAAAATCTACTCTTTACCAACTCCCAATAATATAAAACATATAACGGCATCAAAGAGTAATTTTGATATTTTACTAACTTTATATTTTGGCAATGTTTCATGCCTCATTTGCCTGAAAACTCATTAGATTAATGCAACACCATGTTTTAATGCAATAAGGTTCAGTATTATTTTTCCAAGTAAGTTGAGCCCTGCTTATTTTCTGTATTTTCATGCTTGAGTTAGTAATTGCAAAGTTTCCTTCTCCTGTTTGCTCTGTTTTCCTTTATATACCAGTTGTTGGAGGTTCTCTATTTTAAGAGAGAAGGAGGAGATGACAAGTAAATTATCCCCTTGGGCTTGTGAAATAAGGTTTGCCTATCTACAATCTGCAGTCTCAATCATTTCTTATATTTTCCTGAGCCTTCAATTTGTGACAAGTATATGCACTAAAACTAACATATCAATGGGGAAGAAACCAGAGAACAATGACTGGAAGAATGCCTTCTGAGGACAGCAATGGAGATCACATCTTCTCAGTGTAATCACTATAGTTATGCAAGCTTGGACACCAGAAAGGCCCCAAGACTAGTAAGACTTCACCATGCCCCAGCATGACCCCAGAAGACCCCAGGGTTTCCTTCACAACCATACAGAGGGCATGATTTCAAAAATTAAGATGTATCTTGAACTTCTTCCTGGTCGTCCAGCTCCATCCTCCTTATAATTGGGTTACACGTGAATGTAACTAAGATATACACTTTCTTATGAAGAAATTATTAAATCAGGATAAATCAAAGTTTTAGCTCAGTGACCCCTATTGTTTGGGCAATGGTCTCACTCTTCTGCATTTTGAAAGCATTTGAATCACCTTAGTTACGAAGATTTACGTGAACACGTAAATCAGTTATCTCCCCTCTCAATCCCCTACCATGCTCTCATCATTACATAGAAAAGTTAATTGCGGGATTTCTGGTCAAGATGGTGGAGTAGGGAAAAGCTGTGCTCACCTCCTCAGGACCATATCAATTACAACTAAACTACAGAACCACCATCATTGAGAATCACCTGAAGTCTAGCTGAACCAAAGACCTACAACTATGGACATACAGAAGAAGCCACCTTGAGACTGGTAGGAGAATCAGAAATGCAGAACGGGTTGGTCTCACACCAGCATGTGACCAACAAAAATCAGGGGATAGCTCAGCTGTGGAGGTTACTCTCCGTAACCCCCTCCGGCCCCAGAGGAGTGAAAGATCCCAGACCCACACCAGGCTTTCCAGCCCAGGTTTGCAGTGCTGAAGAGAGAAAGTCCCCATAACTTCTGGATGTGAAAAACAGCAGACACTCTGGCTGAGTGAGACAGGAGGCAGCTGGAATTCCAGGCACTCCTCTTAAAGGGCCCGCAATGGACTTACTTGCTGATGGACTCATTCTGAGCTCCAGCTCTGGGGCAGCATCTCAAAAGACACCAAGGACAGGGAGGAACTGAACTGTCTCGCTTCAGGGCAAGGGCTGGAGAGGCAGCTTTCTCCTGGAGAGTGGAACTGGTGTAAACCATTGTTTCTTTGTTGAGCCCTCCCCCTTCCCTGCATGCAAATGCCTATTTGAGTCCATCAAACTGGCTATCACCTTTCATCTACCCACCCTAGTGATTCCCTGAGACAGCAACCCACCCAACTTCCCTGCACACCCAAGCCTCTTCCACTGGCTTTTCTGTACAGATTACCTGTCTTAGCTCATGCTGCACTTTCCTAAAATCTCTCAAAGGTTCACATTACCCTAAGAAGCACCATCTGGCTTCAGCATGTCTGTACCTCTGGCTGGGCTGAGGAGTCCTCAGCCCGCCATTAGTGACAGCGAGCCTCGGTTTGCACATTGGCCTTTCAAGGCACCTCCATGCGCAGCATGGGCAGCGGCCATCTTCAGATTGCTCTGTGGCTCATCAATCACTACTTCTGATCCACTGCTGCACTATACTGAGGTAAACACTATTAAAAATTAGATTTATATCCTTCCATTAATTTTTGTTAAACTTTTAAGTATAAGGATATGTAGCCATGTAAATTCTTTAGTGTTATTTTATGCTTTAATATACATAAATATATCATGCTATGCCAATCATATCATTTACTCACTAATATTTCTGAAATTTCCCCACATGGTGACACACATAAATTTAGTGCATTTTATTTAATTTCATTATATGTTTTGCTACAGTTTATTTACTCCTCTTTTGTTATCTTTAGTCTGTTTGTTTTTGGTATCAATTTTTTTCTATGATTAACAGCAATAAAAAAATTAATTTCATACTTTCTTAAGTATCTGAACTTGAACTACTTTCCCTTTTCCTTATTGACTCTCCAAACCCTACACCATCTCTCTGGCCCTCCCTGCCCCATCTCTTGCTGGAGGCCTCAGCCTTGCACTTCCAGCTCAGCGCTCTCACCTCCTCCTGACCACAGTAAGAAGTATTGCTTGACTCCCATGTAGCTAGTAATCATATCCCACCTTTCTTATTCCTCTTCACATTACCTGATTTTTCATGTAGTGCATTTTAGCACTCCATGTGCTAAATAAGATAGCATGTGCATGTGATATCACCGTCACATTTATAAACCCAATAGTGTCCTAAAAAAGAGTATGTGCTCAATGAACTCTTGTTAGTTTGCTCATTTCCCTTATTTTACAGACACAGTTTAAACAAAACTAGAACATGAAGCTTTGTACTTTTCCTCCGTACTCTATGTTAAATTCATATCTATCATCCACACCCATATTGTTTTCCCAAATTACATTTTTTGTGTGTGGGCATTTTAAGAACTGACCCAATTTTACCACATCTCTAAATATTAAACTTGGACTACTGTAACTTTACCTGTTATTAAGAAAAACTTAGAAAAGCCCTCTCCATTCAAATGTCACAGTGTTTTGCTTCTTTCCACGTAGGGTTGTCTTCATGAAACTTGTGGAAATCTCTAGTCATTTTCATATTTTGGCCATTCCTGGTTATCTATTCTCTCCCTATAGTTAGTTATCCTATACATTGGAAAATTATAAACTGTCATTCAAAAATGTATCATCAGTTTAATACTGTCATGCCCAACCTGCTGTGGTTCATTGTTCTGCATTCTCTTAGGTGATGGTCAGTGAAGTACAGCCACATGAGGGGGGGGGTGGGCACAGGAGAGGCACAAGAAAACAAAGTTTATTACACTCACAGGTCCCGGAGAGGGGGGGTTACTGCATGCCACACAGTGTCACAGAGGACGCACCAGGAGCAAGGGGGGGGGCTTATACCATGGCCTTTATTGGTGTTTCTGCAGGGAAGGCAAGGCAGGGTAAACAGCTTCGGACTGGCTGGTTTGAATGATTTCAGTGGGCTCTAAGCTACAGGGGTGGTCTCTAGTTTCCTAATTCCTGGCCCTGGGATGATTAAGGCAGGGGAATATTGCTCCCTGAGGTATGTGGGCCAGATAG
>NW_017731905.1:3979-6832 GCF_001890085.2 Hipposideros armiger | reverse complement strand
AGACAGGCGTAGTAGGGTACCATATCAGAAAGACTAGAAATAGGAGGCAGAGAGTGCTACAAACACCATTCCTCAATATTTTCCTCAGGAAAAGAAATAATCATCTCAAAAAGATGGCTAGGTTCTCAAGGTCACCTTTTATGTTAAAGAAAAATGTATACTTTGCATTCATTATGGACTTACACGCCAATAGATCATCCCTGTAAGTCTCTGATGCTAAATAATTTTTTTAAGAACACCAAAGAGCTTAGTGCTGTAAAGGAAATTCACCTAGGTAACAGTTTCAAGATGCCTAGAGTCTCAGAGCCCTGCTTTTATCAGCAGCTGAAAAGCCAATAAGTCTTAATTGTCTCTAAACAATCTCCAGCTGTGTAACCTTCTTTCAGTGCAGAATCTTTATAAAAGAAAGGCCCATAAAATAGTTTTCTAAGCGCCATATTTATGCTGGGATTTAAATTTCAATTACAAAGAGAAATTATATCTCCCATTTGATGCAAATGCCTTTGAACATGTTATGACTATAAAAGCAAAACCTGCTTAATCCTCTCATAAACTTTGTAATTTTATAAAATTCATATTGTTTCCTATACATAAATTGTGAATGACAATCAGCATTTTAAACAGTAGCTTAAGTCAGAAACACAAGAGTTTATAATATTCTCAATGTTTTATCCTCCCATTTACTCTATAACAAGTGGAGTGAAATATGCCTCCCATATTTTAAAAGTGAAAATAAGAGCTTATTATTCCACAATTTCTGGATTTCATGGANACACAGTGTCACAGAGGAAGCACCAGGAGCAAGGGGGGTGCTTATACCATGGCCTTTATTGGTGTTTCTGCAGGGAAGGCAAGGCAGGGTAAACAGCTTCGGACTCGCTGGTTTGAATGATTTCAGTGGGCTCTAAGCTACAGGGGTGGTCTCTAGTTTCCTAATTCCTGGCCCTGGGATGATTAAGGCAGGGGAATATTGCTCCCTGAGGTATGTGGGCCAGATAGAGGAGGGAAGGCTCTACATTGCTCAGTTTACATATCAAAAACTTGCTCCAGCTGAGTCCTTGTTATCTCTAAGAATTGGCAGGTCCCAGGAGGGGTAGTCTCTCCCCAGCCAGGAAGATTTTTTAAGCTGTCAAAAGGTCATAATATACAGAATACTATATATATACATATATATATGCATATATACATATATGACATATATACATATATGTATATATGTATAAGACATATATATACATGTATATAAGACGTATATACATAATATGAGACATATATATACATATGTGTCTATGTATATGTATACATGTGTATATATATATATATATGTATATATATACATATATATACATTCAGAAGCATGCAACATCAGTGTCTGAGATGGGTAACAGCACATCTAGTACATAAGTAACTGGACTTTGGATTCAGAGGCAGCTTACTAACTGTGGGATTTGGGTCAAGTTACTTAATCTCCCTGTAAATCATCTTCCTCCAGAGAATGAGGCAAAACCTGTAGAGTTGTCTGTAGAATTAAATCAGATGATAAAAAGCACCCAGCCCAACACCTGTACCAAGTAGATGGAAATTTTAAAAATATATTAAATAATTAAACTAAGTGTGTTAAAGAGGAATGGGAATTGATCCAGAAGTTTAAAGGAGAAGTTGAGCCAGGAACCAGAGGTGGAAAACACCTCATGCCAAAGAATTGTATGTGATCCAGCGTGGAGCCCGCAGTCAATGTTCCCCAAAGAATTACTTTTTTGTCTCAAATAATTTTAGCCTGCCAAAAGTACCTTTTATTATTTAGTTCTTTACAGTTATTTTTTTGAAGTACTTTCATATGCCTACCTACACATGGTACTATAGTAGGCAGAGTTGACTATTTCTATTTTCTGGATAAGAAAATTAAATCTCAGTGAGATTAGCATAATTGTCCCCCTCACTTGTAAATAACCCTCAAAATGACCCAGAATTGTCTAAACACTTGTACCAGGACGCTTCCCAACACACTAATCTGATTCAGATAACCCCCCTTTTTCCCATTTGGATCACAGATTCTCATTTAGATTCAGAGTCCCTAGGGCTGAGCTGGCCAGTATGGTAACCACTAGCCACATGTGGCTATTCAGCACTGGAAACAGGGCTAGCGCTGCATGTTGAAATGATACTATTTGAGATAAAAATAAAATATATTATAAAAACTAATTCCCCTGGTGTCTATTTTTTATGTATCCACTAGAATTTTTTTTTTTCATGTTGGAGTCGAACTGGCAACCTTGCTGTTAAGAGCACACTCTCTATCCACTGAGCCATCTGGGTGGCAGCTCAGCTCAAGGTGCCGAGTTCACAGAAAATGTTTAATGCAGCAAGCATTATGTTTCTACTGAGCTAAGCTATAAGTGTCACCATAATCTGAAAGCTATATTCCCTCCCCACACCTTTGCACCCAGTGCTCGTCACCACTGCAATAACACTCAAGTTAATATGACTGAGACATAACTCTCTGAGGTCAATTAATCAGCAGTACCTCTGTAAGAAGCCATTGTCTTTTGCCATATATCACTTCAGTCAAGCAGGTCGGTATTTCCCTGTACCTACTATAGCTTGGTGGTTATTATAGCCCCAGGGAGTAGCATTTGCTCAATATGTGAGAGACTAATGCAGGTCTGTTGCTAAAATAATTTCTTTCCAGTTAACATAAGCAATATAAGACAATGAATATTAATTTTTTTCAAACTATCATTATGAAGGAAAGTATCTGACAAAATTGAGTATTTTACAGAAAGATCAAGTACTGTTAACAAAGTTAATTTCACTTGGTATCTGCATGTCATCGTCTTCTTTCCTTCTCAAGAA
>NW_017731905.1:0-1557 GCF_001890085.2 Hipposideros armiger | reverse complement strand
TGAAAATGTAATAGCCCCTCAACTCTCCCTCTAACCACAAATCAAAGTGGGGATCTGGAGCCCTTTGGTTGGAAATATTTTGCCACCACCCCTTGGCCCTATCAGTCAATAGACATTCCCTAAGTAGTGATATGGAAAGACCACACACAATTCCAAGGAAGATGGAAAGAATTTGTATCATGAGGTGGTTGGAGATCCCATTCTCCAGAGGGACTGAGATTCCCAGGGAAATGGATTTGACAGTTTCTTTGTCCCACTCCCATAACTCACACCAACTCCTATGGTAGAGACGCATTTCCTGTCTTCAGTACTTCCCTCGCCCACTACAGAAAGCTTGTGGAATCTCCAAGAGTACGAGACTCCTCAGTCACATCTATTTCTTCCATCTTCCTGATTCAAAAGGGGACAGGGCTTAGATGATGTTATAGATTCATGGAAGTAGTGTGAGGAGCCAAGAAGACTGAGAACGAAGGCAAAGAGCTTTATGCCACATCTGTTTTGTTTATCACACATTTTTTCAGAAATATTAAGGTCGGTGGTAAAGAATTATAGCATGCTTTCATGTTCGTGTCTTAGGAAAGTTTTCTAGATACTATACATGTGGCCTATATAATAAAAAAGGATATTAATGAGCAGTCTAAAAATAGTATCTGTTTTACTGCCTTGCTCACTATTTCTAAGGAGAGCACAAGCTCACAGTCTTAGAACTCATGGAGTTATCTTTGCCTAAAAATTGGAATGCATGAGGGAAAAGTTGCCATTCACTAAGTATATAACAAAGAAAATTCTGCGCATCGTGCCAAGACATTATGCAGCAGGCACTGTTAACATGGGAAGCTTTTATCATGAGTAAGTAGAAAGCCCGTTGCCTCCTAAGTTAATAACTGCAACCGGTAATATGAAGTCCTATTTTAGTAGAGCTTTGTATATTTTTAAAGACTAAGAAAAGATCATTTGTCTCCATTTCTATGAACCGGGCTACACAATCTGTTGCCAATGCCTTTTCGTTTTTTGTTCTATTCCCTCGAAAAAGAGAAAGCAATAATAGTCTATAAGGTTGACTCCACATGAATGGACTAAATTCACAAGAATGGAATTTTTCCATGAGGGAAAGAGCCTCCCAGACTGTAGGCAGAGATTAATATCTGGGAGTAAGTAGACCACAGACCATTTGATAAATTTTGTTTCAAACATTGTCTCTAAAGAATGATTTCAACAAAGCCAGAACAAAATCCATCTTTTTAATTTGTAGTCACACCATGTAAATCGGGCTTTTACGGAAATGCATCAGTCTCTCAGGAATGATTAGGGAACTGATGATACACAACTGTTTCTGACAGCGCTGCTGAGGGCTAGACAGGAATGAGGCCTGCGCTCTCTGCCAGCCCACCTGCTCAGGCCAGGTGAGAGACAGGAAGCCGTGGCTGAAGCCAACATCTGGCAGGAGAAGGGCACGGACGCTGCAGGCGTTGGGCCACATGTGGGTCTTCGTGTTTTCCCACATTCTTGCTTGAGAGAAGACAGTAAAGCCCTCAATAAACGTTTATTGACCAGCTC
>NW_017736602.1:0-1335 GCF_001890085.2 Hipposideros armiger | reverse complement strand
ATAGGAAGTAGATTAGTGGTTGCAGGGAGTAGGGGGAGATGAGGAATGA
Organism: Hipposideros armiger; assembly: GCF_001890085.2. Classification (NCBI taxonomy): domain Eukaryota; kingdom Metazoa; phylum Chordata; class Mammalia; order Chiroptera; family Hipposideridae; genus Hipposideros; species Hipposideros armiger. Next base: position 1,286 of record NW_017736602.1, on the reverse strand, counting down.
GTGACTGCCAATGGCTGTGGGGTTTCTACCGGGGTCATAATAATGCTCTGGAATCCGACAGTGGTGACTGTTGCAGAACTTTGTGAAATATTGTTGAATTCTTGACCATTCAACACCTTAGGCATTTTTGTTGTTGACCCTTTCGAAAGTAGACTCTACGGAAGTCAGCGCCTCTGTTCTTGAAAGAGGAGCAGTATAATTTGGTGATAAAGAGCTCTAGCTTAAAAAGGTGATCAGATCAGTCTGAGAACCTTGGCTTCTTTCCATGGGCCCGGTCTTTAATATATAGAGCCTTGGTTTCCTCATGTATACTGTATTTTCCCATGTGTAAGACGCTCCAATGTGTAAGACGCACCTTAATTTTGGGGCCCGAAATTTGAAAAAAAAGGGAAATGCAGTATATAAATTATGCAGAAAATAAATTTTCTCCATTGCCGGAAGGTATTTGGAGTTGGTATATAAATCCCCTTGAATTTGCAGGGGGTTTTTTGTTTTGAGTGGGGTTTTTTTGTTTTGTTTTGTTTTTTGTTGTTTTTTTCAGTGTTGTTTCTATATCCTTTCCCCCAGATCTGGATATTTTTTCTTTTTCATTTGAACAAGAGGCCAGTGAGAATAAATTCGAGCACACAGTTGTAAAAGCTCTCCCTTCACTGCGTTTTGACAGCAGCCTCAGAAGGTGAAACCTGCTGGGCATGTGCGTGGATGGCGTGGGAAGGTGGTACCACGTGGGAGGAATACGCCCATGGAGGAACCTGGCCCGCAATTAATGAATGACATCAACACCTTTCATATTGAATAGCAGAGCTGGGTGAGACAAGCAGAAAAGAAGGAGAAGATCATATCTTGTTAATTGACCTAATCTCACCTCCTCGCCCATACCTACTCATGACTTATAACACAGAATTTCCTTTAATTTCATCAAACCGTCTCACCCGACAATGCATAGTAGTAATTATGAAGGAGGACATATTTTGCCCATATCTCTTGCCATTACTTCCTCTATGAACTTTTTTAGGGAAAGCTGGCATGAAACTCACTTCTTGGGGTTTTTTGGGGGGTGGCGTTTTTTCTTTGGTCCTTTCATTTTAAGCTGTCATACCCTCTGTTCCAAACAGAGTGCAAATCCCGCCCGTTGTATTCCTGACTTTGTGTTATTAATGCCCAACTCCGAGACAGCAGCCACAGCATCGATGGAACTGATAAGGATAATGAGAGCTTTTGCTCTTGGAAAAGGGAAAATGAAAAGGCCTGTTCAGAATTGCAGGGCCAGGGAGGCTGGTGTTTCT
>NW_017736601.1:0-1335 GCF_001890085.2 Hipposideros armiger | reverse complement strand
ACACACACACACACACACACACACACACACACACACACACACACACTCTCACATAAGTTATATGGAGGACACACCAAAGCATTCTCCCTCGCTGGAATTTCAAATGTTCTATGCTTTCTTATTCACAAAGATTCTACAAAAACATTAAAAAGTAATTATGAATTGTGACTGGGGCTGGAAATAATTTATTTTTATATTAGAAACTTCTGCTTTATTTTTTTGCCACACGGAAGTGTTTGTCTTATTTCACAAATAATTTCTGAAAACACTTTTAAATGCTTGAAAAAATTATTGAAAAGAAATTCAACAAAAATATCTATGGTAAATGTGACTGGTGTGAGGAATCATGAGTAACTTTTTTCTTATTTCTACATTGTTAGGTTTTCTTGGAAACTTTAATAATTTTAAAATTATTTTTAAATATTTATTTTCAAGATACTTCTTAGCAGTGACATTCTTTGTTCAAATAAAACCTTTCAAGATTCCCATTGTATAAAACAGATTAAAAAAAAGTTACCTTCTTCAGGCACTCATCATTTTAGTTGTTTCTCAGTATCTTGCAATCCACCATTCACCTTGATGCCAGAGTGATATTTCTAAATTTTTATCACCCTACACACAATCCCCAACTTTATCAGACACAATATCCTATTTTTATAACTATTTTGTAACTCCCTTTCAGCATCCAAAATTTTTATAAGTATTTTGTAACTCCCTTTTACTATTACCTGTCGGTGTGTACATATATACATATATAAAAATATGTATATATGGTGTGAGTATATATGAAAAATAAATGTATATATAGTGTATATGTTTGATATAGGTACCATATATAATATATACATTTCTAAATGCATTCTACAATGATCTCATCAAATATTTTGGTGGAACTACTAAAATATTGATACCAACAACAAGGAATTTAAATGGAAAAACTATTTTTCTTAATTATTCTCAAAGTAGGGGAATAGCAGGTCAAACATAGCTTCAGATACATAATTTCATACTTTCTCTTAGCTCCTTAAGCTTTTCTTCTTTGATCCATCTACTGACCAAAGCACAATCCTTAGACTGAAAACTTTAAAGTCTTAGACTCCAATGCAGTGAAGAGATTGTTGTGGCTGCAGGCAGCTTCCACGATGTAGGCAGAATTTTAAGGGACTTGAGGAAGTAATAGGATTTGGATATTAACAGAAAATATATATGTTAGGTCCACTTTTATTTCGGTTCCTGGACTTACAGTTAGTAAACCATTAGGATGAGAATGAAATGTTTTTGTTTTTTTTTAATTTAGCTACTTGTAAATAAATTAGATCATCTGATACTGAATAG
>NW_017736600.1:0-1319 GCF_001890085.2 Hipposideros armiger | reverse complement strand
AGCTACCATGTGTGGCCGGCAGCTAGTGTGAGCAGCCGGCAGCCGATGTGAGCTGCCAAGAGCATCCGTGAGTGGCTGTCCAGAGGCTGGCGACTGATCTGCCTCACCCAGGAAGAGCACAATGATGATACCAACATGGGCCAGTGAAGCAATGTCCTCCACAACTAGACTGAAGAACAAAAGGACAGCAACTTGTCTGTTCCCCTTCCCTAATTCCCCAACGCTGTTCCCCTCCCTCAATTCCCCAATAGAATCTTTTTTAAAAAATAAGTAAAATGAATAAAATGTACGTTTGGTGATATTTAGTATATTTACAACATTGTGCAACCTTCACTGTCTAATCCAGAAGTTTTTCACCAAAGAGAATCCCAGTACCTATTTTTTTTTTTTAAGATTTCATTGGGGAATTTGGGGAGGGGAACCGCGTTGGGGAATCGGGGAAGGGGAACAGACAAGTCGCTGTCCTTTTGTTCTTCAGTCTAGCAACAATGATGATAATGTTGGTATTATCATTGCGCTCTTCCTGGCTGAGGCAGATCAGTTGCCGGCCACTGGATGGCGGCTCTTGGCAGCTCCGCCGGCTGCTGGCCGCTCATGCCGGCTGCCAGCCACTCACAGTAGCTTATGGCAGCCCACTGCAGCTTCACTGCAGTCTATGCCATCGCCGGCGACTCACAGCAGCCCAGCTCCAGGTCGAGCTGTTGTTCAGTATCTTAGCTGTAGAGGGCGGTGTCACTGGCCCTCGTATGTGGGATCCGAACCGGGGCCCTCTGGCGTCCCAATCCAGCTCTTAACCAATGTGCCACTCAGCCGGCCCTCAACCATTTTTAAGTGTACAGTCCAATGGCATTAAGTACATTAACCATTGTTCAGCCGTCCCCCTTTGTCCATCTCTAGAACTTGCTCAACCTTCCCAAATTGAAACACTCTCACTAAACACTAACTGCTCATCCCCCTCCCCCAGCCCCTGGCCCTCACCATCTACTTTCTGTCTCTGGATTTATCAATGTAAGAATATCCAAACCTATAGAGAATTTTCATAAAAATTTATTTGACCCAGACAGGATACACCTGGAAGCAAGATCTCGATAGGCGGAGAAAAATGCTTTGGAGAACAGTTTGCAGTATCTTTTATGCATTTGAGATTAAAGAGGGATCATAAGATTATATGAAGGTGGGAGAAAGTAAGATGGTGATTGGATTACAGGATAGCTAAGATGATGTGCTCTCTTGCATTCTTTAGAAGGAGAGATCTGATAGGCATTTCAAAAGTGTGTTAGCCCCGATGCTGGCTTAAGACAAAGAGAAACATTTTACCA
>NW_017736598.1:0-1336 GCF_001890085.2 Hipposideros armiger | reverse complement strand
CTCTAATAAGCAACTCTCACCTCAATATAACATATTAAGTGTTAACCACTCACAAAATTGAACCGAAAATGTTGGAGTGAAAACACAAATTCTTTTTGTTTGCTTAAATTATATATCATATAAACAAGTATGAATGTGATACTTTAAAAAGTATTCATCATTTCGGGAAGAATTTAAACTATGTATTTGGCATTTCCAATTTTCAAAATTTTTTAAATTTAACTTTTAATGAGATTAATACAGTTCTTGGTACCAATGCCTAGGTTACTAGTTTCTAGAATTTGGGATGTTTTAACTGAAAAGTGAAACTAACAAAGCTAAGCAGAAAAAATTAAACTGATGTCGCATGCTTTGTTTCAAACCTGAATATAAACAAAATAATTTATGTGACAATGTATTTAAATATTTATTATTTTCACTATAAATAATAAATCTATCATCTCATGAAAAAATATATATGCTCTTCATTCTTCAGCGAAACAGGCAACACCTTCTATTTTCTAAATAATTTATTATCTATTTATCAGCTAGAAATAATGATAACCTCATATACACTTTGTACTAAAAATAAATAGTACTTGATCTACACTTCAAAATATTCTTAATCAGGTTCAAACAATAAATATTTCAGGGAAGAAACCCTATAATTTTACTTATTGCAATGCTTATTATGCAGTCAAATGGTTTTCATCACAATGATCTAATATGTTTTCATCTTCACAGAAAAATATAAAATGTCCTTTCAAATCAAACAGACCTTCCAAAGCCATACTAAATCAGTCCATTGTGAAAATATTACAGCTTTGTCATTTTCACCCAAGAGATTTCTGTCAATCGGCAATCTGGTGTCACTATAGAATTACAGCAAGAGTGCACTATCAATGTTTGCTGTGTCCTTAGGGAAACAAAGCTGTGCTGGCTGAACTTTATGATTTAGTCTCCAAGGCAGAAGAACAAAGCTCTGAAAAGCAGGCAGGACACATTCTTCTAAAATTCTAAAGGGACAAGATAGAATCTATTTGCAATTGTTTGGTGTTATTATAGATTAAATGAATATTAAACAAATTTTTCTGGCCCATAATTAGTCTTAGCTGTCTCTTTGTGTTTGCTTGAACAAATTACATTGTTTTAGAATTTTCAAAAGCACCTGTTCATTTTTAGTGTGCTTCTTTTTGCCTTATTGAGCAATTACCAGTATAACTAATTCCCTCTGTAAAGATGCAGGTAAAAGGAATACAGCTTTTCCCTTCCTATTCTTAAAAGTATAGTCCCAGAAAGCATTCCTTAAGCGAAGTGTAATATTTCAAATTTTACAATAAAATATTTAAGAAAAAAA
>NW_017736597.1:0-1336 GCF_001890085.2 Hipposideros armiger | reverse complement strand
TTGAGTGGCAGTTGCTATAATATTGGTACTTTTTAATTAAACAACAAAGCAAATACACTTCACATAATCTTTCAAGTGTGTTTGTGTATATATATATATATATATATATATATATATATATAGGTGTGTTGATATGATTTTTTTAACCTGACATTAAGTAAAACATATTTTTTCATAGAACATATTTTTTACTTTAAAAAAATTATAAGCTTTAAATAAGGACAAATGGCACTTTAATAAACCCCATCAAAGGAAAATTTTAAATGCTAAAAACAAAAATAATATGATAGAGATTTTCAGTTTCATAAAGTGGCTAATATATCTCATCATGATAAGTATGAACATGCTTACTTCATTCTAATATTCCCTTCTTATTAATATATTCATATTGATCTAACTGCAAATGAACAAACACAATTCAGAGTATGCATTCAGCACTGAGGACTTTTGAAAAACCTAGAACTACATTGTCTTATCTACTGTCTTTTATTAACAAAAATGTCTATTTAGTCACCATTCTTATTAGTGTATTTGGATGGTATATTGATTCTCATTTGATATAAATTATAATATGATCACATAATGAATTTGAGTATAATGGATTTCTGGTAAATGAGGAGCACAGGATGAGATGAAACATGTGGATTTCAGTGTTCAGACCTTATGAACACTTGCACATGTTCAGGAAAGCCCACTGGATAAAATTTATGTATTGCTAATGATTTTTATTGGCCCCTTGGCCCAAAGTAGTGGCAAGTTGCCCAGGAATCTGAAGAAATCCTGTTTTTGGTTAGTAGTCAGAATGCAAAGAGCAATAAAACTTAGAAAAGACATGGTGAATGCTAAAATACATTTATTCAGGTACAATGAGTCCAGACAACCTCACAATTGTGATTTCTTTTGCCTTTCTTCCCCCCTAAGGCTATGGAATTTTGTTTTATCAAGATATTCTAATTGGAGGATTATTTTAACAATGTCTTGAAAAGTGCTGCTTTATCCATTTGTGTGTGTATTTGTTTATATTGAGTGCCTACATGATGTCATACAATGGCTAAAATCATCCACAGCTTTCTTTTTCCTACTGAATGAATGACTTCTTATATTCCTGAAAGAATTTCAGGCGAACCACTTTGCTTATATTAAAAGCAGGCATTTGGATAATCTAAAAGTTATATATAATTGTACATAAGATCTCTGTCTTTCCTGGTAAGGACACATTTCCTGCTGAATTGCATTCACACAGCCACAAGAAAGGCATGATACCATTAAAAGCAGGATGTCACCTTCCTCCTCCACTACTACTACTGTTACTTCTCCTCCTTCTCCTCCTCCTCCT
>NW_017736596.1:0-1337 GCF_001890085.2 Hipposideros armiger | reverse complement strand
TTAAAATAGCGTCTGGACTTGCAGCTGAGTTAGTGCCCTCCACAGCTAAGTTTGAAGGACAACAACTTGACGTGGAGCTGATGGGTCCTGGAAAAACACAATGTTCCCCTTCCCCAATTCCCCATAAAATCTTTAAAAAAAAAAGAGGCTGGAACAAGATTAAAGAGCCGCTGACATAGGAAAGGTGTCAGGTACTGGTTCTGGGATATGAGGGATGTAGAATCTAAGGTATAAAATGGGAAGAGAGATAAAAACGACTGTTGGACATCTGATGGTGCTTTGGCAGACGCTGGGCAACAATGGCCCCTTGGGCCCAACATGGGCTTCGGCGGGATAATCTAATTCCAAAGCTCGGTGCTAATCCTGGAAGGGAGCCGTCAGAAGGGGTCTGAGCAGGATGAAATACTACAGTTGCTGGTGGGTATGTTTAAAATGACAAAGGAAAGCAGTCATCCAGTTAAATTTCAGTAGGTGTGTAAACATCCTGGCACAAGTTGTTCGTAGGCCATTCTTCAAAAATGTTATGGAGGGAAGAACATATATTTATAACTTGTTAGACGTTTTCAGCAATTTATGAGCCAAAAAGTTTGAAGACTGTTTATAAATCCCATTTCCAAATTGTGGTGAGACACGGCCTGCATTTACTCTTCTGCATAGCACAAAAGATACACAGACAATGGGGGGAAATCACCCATGTTCTGGGGTGCAAGGTGTAATAGACTGAGTCATAAATTGTCTTCATAAATTATCATTCACCTCCAAACAGACCCTGAGACAGGATTTAGGTGCCAGTAGTTTATTTAGGAGGGGATCCCAGAAAGCCCAGCAAGGGAATAGAAGCCAATAAAGGGTGCCGCTCTGGGCAACTGGAACACAGGACTGCTGGGGACCCTGCCTCTATGCCGAGAGACTGTGCTGAGCATATTCCAGAATTGTACCACCAAGGGGTGAGGAGTCTGTGGTGTTAATTCTGGGGCAGTCTGCTTCGTCACAAACCTTCCCTTGGCCAGAGATCACCGCAGGTCAGAGAAACACAGGAAGCCCCATCTGTAAGTGACCTCTGGGTGTGCAAGGGTTACAGGCGGGCCACCAACAGCATGCACCATGTAAAGTCTTCTGTCAGTCCAGTCAGCTTATCAAATACATATATATCTGAGGCAATTTCAGTTTTTAAATATATTTCAAATTACTGGGGATGAAAATAAAATGTCTAAATGATCTCAATAAAATACATTTTTTCCCAAAATAAGAATCTTAATTAAAGCTCAAAAAGATCATTATGGCATATGAGTCACTGTATTTAATTATAAAAATTTAACAGCACTATGTGTCAATAA
>NW_017736595.1:0-1337 GCF_001890085.2 Hipposideros armiger | reverse complement strand
TTATATAAAATGATTAATAAAATTAATAAACCCCCAGCAAGACTGGACTAGGATAAAACAGAATAAACACCAATTACCACATTAGAAATGAACAAGTAGATATCACTAGGGAGTCTACAGACAACAAAAGGATACATTATTATGAACAACTTTATAGCAATAAATTTAACAATTCAAATAATATGAAGTCCTTGAAAAATACAAGTTACCAAGGCTGACACACAATCAAACAGAAAATATAAATAGACTTGTGTCAGAGAAATTTAATTTATCTGAACCTCCACACATAGTGGTTGCTTGGAACCAGAAGTAAAAACTGGGACTGACTATAAATGGACACAAGGGATCTTTTTGGAGTGGTGGAAATGTGCTAAAAATGGTTGCACAGCTCTGAAAATTTATTAAAAATCATTGAACTGGACACCGAAGTGGGTGAATTTTATGGTACAGTATATAAAATATAGCTCAATGAAGGTATTATAAAAACTCTGTACAAAAAAAACTCCAAGCCCAGATGGTTTCAGTTATGAATTATACCAAACATTTAAGGAAGACATTTCAATTTTATAGAAACTCTTTTAGAAAATGTAAGAGGATGGAACACTTCCCAACTCATTATGTGAGTCTAGTATAATTGATATTAAAGGCTAACAAAAACTTGACTGAAAAAGGACATTATAAACCAACATCATTCATAAACATAGATACACAAACCCTTAACAACCTATTAGCAAATTGAATTCAGAGGTATATAAAAAGGATAATACATCACGACCAAGTAGGGTCCATCCAAGAAATGCAAAGTTGATTTACTATTGGAAAATTTAATGTAATCTACCATATAATAGTATATACTATATTATTACATTTATGTAAACTAAGTTCTAGAACAGGTAAAACTAATCTATTGTAAAATCTAAATCTAATGTAAAAAATAAAAAAATTAACCATAATTGCTTGGGGTGGACCAAAGATGGACTGGCACAGCACAGGAGGGAAATTTCTGGAGACATGGAAATGTTCTATATTGTGATAGGGTTGTGGGTTTTACATGGATGTACATGATTGCAACTGTTGCATTTCAATATATGTAAATTTTACCCAAAAAAACGTTTAAAAGTAATGATAACAAGTGGGAGGATGGAGAATGGGTGGGAAGTATATGAAACAAGAATGCCGACTATTGGTAAATGTTGAAGCTGGGTGATGGGTCCATGGATGTTCATTATACTATTCTGTTTTGGGTTTTAATTTATATAAAAGTAAAAACAAAACTTAGAGATTTTAATTGAGAACAAGTTAAATGAGTCAAGATGTTTTGTAGTTCACCACCACCA
>NW_017736594.1:0-1278 GCF_001890085.2 Hipposideros armiger | reverse complement strand
TGGAATAGTTCAGTTCCAATCCATCTCCTGGTTTTCCATAGCTTGCATTTCCAGAGTTGGAGATTCTCAACCAGCACTGTAGGACAAAACCATGGCTTTATTTTGCTGGCAGATTTATTAGCATTTGAGAATGTTGGTTTTACATGCAGAAAACCGGTGTCATTCTGTCACAATAGCCAATGACCAGAAATAGCACTACGAGATAGCGCTTCTGAGTAACAGGGGTTTGTTCAAAGATGAGGCGTCCTTTTCCATTTATTTTCCTATGACCATCTTAGCACTGCTGACCTTCATTTGGACCAAGTCTCCAGCAATCCTATCTGCATAACCTACCTTAAATAAGTATTTTAACTTTATTTCAACATATTTTTAGAGATAAAATTGACAGAACCTGCTGAAGGATTTAATGTGACAAGTGAGAGAAAGATTTCTAACTTAAACAGTGCAAAGTGGTGTCATATACTGTGATATGAAGCCTGGCCAAGGAAGAGGTCTCAGGGCAACTGAGGACATGTTAAGTTTGAGGTGTCTGTGAGATAGACAAGTAGAGATAGCAAGCATGCGTTTTAATATAAAAGGAGAAACTCAGAGGCTGGGTCTAAACAAAAGATATAAATTAGCGAGGAATGCACATGAAGATGTTTTTAAAATCGATGGAAATAATTGAGAACACAGAGTATGGAGAAAGAAGAGAAAGGCCCAAGACTTCCCCACATGTGGTTGTGACGCTGGTTGGATAGACTTAAGTTTAAGTAGGTTGAGTCACATTTCAGACTAGATTCTGAGCAGATAAAATCCAGATTTCACCACTCATCATTTTGTGATGATGACATTGAGTAGTGAAAGCACAAAACAGATTGAGCATCCTTAAAACTGCTTAAGGAATGCCTGCATTCAGAGTTAAGCGGCTGGCCATAGCAGCAATTGTTATCTTGGATACCTAGACATTGCAGTGACATTCCTGATGACTGCAGAATGGACAATTTTATCCTACCTAGGTCTTATGAGACGTAAATACTGAATTTTTCAAGTGCAGAGGGAAATCGCTTTATTTATCACATGTTGATTTAGCATCTGCTGTGCAGTCACTTGATTAGAACCTGAGAATAGGGGAGGGTCAGTAGAAAGGTCCCTACCTTGAGTGAGCTCACAATCTAATGAGGCAGGCAGGGCAGACATGGGTCCTTGGAGTCTTCTCTTACAGCTAGACACAAATTAATATCAAGGCTGTGATAGGCCCACCTAATTTGGCTTTGTATAAAATGAAGAACTACAAGA
>NW_017736593.1:0-1337 GCF_001890085.2 Hipposideros armiger | reverse complement strand
CCTCACCGAATCGCACGACACCCAACTGAACAACACCACAAGTTATACGATTCTTTAGTGATTAAGAAATTGTGTTAAAAGAAAAACACCTCTACTCAGAAGAGCAATGTCCTTGCTACTTAATTATTGGAAACATATAATGATGTGAATAAAGCATGTGAAAAGTGATATTACTGTTGCCATTGCAATATTTATGGGATATGAGTTGCCTGCACCTCCTTCCTTCAAAGTTGATAGCTCAGCCCTGTCTACTTTTTAAAATAAGCACATTTAGTTACCAAATCTATGGTTCACGCACTTGAAAAGTGTGCAAGTATGTGTACCCAAAGTTGGAGTTTTCTAAGCTGTGTCCAGGTAAGAAGGACGTTAACCTGCAACCTGGTAGAATACTATGTTCGAATCTGAAAATCCAACGAGGAGCCTGTGTCCAAAGCCGGAACGTCCTGGAGAATTGGGGCCTCACTCCTCACGCTTTCAGGACCTATGAGTAGAGGGAAAGGAAAACAATACACTTCTCAGAAGCAGCAGCCAGCCCTTCCAATCCTGGGCTCACCGTCCCCGATTTCCTTCTGAAGTCTGGTCTGCGAACCGGGCCATTTGCTTTCTGCTGCAGCAGTATCATTATGGGATGCCTGATGTTGACAGTGTTTCCAAAAAGCATGAAAGGAAGTTAGAAATAAAATACTGAGAATGAGGGTAGATGATAGATAAAGCTTATGCAAGCATGGTTTTAAAAATGCTTGTCCATATCTGAGATAGGAAGTTAACAGAGGGAGTTAGAGTAGTCTGTTTCTGTTTTTTCTTTAATCTTGCCAGTTTTATTTCCTTAAAGAATTTTAGGATTCTATGTGACATGGGCATTTCTTCCATACTACCTGAGAGTGAAAGCTGGCTTTTTGAATCACTCAAGGGAAGGTGAACTTTCCCAGCAGGGCTTTCAGGGTTTGTGGTTTAAAATTAAGAATTGCTTGTATATATTTAATTTTAAAATGTGAGCAGAGCTATTACCAATCTTGAAAGAAAGGCATGTCTTTATGATTTCTATAGACACATCAACACTACTTGGACTGAAGAACTCCCAGAAGTCCAATTTTTCTTAAATACGCAATAGGATTATCATTTAAAGATTAGAAATCTTAAGGGTTGCCTTGCTTTGATCTAGATAATTTGGGTTTCAAGCCCCTTTCCTTTATGTATATATATATGTATGGGCACAGAGTGGGGAAAACTCACACTTGTATGTGCACATGTATTTGTACAATGAGATTTGAATTGATTCTGGGTTTTCATTATGTAATTTACTTCATGAACACATAGACAGTGTGTTATAGGATAAT
>NW_017731904.1:1313103-1313927 GCF_001890085.2 Hipposideros armiger | reverse complement strand
TGACAGATTGGCTATTGATTGGGAAGAAAAGAATAAACTGTGCTTTTAAGTTTCTACTTCTGGGAGATAGAAAAATGATGCTAGCGCCGAAATGGAGCATGTGGGAAAGCAAGGTCATTCTGGGGTGAAGATAATGAGTTCCAGTTTGGGGCTTTTTATAGTTTGGGTGGATAGCAGTGAAGATGATGGTTAGATATTTGGCATTTAAAGTCTATGAAGGGAAAACATAGGGTGTTATAATTTGGATTGTCACCAAGAGGTCATAAAGGAAGCTTTGGGAAAGGATTGGCTCACTGAGAAAGTGCGTGAAGAGACAGAGAATCAAAGAATTAAGATTTGAGTCTCCAGGGACATTTCTAGTTAGAAACTAAGAGCCGAAAGTCTAGCCTGATAGGGAGGCAGAGTAAATGGTCAGAGAGTGTCAGCGACTAATGAATTGACATGTTGTGAAACAAGCGAGAGGCGAAAACTTCAAGGGGCAAAGGATTTAATTGCAGTAAAGGTTGCGAAGCAATAGAATTGATAGAAGTCCACTGAATTTGACAAAAAGAAGGTGATTTGGAACCTTCCAGAGATCAGCTTTAGTGAAGTGGTAGGAGTAGAAGAAAATGAAGGTGCCAGGTAAAGGGACAGTTGATATATAAATATGCTCAACTCTCCAAGGGAGAGCATATTAGAATTTCTAAGAGAGTCCTGAGGAAGTGCTTTAGTGATCGTCAGTGAAATTGATGGAGTGTTGCACTAGACCTTGCCATCCCCTTACCCCTCAGTCTTCCAGAGCAGCTTCATTTATATATATATATATATATATATATATATATATA
>NW_017731904.1:1305536-1308531 GCF_001890085.2 Hipposideros armiger | reverse complement strand
TCTCTCTCTCTCTCTCTCTCTCTCTCTCTCTCTCTCTCTCTCTCACACACACACACACACACACACACACACACACACACACACAGAGTCAGGAAGCAAAAGGCAAAACCATACACCAGTTATCTGAATAGGGAGAATTTAATATAAAGGACTTTTACCTAGGTATAGTTGTTAACTAGGTAACTGAAAGTATAAAAAGAAAATTTAAAACGTTAAGGCAGTAGCAACTGTAAGAAATAGCTACTATCTCTAGAACTGAGGGAACAAAGAAAGATATTGAAGTTTCTACAACCTAGAAATTTTTAAAAAGGCCTCTGTGGTTCCAAAACCTAAACCTCTGGAATGGAGGCTCTGTTCAGCTGGTGTCAGTGTCTCTGACTATAAAGGAGGGTACTCTTTGGCCTGGAACCCAGAGCTCTGAGGAGCAGGTGCCAGGCAGGTGCTGGTGTCTCTGGGGAGTGTTGATGAGGTTGGTTCTGCAATTGTTGAAAAACTACACATTGAATTCAACTGCTGCTATGGGCTGGATCTTCTGCTACAGGGGTGAAAGTGTGGCTGCAGTGATGTGCACAAGAACTATAATCACAGATGACAAAAAGTGAACGGTAAGAGGCAAGGAATCTTCCCTTCTTCCTCCACACTCGTAGTCTCCCTCTATCGCTCTCTATTGGCAGACTCTGACAGGGAGCTACCTGGCAAAGAAGAAAGGAGTATGTATGGCTGGTTAAGTCAGCTTCAGCATCACAAAGTTGGCAATAGAGGGATGGAATTGGATCTGAGAGACAATAATCTAATAACTGGCATATTGATGCAAAAGCTTAAATTGTAATTGAGGTAAATTTGCATAAAGTGGTGTGTATTGTGTTCAGAACAATGGATTTTGACAAATGTATGCAGCATACACCCAAGAAACCAATATCCCAAACAAAATAGATAATTTCCATCACNATAGTTAATAATATTAGGGCATTTATAAATTCTGGCTCTTAATTTATACACATTAAATTTTCATTTGAAATGAAAGAACATTGAATATTTGAATATTTTTAATACATTCTCTATGGTTTCTAGCACTGTGTGACCCAAAGCCCTAGGACTGACTATGTTTGGTTGGGATTACATGGCCTGGACAAAGTCAGAAGCAACTATAAAGGAATTATTTCTGGCTTTAGCAAGGCAAAACTTAGTTTGACTATGCGCTAACACTTTCCTCTTTGGTTTTAGAGATCAGAACCTGATATTTATTCAGGCTAGGGTCTGAACAGAGTTTTGTCTAGTGGGAAAAGTGACAGTCCTTCTAAGTTTTACAAGTACATGCTATAGTGCAAAAACTCTATGTACAGAAATTTGCCTTTTCAAAACTGATGATTCAGGAGTTGGTTTTAACATGAATTAACAGAATTATCACATCAGAGAATTTTTATTCTCCTCATTGAATAGAGAGTTCTAAAAATCTGCTGTTTAAATTAGCACTGAGGGCAAATGTAATATCCCATTACTTTATGTGTATTATAGTTGTATAAGTTCCAACAAATGTGAATGTGCAAAGTAAATTTATTGCTGTATTTTGAAGGACTGCCTCTTATTCCTGTATCTTTTCCAATGTTTAACCTACAAAAACATTTTTTATTTCTCTATGTCAGTACTTTTCACAAACTATTATGAAACAAGTCTCATAAACCTAAAAGAAGATACGTTGTTCTCTTGTACAATGTTGGGGAAGAAAATTTGTAGAACTTACTGCTGGAACAATTTGGTCTGTTGGATTAAAATGTTATTTCTTTTCCTTTATGCCCTTAAAATAGTGTTCTAAACATTAAGCCAAAACTTAAGAAACTCTTTACATTGTTGAGTTGTGAACTTTAGTTTGGTTAAATTTTCAGTAGATATATAATTTTTGAGCATTGGCATCTATAGAAGTACTGTAATTTTATTAAATGTGTATGACTAGATATTTTTCAAGGCACACATCTGCTTTCATAATTAAAANTTGGAATATTTGGGGTGTTCACCTAGGGTTCCTTATTCTCCTTCCTTTACATAATTGTGATTTTTTACTTAGTTTGCATCAGTCTCCTGGGCTTGATTTTGATAGATGTATAAACAAGACATTCGTTTTGTAGGGATGAAGGTCCACTGAAAGATTTTAATTTAGAAGAGGATTATGATCAGATTTGCATTTTAGAATGATTTGCATTGTAATTTGGAGGTGGATTGTAGGGTAGCCTCAGGCAAATTGACCAATTAAAAATTATTGTAATGCTAGAGATGATAAGGACTTGAACTAAGGTAGGTAGAAAAAGAATGGAGAAAATGGGATGAATTGAGAGTTTGTAAGCAAAAGTGTTTACAAACTGGGTTACCAACTAGATGTAGGAAGTGAGAAAAAAAGATTCAAAGATGATTAAGGATTCTAAGATGCATGTAAGCAGGTTTTTGTTGTTTTGGGGGGTATATGTGTGAGTGTGTGTGTGTGTGTGTGTGTGTGCATGCGTGTGCATGCGTGCGTGTGTGTATACTTGTTTTATACACCGATGTACCTATCCTATGCTCCCAGAATAGCGGATGACATATAGAAATCATTCAATAAACATTTACTGTAAAAAATGATTTAGGTAACTAGATGGATGGTGATGCCATGAGAGATACAAAAGCAGAAACAGGGTAGGGATATGAATAATATATTGTTTAATTTCAGAAATCTTAAGTTTTAGGGAACTTGGAAATATTAATTTAGAATTACTGGGCATCTTGATAAACAACTTTAAACCACTTGATGGAGAAAGGTATGGGCTAAAGAGTTTGGAAGTCATTAGTATACAGGTTTGGTTAAACTGGTGACCATGGTTTAGATTATCTTGGAAGCATGAGATGACTAGGAAGAGTGAAGGGCCAAAGGTAAATCTCCAAAGAATGCTAATATTTAAGGGGTGTTTAGGGGGAAAGAAAATTGCAAATGACAGTAAGTGTTCCAAGGAGTAAGAACACAAGCAAT
>NW_017731904.1:1300657-1304811 GCF_001890085.2 Hipposideros armiger | reverse complement strand
TAATTCATTATTATCTTAAATAAGGAGGTTAACATTTATTAACTAACATATTAAAAGAAATTAAGTTAATATTATTATCCACAAATGCACAGTAGAGCATAGCTCTGGTAAGTTTTACATCGTGGTAAAGAATATAATGGAAGATAAAAGGAGGAAGTCAGGGATCTGCAATTCTGTTTCTGGGGTGCTCTGTGTGAAAGTGCTGAATGGCTTGTTAGTGAGTGGACCATCTAAAAACACAAGCAAGTTTTTATCTTTTGAATTATGTCAAGAAAAGTATTTAAATAAATGAAATTGTCAATTGCAAGACCAATGCCTAAAAATGGGTCCAAAATAGAGAGAAGTTCCTTAGATCATTTCACCTCCCAAAAAACTGCTCAAATAATTTTCTCAGATTACTCAAATAAGTGGCTTTGACTTGGCTAGCTCCTATTTCCCACTATTCACTAAATTAACACATTATTCGCTGAATGTAGTCTGTGCTTATTCAACTGCCTTTTACATTGTCATGTTTAAAAGTTATTCACTAATGAAATAATTAGATGTACAGAGGATCCTGCTTAATGGAATCCCTCTGGGATATGGTGACTTGAATCTATTACCCAACTCATATAATGACAAAGCCCTGAAAAAAATATACTAAAGGGGCTTCTTTCACTTTATTTTTCCTCATCCAATTCAAAATTTCAATCTGTAACAAGTACAATCTGAGAATCCAGATGAAGAGGGTATTATATATATGTAAAGATCTTGGGTAACCTTCAGTAATTGTTTTTGTTGATTTAACAGGAGCATAGCTCCTTTGACTTTCTGTTTGGTCTCCTGGGACTAAGCTCTACAGGGATTACTTGAACTCTCAAGTTCAGAGCTCAAGTGGATGTTGTGTGTAAATGCACAATCATATGGAACAATGGGGTCTTGGAGTCCACTGGGGAAGAGCCCTGAGATCAAAATTAGTTCCTTCCAAACAAGCCCTCTGAGAGACCTCCTAAGATGGTACAGTGACCCAATGTTGTGACTTGTAAGATGGAGGCACTGGTTCATTTCTTCAATAGGGAGTAATTATAGAAAGTCACCAAACATCATAGACAAAAGCTCTAGGAAACAGGTTTCCTTGAAGAGATCTGAATACCATGAAAGTTAATACAGTATCAGATTCTAAATAATATCTTTTGTCTTTCAAACCCAAAATAACGCTTCTTACAAAGACTTTTTACATAAAAATATATATACACAATTCATATTGGTGACAATAAAAATATTTTAATAAACATATTTTATAATTTGAATTTACCATCTTATTTTCCCCTTTTTGTACTTATTGCTTCACTAATACACAGGACTGGATCAATGTCAGGCTCAAGGTTGGCACCTAATGAATATTTGATTGATAGGTGGATTGATTGATTCTGCCATCCAAAGAAAACAATGGCTGATCTGACTTTGCTTAAGATATCGTTCAAATAAAGCAATCTATTCCTATAATGTCAGTTTTACCTCCAATTAAAAAAAATAAATAAGATTAAGAGTAAAATTACTCTGGTTCAAAGAGAGTCATAATTTTATAAATAGTACATCATTACAGAAATTATTCAAAGAGAAGTCGAGTGATTTAGTTTGCCTTATTCATTAAGTAACAATCAAGATGAATTCTACATTGGCCCAATAGATAACTAGTTATTTGCTATAAAGTTTTCTTTATAAGAAAATTGAGGTTGAAATGAGAATTATGTATACAAATAAATCTTGCTTCATTATGACACATATCTTTAGTAAAAATAGCTAGTATGGCCCATACAAATCTACATTANTAAAGTAAATTTGTAAGTGTTGAGAATCTAGAGTTCTCTTTGGAAGTAGTTTCTGTTTCTGTTTTCAGCTTCTCCTGTACTACATACACTTGTATTTAAATATTAGATTCACAATCTACTATTGGTTAGTAAAATTATATAGGTTTCAAATGTACACTTCTATAATACATCACCTATATATATTGCATTGTGTGTTCATCACCCAGAGTCAGTTCTCTTCCCATCACCATATATTTGACCCCCTTTGCCCCCTTCTATCACTCTCTTCCACCCTTGCCCCCTGGTAACCACTAAAGTGTTGTCTATGTCTATGAGTTTTTGTTGCTTTGTTTGTCTTGTTTGTTTGTTGCTGTCAGTCTTACATTCCACATATGAGTGAAGTCATATAGTTCTTGTTTTTTTCTCTCTGACTTATTTTGCTTAGCATGATAATCTCAAGATCCATCCATGATGTCACAAGTGGCAATATTTCATCTTTTCTTACAGCTGAGTAATATTCCATTGTATATATGTATCACATCTTCTTTATACAATCATCTATTGTAGGACACTTTGGTTGTTTCCATGTCTTGGCCACCATGAATAATGCTGCAATGAACAGAGGGGTACATGTGTCTTTATGGATAAATGTTTTCAGATTTTGGGGGTAGATACCCAAAAGAGGGATTGCTGGGTCATATAGTAATTCTAGTCTTAATTTTTTGAGAAATCTCCATACTATTTTCTATAGTGGTTATACCAATTTACATTCCCACTGTAGTGTATGAGGGTTCCTTTTCCTCCACAGCCTCTCCAACACTTGTTATTACATATCTTGTTGAAAATAGCCATTAGAAAAATGCAAGTCAAAACCTCACATCTATTAAATACCACTTCACATTTATTAGAATGGCTCTTATCAACATTTTCAAAATTTTGTTGACTCCATTTTCCTGCTAGAATCTCTTTTTCTTTTTTCTAGCATTTTTTGGTATACACAGATGCACACACGCACGTGCACGTTCCTTTCATTTTGTGGGTTATCATACAGTAGGATAGGAATGATGAAGATCGCATTAAATCAGTNAAAGCACCGAAACACCCCTCCTGACTTCATGCACGTAATTGTAATATCATTTATTGATAGGCAATCAAGTATCCTATATTGCCCAGGATAGTCCCAGTTTATACTTTTGTTCCATCGTAATTATCAATAATGTACCTACTCCCCTTTCACAAATGTCTTCGATTCTATGATAGGATCATCTATATCAGACCTGTTAAGACATCATCAAGATGAATAAGATTCATATAACAGAAATTCTCCCTCTTCCTCCTTCTGAAATTTTCTCAATTTTTCTTTATAACTATGCTTCCTGCCTACTTCCAGTTGTGAGTAAACGTTGACATAGATAAACATTGTTGATGCATGACCTTTGCCCAGATGTGATGGTAGATAGACAACATTGCATTGAACAAATGAAGAAACTGCTGCTTGGATCAGCAGTCACTTAAGAGGAAAGATCATTTTTCCTTTCTTGCTATTTAGCCAAGCATTTACTGTGGGGATTTCCAAAGACCAAGTATTAGGGTTTCTGTCAGGAAGTTGATGGTCATACACACATATCTAGAAAGTAAATAGTTTGAAGTCAAAGGGCACAAGTCATTGCATTTATTCCATACATGTTGTTAATTTCAGGTGTGCTTTCTATTTCAAAAGGTCAGGAAATATCAATTTGATAGCTCATTCTTGTTATACCTAATATTTTCTTTAGTTTACATGAAAACACATCCAAAAGCCCAAACAGGGCAAAAGAAAATCATGTAAATTGCCTGATCTTTGTTCAGTGTGAAAGCTGAACTTAACAGCTCTGCTCATCCAGCTTCACAGAGCAATCCAGCATCACAAAGTTGTGCCTTGCTGGAGGGCCTTTCTAGCCTAACTATCGGACAACAGAAAGATATAAATGAGCGAGGAGCACTGAGAGCAGAGATCGTGTGCCTTGGTTATGCAGGCCCCCGAACTCGTGGTTAGCCCCAATAACCACGTGCTGGGGCTGGCTGCTCCTGGCTCAGGAGAGCAAGCTGTGACTATATTTTACCAACTCTGAATTTAATGCTATTATGTTGGTAGTGTAAAATCAGCCTGGGATGAATAGTTACACAAAATACCTTGGCTAATGCTATAAATCAAAGAGTTTTTTTTTTTCCCCCTTAAGGAGCCCATTTTAAACTTTTACCAGAATACCATGGATTTCCTCTCCCATTCATCTAAATTTACTGATTATTTTAATTCACTGAATGATATTTATGACTGATATAATTTGTGTTTGATAGTGGGATAGGATACCTATACATTGTACT
>NW_017731904.1:1287943-1293604 GCF_001890085.2 Hipposideros armiger | reverse complement strand
AAAAAAAAAATTGAACCATATTGTTAAACACTTGAGACAAGATCAGCAAAATGAATACTACATATTTGGCAATCAGCAGGTCACCCGGTCATCTTCATTTATTTTATGGGCTGGCATTTTGGACTATGAACAAGGCGTTTAGGCAAGTCAGACATGCTTCCTGTCCCCAGAGATTTTACAATCTAGTGTAAAAGAGAGAAAACAAGTAGTAAAATACACTAATGACATTGTTTTCCTTTCTTTTCAATTTATTATGAAATAATACACTTTATTAAGAAAAAGATATGATATTTTAATAGAGTTATGGAGAGATGGAGAGGTGGTGTACATCAGGTAGAATAATAAAGAAAATTTTCTCTAAGGAGGTAGCCTTCAAGCTCAAATTGAAGCATTAGAAAGAGCCCGCCATGGGAAGGCCAGATGGAAGAGCATTTTGGGTTAAGGGGAAAAAATTAGTGCAAAGGCCCTAGGGTAGGAATGTGCTTGGTAAGCTCTAGAAAATCAAAGAAGATCTGTGTGACTGGGAGCACTGCAGGCAAGGGAGCAAGTAGTGGGAGAAGCAGCCAAGGGCAGGTGCTCTGTCCTAGAGGGATTTATAGGTCAGATTAAGGAGAGTGGGTTTTATTGTAAGTGCAAGGAAACCAAGGGGTAAAGCATCATTTTTATAACATTTAAAACATGATCACCAATGTGTTGTGAGGAGAAGGGCTTAAAAATAGACCAGGTTGGAAGAGGGGAGATTGGTTAGAAAATGGTGGCCGTTGTCGAGTTGAGATGATGGTGGCCTGGAATACAGTGATTCTCATGGGGAAAGAGAGGAATGGATAGATTTGAGCTCAATTTAGCAGTAGAGATCATAAGACAGATAAATGTGGACTGGGGACCAGATTCACTTAAGATAATTTGCTAAGTTTTTGAAAGCACCTTTCAAACTTCCCAATTTATAAAACCTTAGAGGGGTAGGTAGTAGAGGAGGAGTACATGGCTGGTCTGGACAAGGGACTCAGGATGAAGACCAGGGCGGCATGATGGAGGCCATTGAAGTTGGTGGTGAAGAGTGAACCTGTTGCTTCTAGGAAATGGGCTAAACTGAACAAGAGTCAGCCTCCCAAATGGCTGAAGATAACTACTTCCCCTTCACATCTGCTCAGCAAATTATAGCTCAGAATAAATACTCTAATGGGCTTTCTTCGACCTCATATGTGAATATTTGAAATCTGTTGCTTAAAACTGTGGTACCCCACTTATCCACACTGCAAACCTATGCTTTGAGAAATCTGCTTGAACTCCCTGTCTGTTCATCAGTGTTCTACTTCATCAGCTCCCTTCCTCGTTTTCTTCAGACTATGCTAAAAATTCCCCTCTTTTCCTAATTTCCATGCCAAATTTTCTTTCCTCTCACTGCTGGCATCCAATACCAGAGGACTTCACGTATGGTGATGCTCAATTTATTACCTCATTAACTGTAAAAATCATCTGTACCACAGCCATTCTCTCACCTTCCCTATAGTCTCAGAAGCCAATATGTTCTTCCTCAAGACCAAAAACTTCACCTTTGTCCTTCATTCTATCTCCGTATGTCCTCTTTGGGATATTATTCCAACTGTCATAGCCTCTCTTTTTTGTCTTTAAATTTCACACTGTACCAGACCCTGTTCTTCAAACAATAATCATATCAAGTCCTTCTCATCAACTACAACAACCTCCTCCCTTAATTCAAATTAAATTTTTAGTTCTTAGAATATTCCTCCAAAATTTTTCAGGGACATATATACTCCCATATTTATATATGTTCATTCATAACCTGACACTATTTATTTCCTGATTGTACCCATTTCTCACACTGAGCTTGCTACAATCAAAAAGGGTTTCTAACTGCCAAATGTAATTTGTGGTTTATAGACTTATTTTATCAGATTTTTTTTTGCTGCAAATTCTTGACTCTGCAAATCATCTCCTTCTATTGGAAATTATTAAAGTGCTTGTACTCTGTGACACCAGTATCAGACTTTTCAGTTTCCTTCTTAGACACCTCATTTGTAATATGTGCTTTAAATGTTGGTATTCCCAATGTTGGAATATGACCTTTGTTATTTTGCACACTATGCTTGGGTTGCTTTACATAATCAGAGTTCCAATTATCACAAACATATGGTTGACCCCCCCACCCCCACCCCAAATTATATATATTCTGCTCCTTTAAGCTTTGGATTTCCAATGGACCTGACTATCTCATTATATCTTAATGACACCTTTGCCACATCTGAACTTAATGCCTCCAATAAACCTGCTTTCTTCTTTCTGTAAATACCATCTTAGCTGAAGACCTGTCCAGTGGCCCACATTTGATATTAGAGAGTAACCTTGATTCTCCCCTCACCCTCATCACTCACCACGTGCAGAAATCTCTATGACCTATGTCTTGGCCCTGTTGCCTCCTTACCAACACTGGGACTGCAGCTCTAGGCCAGGTCTCCATTATCTCTGAACTACAGTAAGAGCCTCCTAACCATGACTTTTATCTGTAGTTTTCCCACTTTCCTCCTTTTCCTGGACTATGTATTCCATTGCCAGCCCTCACCACTACCCAGAGCACACCTATTCCATGGCATTCAGGCTCTCTGTGATTTGACCCAGGACTTCAACTGTACCTTCACCCTTTGCTGCTCTCTATCTTGCTTTCCACATTGCTTATGTTCCTCACAGGAGCTGATGTACAGTTTCAGCTTATGGTTTCCCTCTGTTGCAAAACCACTTCCCACTCTTCATATAGGTTAGAGTTCAGGTATCATCTTCAAGACCATTTTCCAGCCCTTCCTATTATATCTCAGATTTGTTAGTGTCCTTTCTCTGTATTTCCTGTAATATCCTCTGTAGAACACTATTTCTTTATTCACCTATTCAAATATGTAACACACACACACACACACACACACACACACACTCACACAATACACACAACTTTACCCATTAGAGTATAACAACCTTGAGGGTAGGAGTTGTGCATTTCCTCCAGAAATTTACCTACTGCCTAATACATGTGAGAGGCTAAAAATTATTAATTGAAAAATCACATGACTAAGTGAAAATACATTTGTGATTACTAGGGTTTTGGGTAAATACTCTGCCAAAAATACCAACAAAACAAAAAATTTTTCTGAATACTCTCTTTCACAATTAGAGACTCACTCCTTAGCTTACGCTTTTATTTCATGTTAAGAGCCTCACGGGTGCTACAGGCACTTGAGGTCAGAAGGAAGAGCAGCTAAGTAAAGGAGATGCCTGGGTGGAAGGCTAAGACTCCTAGGGATGTGTCTGGTCCTAAAAACAGCAGTATTGAAGAAGAAAATATTTGCTAAATCCTAGTGTGTGGGCAAGTGTGTTCAGTGATGCATTTTTCACTGGGTTTATTGTGAGGATTGCAGGACCACAATCACACTCATCCTAGACTACTGACTTTCTGACTATTTTATCCAGGCAACAAGGTTCATGAGTATTATTTGTTTCCTTTTGATTATTCGCCATTGCACATTAAATTTTAAGCAGTCCAAAAGGAATGCAATGCCCTACTTCTTTTGTCACTTTTGGTGAGGCTTTCTATAGAACTGTGGATTCAATGATAGGTCAATAAAAATATGTCACACACAGACACAGACTGACTGACCAACTGACAGCAGGAGCAGATTGTGCAAGTTTGAAGGAGAGAGATAAGAAGGTATAAAACTAAGAAAAATAAAAACAGAGCCGAGTACCTGCACATGAGAAATATATGCATACACATCTGGGATGAAAAAGAGATCCTCAGTCAAAAAACGTTTAGTCTTAAGTGTCTACACAAATCAATAAAAAAATGTAGAGCCTGTGCTAACTAATGTGTCTTCACAGAGGCTCCTGTGCCCCTCCCTTCCTGAGTCCCAAGCCTCACCATCAATGGCACTAATGTCATGTATTCTGTCTATTAAATTTAGAAAAGAATTGTTCTGTCTATGTGCATGAAAAATTCATTGCTCCCTGTACTGTAAGTGGCTTTGTGTTTAATGCAGGTATATCTTACTTGTCAAATTGCTTTTTGGGTTAAGAAAATTTTTAATTCCCCGCTTTTATTTATTATCTTATTACATTTTTAACTGTTGATGTTTATTTTTTATTTGACATTCAATGAATTTTCTCTGGGCCTGCCTTTTTAGTACTGGCTGATGTTTTATAACATATTGATTCCCAATATTTTAAACTGACCCACTGTTGATATGAGGATCACACTGAGAAGTAAGATGTTTACATCTCACTATGAATAGCAGATAAATGAAATAATAAAGATGGTCAAAAGCTGAGGAATAAAGTAAGCCAGTTCTTGTTTGCTCTCAAGGATATATTGCTATGGAGCTTAGAACCAGCTAACTTCATAATGCACAAAGAGTGAAGTGGTTCTGGGCAGCAGCCTACTTTTTTAGACATTTGAGATATTGAAGAAAAACTTTACAAAAAGTACTATTCAAAATAGTGCTTAATATCGGTCCATCATAAAGTACTTTATTGAAAATAAAAACCTTACTATGCTGGGCCCTGGAGACTGACTGCTTAAGTTCATATCCTCTGTTGGTTTTCTAGTTCTGTTACTTGACCTTGAACAAGTCATTGAACCTGTCGGCATCCTGGGTTCCTCATATATAAACTGCAAATAGTAATAATACATCAATGATTGTTATGAGGAGTGATAGAGTTAATGCAAGTAAGCATTTAGAACATCTGGTGCATAATAAGTGTGTAATAAATGTTAGCTATTTTTATTGCTATTATAATTAGTCACAAGGGAATTGCCTACATAAAAATTCTGTAATAGAGGCATATTCCCTTAAACTTATTTCTGTGTTTCTTTTTGAAATAAGCACATTTAATCTATAGAATATCATTAATTGTCTACCTCTTCCAATTCATGAAATGACATATCTATCTCATCATACTAGTCTCAATGTTCCAAGTGGAGTTGACTTACCTTCTTTGGTCTCTCAAAGAAGTTAACTCATACTCTCTCATGGCACTTACTGTGTTGTATCCTAATTATCTGCTCACATAACTATTTGCCCAAGGAGAATCTTTATTTCTTAAGGACAAGGGTAATATATTATTCTTATTTTCCTTTCTAGGACTGGGAAGAAGGCTTGGCAAATGGTGGTTGTTTATAATATATATTAGCTAAACAATAGATGACTATCTCTAAATAAAAGAGTTCTAGTATTGTGCTGACCTGGACTTTCATTTTTCCTGACCCCTTTGTCTATATTAGGCATTGGTCTCAAGTGCTCTGTGCTAACATGTGTTAGGTTTTTAAAATTTGGTTTAATGCAATAACAAACTAAGATAAAAAAGAAAGATTGTGCAGGTATATTCTGCAGCTATCATAACATATGAAAAGATTCTGGCCCAATCATGGCCTCAATTGTGTACCTTTTTATCAAATAGCTTGTATTTTGGTATTTAAAGTGAATCTATTTTTATACCCTTTAAAATGTACTGAAATTCAGGTTTAATAAAGGAACAAATAATCGAATATAACCTTTACTTCTCTTAATCTATATGTGAAGGAGTATTTTGCTTCTAAACATTCTGCTGATTTTAATATCATATGACGTACACTGGCTTAGAATAATGGTCAATGAGAAA
>NW_017731904.1:1276170-1280508 GCF_001890085.2 Hipposideros armiger | reverse complement strand
GTGACTGAATGGATAAGAAAACAAAACCTTTACATATGCTGACTACAACAGATTCACTCTTGATAAAAAGACATAAACTGAAAGTAAAGGGATGGAAAAAGATACTTCATAAAAATGGAAACAAACAAACAAAAAGCTAGGGTAGCAATACTTGTACCAGAACAAAAAAAAAAAATAGACTTTAAAACAAAGACCATAGCAAGAGACAAAGAAGGACCTAGTAATCCCACTTCTGGGTATTTATCCAAAGAAACCCAAAATGCCACTTCAAGGAAATGTGCAACATTCATTGCAGAATTATTTACAATAGCCAAGGTATGAAGGCAACCTGGGTGTCCCTGAATGGATGAATGGATAAAGTGGTGATACATATATACAATAGAATATTGCTCAGCCATAAAAAAGAATGTAATCTTACTATCTGCAACAACATGGATGGACCTAGAAGATACTGTGTTTAGTGTAGTAAGTCAAACAGCAAAAGACAAATGTCAGATGATTTCACTTATAAGTGGAATCTAAAGAACTAAAAAAACAAACAAAAGAAACAGAAACAAACTCATAGATACAAAGAACATTTTGATGGGAGGGAGTTTGGGAGTGGGTGAAAAAGGGGAAATGATTAAGAAGTACAAATTTGTACTTCTTAGTAGTCATGGAGTTGTGGGGTATAGCATATGGAATATAATCAATAATATTGTAATAACTATGTATGGTGTCATATGAGTACTAGATTTATCAGTGATAGATGGAGAGGGTTGGGGGTAGGATGAAAAAGGTAAAGGGATTAAGCAATACAAATTGGTGGTTATAAAGTAGCCATGGGGATGAAAAGCATAGGGTATATAATCAATAATATAGTAATAACTATGTATAGTGCCAGGTGAGTATGAGTCAGGGGGATCATTTTGTAAATTATATAAATGTCTACCCATTATCCTGTACACCTGAAATTAACATAAAGTAATATTGAACATCAGCTGTAATTGAAAAATTAAAGGGGAATAAGAGGTTCTAAGTTCTAGGAATAAAACAAATAACTCTTGGGGATGTAATATACAACATAGGAAATATAGTCACTAATATTGTGATAGCGTGGTGCTGTAACAGATGGTTGATGGACTTATGGTGATCACTTCATTAGCATAGGGAATATAATGAATAATATTGTAATAGCTATGTAGAGTGCCAGGTGAGTACTGTTAAATAACTATGATGCACACCTGAAACTAATAATAATATTGTATGTTAGCTATATTTTAATAAAAATATTTGTAAAATATTTTTTTTATNGTGTGGATGCGTGGTAGTCAGGACTGATTCAAAACTGCCCGAACAGCTTTGCTGGTGACATGGGTCATGAGCTTAGATGACATGTTACGCACCTGACCTGTCCATACACTTTATCCAGTGACATAGAAAATGACTACTGCTTAGAAAAATCTTTTGAAATTTGTTGCTTAAATAGTTCTTGCAAGGTTTATATAAACTTAGATGAAGAACATCACACCTAAAGTCAACTCCTCTTCATTGATAATAAAACAGGGGTATTGTGTTAACTATACTGCATTGTTTTCTCTTATTTTCAAAGAAATGAAACATACTAATACTGGATTCTGTTGAATCTGACAACATTACTGTTAGAGAAAATATTATTTTCTGTATCACTAAGGAAACAATGCTGCTAGTTAATCCCATCAATTGTAACACTCTTTGATATAGAAGATGTTAGAATCTAAAAAAAAAAAATACTCCTTAGCATCACTAAAATAAGGTAGCATAATCATAACATATCATCTTTAATGATTTAAAAGGCATTTCAGTCTCCCACAATGCATTCAAGTTACCATTATCATAAAAAATATTATTGAGAAATAGTTAAATACAGTTTTTATATATCATTATAAGTAATACTTTACCAACAAAACCAAAATTTAATATGATCATAAATTATGTTTCTAGTCTTAAATAGTTTTCTTTATTGCCTCTGGACAACTGAACAAACACACAAATATACATGCACACACATACTTTTATACATATATGTGTACGATAAAAATATGTATATATATATATATATATATACACAAATATATATATACTTAATCACAGTATTTTAATAAATTTTAATACAGTGAATCAGAGTGATTTTAACAAATCTCTACTGATAAATACATTGTAGAAATAGGAATAGTAAGTAATTGGTATACAAAGCAATGAGGAGGTAAAATTGAAAAAAAATAATTTTATCTTAATTATTATTTGTTTATTTTTCTCCTTTGTAAGATTTATTTTCTTTAGTATTTTCTTCCTCCACCCCCCATTGTAGTAACCTCAGTAGGGGTCAAATATATGCTTATTTATATCAATATTATATTTCTAGTCATGCCAATGATGAAAGCACTTTAAGGCCTAGAGGGTAGTAATAAAATTTTTTTTTAAATGCAATCACATAGAGTGTTGCTTTACAATTTGAGCATTAAAATATCAGCCAGGGATTCAGGAAACATAGATTGACGCAATCAAATAGTTACTATCTAAACCTTTCCCTAATCTTTTAAGGGCTGGAGAAAATGCACATATAGAAAAAGTTATTAAGAAAAAAATAGCTAGGATAGATGGGATTTTAAAGCATTTGTAAGGAGCTAAAATGCAATGAATTGTGTATTATAGGCAATGTTTGGAGAGCCTCCTGCATTATTTAAAGCTACCAAATAACTTTTTTTTCCCTAAAAATCCTTTTTGAAAATATTTTAGTCATATAACTGAAAAGAATAATTAAGAGAATTGAGCTGTATACTTTTCAATTTCTGAACGTTTAATTGAAACTCAACTTTATGGTATACTGTCATTCTAAGACTTTTTAAAAGGGTGTAATGATTAAAACAAAAACAAAACAAAAGCCAGGGGGACACTTGGTACATTCAGAAAACTGCTCCAAACTGGGAAATCAGTAGGCATTGCTTTTTACTTTCCACCTTCACTTTTTCCTAGACTTTCTTCCCTGTTTTTCTGCTCCTTCTCCCCTCCCCTTTTCCTTACCTGACCTCTCTGTTAAACCACCATATTCACATTGCCTGATAATGCCTTGTGTTTCTGACTTTTTAAAATGTATCACACTCTGTAACCTAGATCCAGTGTTCTTAAAGCCTTCTTTAAATAACTAAAGTCTATCAGTAAAATAATTCAAGATAACATATTGGTGTGAATCAATATTTAATATGTTACTCTTACAACAACTTAGCATTTTGACAGAGGATCTGTTAAGAATATGTACTTTATTTTGAAAAAAGAAATAGTTAAGGTAGACTTTCAGAAACAGGAACAATCATGGTTGGATAAGTTTGACCTCAAGTTCATTATATAATATTTCTCAATTTGCAGATTTGTTTCCTTACTCAGACATTTTTGTTGATTGTCTCAAAGGCGTTTCAAGTTTAACGTAGTTCCAAACAAGCTCATTCTCTTGCTCCCTAAAACCTTTTCTTCTTTTTGTGGACAGTTAATTTCCTGATTAATAGCACTATTGCCTGCTCTGTCAGCCTTGCTAGGCCTGTCAGGCTTGCCCTCTACCCATCTTCCCCTTCTCCAGCCCCACCCAACTTCAACTAAGTAAACCACAAGTCCTGCAGATTTATCTCAGAATTATCTCTTGAATCTGACTCCTCCTATCTGCTCCTACTGACATTGACTTAGTTTAAGCACGTAACTTCTCTTAATAGATTGTTTGCAATGGACTCCTAAATTTTGTTCTAACAAGGTTTTTTTCCTCATTGTGATGTGCTAACCCTCTCATCTGTCACTATAAATACCTTTAGAAATGTCAATCATATGTTCCTCTCTTGTTTGAAAATTAGGCTTCTCATTATTTTGATTATGAAGTTTAATCACTCAAGCATGGATTTAAAAAACAAACACAACAAACTTTCACATCCAGGCTTAAATTTTCTTTTCAGTATACATTTTTGCAAATAGCCCACCCAACCTTTATTCCAACCTTACAGAATGCTTGCCATTTTCCAAAGATACATTGCTTATTCTTTCATTCTAGTTTTTGTACAGGCTACTTGCTTACCTAGAATAGAATGTATCACATTTACTGACTATTTCTTTCTCATTTTTTAAGGTTTATTTCAGATGTTACTTGCCCTGCAAAGGCTTTCCTGACTCTTTGTGGCAGCTGACATCACTAACTTAGCTATATTGCATTAGCTATATTGTATTTGCTATGGGGGTATGTCCCACCATAGCCAAGTACCACCTCTCCCCACCTCCGCCCCCCCAAGTAGACACTAGGCTTTCCTTTTTATACCATAATGACACCCCTTGGTCCCAAAG
>NW_017731904.1:1261830-1267145 GCF_001890085.2 Hipposideros armiger | reverse complement strand
TACCACGTTGTTAAAGTAGCAAGAGGCTTTCAAGGTTTTTCAATCACACTTGAATCAGAATTCTTGTTACAAAGTACACATAATGCTCCAGGGCATTGTAACCCCAGTGGGAATTTTCTGTCTTTCCAAACTTCAGAATAAATAGATTCCATTTGCGAATTACAGTGAAAGTATGAAAAAGTGACCTCACCACAGTCCCCGCTCCTGTACTCCTCTAGTCTTTCTCTCCCCATCACACTTCAACTCCCTTTCCATGAAATTTGTGTATGTATATATATATACATATATATATACATATATGTACACACATATATACATATGTACATGTATGTATATAATTTAACTGTGTCATCTGTAGCTCAGAGGACTGTGGAGAAGTTTAAAGGAACCACTAACCAGCAGAGCTAAAGAAGGAGAAAGAAGAGACCAAGTATCAAGGTGATCCTGTTGAGATCTCCATGAAAGAGGATAAGGGTAGAGGCTGTTCCTCTAGGGCCTGAAAAGTGCATCAGCTAGTCTTCATCTTGCCGTCTCTTGTTCCTAGAAGCAAATAGAGCACTAATAACATTTAATGTCTCTCCCAAGCTTCTTCCTTTTCTCATCCACAAGTATACACACGTATGTTTACAACAATATGTTCTGTTGAGATTTCCTCTAACTTGCAGCCCCAGAGCTACAACTGATTAATTCATTTAGCAATATTTTCTTTAGGATAGCTTTGTCTGAGACTGCAGAAGTTCCTCAAATAGCATTGTTTCTTTCAATGTCGTTTCATTATATTTCTGAGGGTGGAAAAAAAATCTATTCCCAGTGGGCCACTATCTGTGTGGAGTCTGCATGTCTGCATGGGATTCCTCTCAGACTTGTTTCCTCTCACATCCCAAAGATGTGCACATTAGGTGAGTTGGTGTGTTACACTGTCCCAGTCTGGGTGAATGTGGGTTTATGTAATGCACCCTTCGATGGGAGGGTGTCCTGTTCAGGGTAGGGTTCCTTCTTGTGCCCTAACCTGCCAAGATAGGCTCCGGCCACTCTTGACACTGAACTGAAAAAAAGTGGGTTGCAAAATAATTATCTTACTGTTTTTATTAATATTTCTTAAATGTATGTATAGCTCATGTTTAATGTTTAGTATTAGAAGTGATTTATTTAGAAGTTTGGTGATGTTTTTGTGACCAGGAATATGCTATAGGTACTTAACTCTTGTTTATGTCANTTTTTTTTATTTTACGATAAAACTATGGCCTGTAGGCAAGCCAAATCAAGCCTACAGGTCATAGTTTGCTGACCCTCTGATCTAGATAACTGAGGTCCTCAGTGTATAGGAGGATATATGCACTCACAGTGGAAAAGTTACTCAAGGCAAGTATGTTGAGGGAGAAGATCATTTTGCCATTGGATTAGGAAGAGTAGAATCCATGAAGAAAGCAGGATAAAATGATCAGAGATGCCAGAAATGTTTGGAAAACAAGAGATAGGATTGCTATGGAAATAAGGATTTTCAAGGTTAACTGTGTTAAATGCATTAAAGAGCTTTAGTAAATATAAATAAAGGCAAAAAATGCAAAAAAAAAAAAAGGAGACTGACTTGATTTTGCAAAAAGTGATCATTAGTGACCTTAGAGTGAAAAGTTTCAATAGAGTATGGGAGAAGATTTTATTTTGCAGTGGATATGTCATAAAAATATAAAAGGGAAACCAAAAAATATTCATTACTCTTTCAAGAAACTTGGCTCAAACGCTGATTGGCAACCTAATTTAAGAAAGGATGTTTTTGTTTGTCCTGGCTTTGCATTGTTCTTTGTATCAATTTAGACAGGTAATGAGGTATATATTAATAACTATACATTGTTGCTGCTGTTAAAGTCTTTAAAACATATAATTAACATCTGTGTCACCTGGCGTGTTGGCAAATTGAATGCTTTGAAATTTTACGAGCACAGGCTAAGAATAGTTTGTTAAAGCTTGTTTACTGATAGCCTTCACGTCTTTCCTAGTTACCCAGTGTCAACCTTTCTTCAAGCAAACCTGACATTTTAAAAAAATATCTTCTTCTCTCTATTCTTCCAAAATTCATGTGAATCCTTCCTTCCATGGCATACTGTACTTGATCTACTTCTGTTCCTGTATTTGCTCAAGTTATATTAAGGACTATTCGTATAGGTGCTGTATCTGAGATGCCAGTTTCTTAAACTTCAGTACTTGATAAAAGGACTGTACTTACCTAAGAGAGTTAGGCCATATGCACATAATCAACAAAAATGTGAACTTCTGTGTACAATAATTTCAAAAATGTATTACAACCTGGTGAAGAAAGATTAAAAATGTTGAAATAATCTGAAAGAATATAATTATATGTTTAATATTTAAACTATACTTATGAGGGAATGGAAAATTGGTGATAGTACTTCCTTTTTGTTCCATTAAATACTCAGTGTGGGTACTCTAAGTGGTCTGGCAATATTTATTTCACTTATTTCCAGGAGTCCAGCAATGCATTTAGGACTCAAGCTAGAGTAATATAGTCCAGAGAAATTAAAGTCGTGGTGATGGGTGTCTGCACTTGACTAAATTGAAATCCTTTGTCCAACAACAAATTACATGACTTTGTAATTGGACTGGGATCAGATCTCGATAAAGTAGGCATGCAGAAAGATTTTCTCTACAATTTGTGTAAAGTCTCCAAAATTTCTTAGCAGTAACCATACATCATTTAGACTAAAATAAATTAAAGCTAAGAACATTCCATTCACCCTATATTTATCTTAAAATTCAAGCTGTACCATCTGGAGTTCCAGATCCTTCAAAATAAAACAAAACACATCCATGTGAAAAGATGTGGGTTGAAGGTTTCATACTTGAAGATAGTTTGAAATAGAGCTGTTAAGAAAAATGGTACATTTGACAAGATACAACATCCATTTATGATTAAAACACTTAATAAAATGGGTACAGAAAGAAAGTTCCTCAATATAATAAAGCCCATATACAACAAACCCTCAGCCAATATCATATTCAATGGTGAAAAATTGAAAGCTTTCCCTCTATGATGAGGAATAAGAGAGAACTGCACCCATCACCACTGTTATTCAACATAATATTGAAGTCCTAGCTAGAGCAATCTGGCAAGAGAAAGAAAAACAAGGCATCCAAATTAAGAATGAGGAAGCCAAAGTGTCACTTTTTGCAAATGACATGATTCTTTATATAGAAAATCTTAAAGTCTCTACAAAAATAACTATTAGAAACAATAAACAAATACAGTAAAGTTACAGGATACAAAACCAGTGTACAAAACCTCATTGCATTCCTATATACTAACAATGAAATTTCAGAAAAAGTAATGAAAATAAATTCCATTTGCAATTGCAACAAAGAGAATAAAATACCTAGGAATAAACTTAATAAAGGTTGTGAAGAACAAATACACCGAAAAATATGAGATATTATTAAAAGAAATTGAAGAAGACACAAAGAAATGGAAAGATATTCTGTGTTCATGGATTGGAAGAATCAAGAATCAATAGAGTTGAAATGGCTGTCTTACCCACAGCAATATACAGATTTAATGTAATCCCCATCAAAATCCCAATGGCATCTTTTAAAGAATTAGAACAAAGAAACATATTTATTATATACGGAATCACAAAAGACCCCAAATAGCCAAAGCAATCCTGAGAAAAAAGAAGAGGCTGGAGGTATCACACTTCCTGACTTCAATTTGTATTACAAAACAACAATAATCAAAACAGCATGGTATTGGCAGAAAAACAGACACACAGACCAATGGAATAGAATTGAGTGCCCAGAAATAAACCCACATGTATATGGACAGATAATTTGACAAAGGAGCCAAAAACATACAATAGAGAAAAGAAGCTACTCAATAAGTAGTGCTGGGAAATTGGAAAGTCACATGCAGAAGAATGAAACCAGACTGCTATCTGTCACCATATCCCAAAATTATGCAAAATGGATAAAGATCTAAATATAAGACCTGAGGCAATAAATTACACAGAAGAAAGCATAGATACCAAATTTATACACCTTCAGTTCAGAAAGAATTTTATGAATTTGACTTCAAAGGCAAAGGAAGTAAAAGCAAAAATATATGAATGGGACTATATCAAACTAAGAAGCTTCTGCACAGCAAAAGAAACTATCAACAAAATAAAATGGCAACCAACCAAANATGTCTTGGCTGTGAAATCCTCCCCCAAAAGGATCCCAGTGCCACCCAGGCAGCCCAGCCCAGGGTATCAGTGCCAGGGAGAGAAGTCCCCATAATTTCTGGTTGTGAAAACCAGTGGAGATTGTGGCTGAGTGAGACCAAGGGCTGCTGGAGTCCCAAATGCACCTCTTTAAGGGACACACGGACTTACTGATATAATCACAGGCTCTGAGCTCCAGTACAGGAGCAGAAGTTGGAGAGGAGACAGACATACAGGGGAGAAGTGAGTTTCCTGGCTTCAGGACAAGGGCTAGAGGGTCAGCTTTCTCCCAGATGGAGGAGCTGGTGGAAGCCATTTTTTCTTTGTTGAGACTTTCCACTTCCTGGCGTGCAGACACAGGTGGCTACAATATCTGAGTCTCCATCAAGCTGGTTCACCACGCCCTAGGAATTCTGAGACACTGCCTCACCCAACTTTTGGGCACACCCAAGTCACTTCCAGTGGCTTTTTCATACAAACCGC
Organism: Hipposideros armiger; assembly: GCF_001890085.2. NCBI lineage: Eukaryota > Metazoa > Chordata > Mammalia > Chiroptera > Hipposideridae > Hipposideros > Hipposideros armiger. Next base: position 1,262,451 of record NW_017731904.1, on the reverse strand, counting down.
CCACCTTGGCTGATGCTGCAGACTTTCCTAGGGTCTCTCATTGGTTCACAAAACCCAGACAAGCAGCATCTGGCTTGAGTGTGCCTCATACCTCTGGATGAGAAGCCCTAAGCCTATACTAGCTGCAACCAGCCGTGGTTGGTGGTTTGGCCTCTCGAGGCACTTCCAAGCTTGGCACAGGTGGCAGCCATCTGCAGATTGCTCCTGCCAGGTGGCCTGGAATGGGACATAGGCTGAGGTTGACCTTGACCTGCAGCTGGTCCCCTTCTGAGGCCAACACCAAGACATATCATAATTAAAATGCCAAAGGTTAAAAACAAAGAAAAAAAATCTTAAAACCATCAAGAGAAAAGCAGTTAATTACCTTCAAGGGAGCTCCCATAAGACTGTCAGCTAATTTCTCAACAGAAACTTTGCAGGCCAGGAGGGATTGGTAGAAAATACACAAAGGGATGAAAAGCGAGGATCTACAACCAAAATTACTTTAACCAGCAAAGCTATCATTTAGAATTGAAGAAAAGATAGAAAGCTTCTCAGACAAGAAAAAGCTAAAGGAGTTCATCACCACCAAACCAGTATTACAATGAATCTTAGATGGACTTCTTTAAGATGGAAAAAAAA
>NW_017731904.1:1259252-1261538 GCF_001890085.2 Hipposideros armiger | reverse complement strand
TTGATGGAACTGAACGGCATTAACCTTTTCACTTGCGCTAACAAAGACAAGTGAAGACAAGATGTGCTATGACTCCTGCACATCTATGTTTTGTTTTTTGCCCAGGGCCCTCTACAATTATCCCACACTTCAGAACTAATTTCTCTACCCATTTACCTACACTGCTTTTGCACTACACCCGAAACACCACAATCTCATTAACTTTTTTCTTTTCTTTTTGTTCCAAAAGGAGTATTTATAAGGACATAGAAGAAAGAATTATTCAGTGATATAATATTGAGTAAATCTTCGTAGCTTCTGCAAATATGTTGCCCCTCATCCAAAGTAAATATTTTTTTATTTATCCTTTCAGTCTCATAAATAAGACTCTACTGCTTCCATCAACAACTCAGTTGTTCTCCCGGTACTAAATTAATCAGACTTCTTATTGTTATGTGGGGACAAGAATGAAAGAGAAAAACCAATTGAAATTTAGAACTTGATTAGGCGAGATTTACAATAGAAATCTTGTTACTTAAATGTTTATTTCTTCACTTCTTTTTTAAATTAAAAAATATGTGTATATGTGTACACAAAATACATATATCCATGTATTTATAATGTGTTTTTATTTTGTTTTACAAGCATAAGTTGGCAAACAACAATTTAGCACCAAGGATCTGCTATTTTAGGTATAGAAATACTCATACATGCCTGTCATTTTGCAGCTCACAAATAAGTTCACCAGTGCAGAGGGATAGAAAGTTGCATTTCCAGACAATCCATCGTATGGCATTCTTTTGACTTAGTGGGAAAGTATTACCCTCAAAACTTGACTACAAAAGGTTAACTATGTAAGTACAGAAGGGGACACCTTGTTTAGCTTCAGCTTTAACTTTCCTTAAACTGTAAGTAAACTTGATAGCAGCCAAAAATATGCTTCTATAAAAAAAATAACACAAGCCAGATAAGAATTAACATGAATGGGTGTCCAAACTTCAGTAGGAAGAGTGGAACAATCATGTTCAGTTGTCTGGCTCTAGAACACACAGGAAAAGACAGCAGATATAATGAGGAGTCTGAGAGCTCCTTTATATGTGGTAGATTTGTAAGAATGGGGAGCACTTATCAAGAAGAAGAAAGATCTATTAGAGGACATGTAAGCTGTCTTCAAATATTTGAAGACTTGTCATGTAGAGAGGTGGTAAAACAGAATAAAGACCAATGAGTCATACTCCCATGTAGACTGAATAAATGGAAGAATCTACTAAGAATAGATAGGATTGACATAGAATGTAGTATCATGAAATAGAGAATTAATATAAAACTTGGATNAGCATTATTCACAGTGGCCAAGACATGAAAACAACCAAAGTTTCCTTCGGTAGATGACTTGATAAAGAAAATGTAATACATATATACCATGGAATATTACTCGGCCATAAGAAAAGATGAGATACTGTCATTTGTGACAACATGGATGGATCTTGAGATTATTATGCTAAGGAAAATAAGTCACACAGAAAAAGTCAAGAACCAAATAATTTCACTCTTGTCAGGTCGGACAATTAAGTTCGTGAACTTGTTGCAACAATGTTGCTAACCTTTTTTGATATCAGAGGGTGCCAACTACTGCTTGAGCAACGTTGACCAAAGTGTCCACTTGTATACTGTTTTTGGCACCCCCTTTTGTCACCCCCTTGTAATTGCAGAAGTCAAACGTAACTTGTATTCATCTTTTGTTATTGGTATATATTGTGTATTACAATTTTAATACAGTTTTCCTCTCTTAAAATGTGTATACATTGTTTTGGCCCCCTCTGTATGTATACTTATAAGATGAGTGTTCTCACCATTCTACCATCCTGCCTTGTCCAAATATGAATTGAAGTTCAAAGAAATTGTATGTTGGAGATGGCAGTGTGGCACCAACAAATATTCTGTGCCCACCCTGTGGAAAGTTGAAATATAATACCTTTCAATTATTCATTATCTATGAATGGAGAAAATTGTGATGAACATTTATTGAGTATTTCACTCTGTGACAGACCCTATTCAAAGCATTTATTAGGTGTTAACTTATTTAATTCTTATAATAGACATAAGAGGTAGTGATTATTATCTCCATTATACAGATGAAGAAAATGAGGTCTGGAGAGGTATATGCTTGGCCCCAGTGTATATGGCTGGTGAGCACTGGAGCCAGGACGTGAATCCAGGAAGATAGTTCTGGAACCTTACCTCTTCACAGCTAAGATGATGTGGTTAAGTGTTAACTTGTGAATAATGAGAGTCAAGTCTCACTGG
>NW_017731904.1:1255169-1256188 GCF_001890085.2 Hipposideros armiger | reverse complement strand
GGTCAAATTATTATAGTTTGGGAAACATTGCTCACCACACACTCTTCTTGGAGAATAAGAATGTACATTTGCATAGTAAAAGTTCTGAGCAGTCTTGTGTTAAAAATCCTTTTTAATTTGGAATAACACAACACTCTCTGAACTTAATTGAATGTAGAACACTTTTACGGTACACCTGTTTGCAACTTGAAGGGACAGCATTCCTTGAGATATTAGTTTTGAAAACACCAATTAATATACAATAAAAGAACACTCTTCAGCTGACACATACTACATTTTCAACACATTTGTAAATATTTCATACCCAAAGGAGAAAATGTACATGTAGAGAAAAGACTGTTTCCCCAAAAAGTTAAAATTATTACAAAATCCCCCAAATACCTACCTTTTAAGTACAAACCAATCACATATTTTATATACATTTTAAAATGTTGTCATTCCTCATAATTAAATGCCCAATAATGAACCTAATGTGGAGTGTTTCTAATTGAGGCTAGAAAATTGACACTTTTGTTCTGTTGATTTTTCTCTATATAAATCAATTGTATTAAATTTGTAAGAATTATTCATGTTTTTACTTGTATCATTGTTTTCACTTTATTGTGAACTCATTTTTATGAAAAAATAAAGATAAATGTATAAAAATTTCAAACAAGTACATAAGCACTGCTGTAAAAATGAAAATGGTGACACTATTGACACTAAACTGTTGTCTGGGAGACAGTGCCCCCATGTGATAGCTCAAAATTCCCACTCATTAAAAATGTTAAACATCAAATTTTGTGTATAAAATGTGGTTAAGAGCTGCCAATGCACTATAAGAAATTCTTAAGTATCTTAAAGTTCACTAAGATACCATTGGAATCATATTTTATTAATTTGATTATGAACATATAAATTCAAAGCTGAGCATATCAGTCTTAGATAATGTAAATTAAAGACTGTATTGCTTCACCTATAATTTTCATTCTTTTTATCTTTGGTTTGTCCTGCCCTGGATCCATTTTCAAGCTTATAAG
>NW_017731904.1:1243902-1248069 GCF_001890085.2 Hipposideros armiger | reverse complement strand
AAATCTCTGGAACTTATCCTTAGGGCATATGGCCAATGAAGAAATATTTATTTAATAAAATCTGGTAAATTTTAGTAAAAGTAGGGAAAGTCCATGGCATTTGAGCCACAACCTATGCTGTTTCCCCATCCCAGCTTATTGTGACAGAAATTATAATCTGGAAGAGTGCAAGAACAGAGGGCCCCCTATCACCCACCTCTCATTGTAGTTCTATAGTATTTCCTTAGAAGGAGAAGCTATGCAGCATTTCTTTTGATGCCCAACTCCATGTTGCAGAAGATCTATTATAGTTAAGAGCAGTGAAGAGCTGTAGAGTCCCCTTCCTTCACCTAGCTCCCTTTCATAGGATAGAATCCCTACCTCTGGTAAAGTGGGCCTCAGATACTGGACCCTGATTTTTCTTACTCCAGCTTGATCTTGGGGAAGAGGTTTCATACCTGAAAAAACAAAATGGGAAGGCCAAAGGGCATTGTCCTTCTAGTACTGGGCTCATAAATCAAGCATGTTTATGTGAAAGAAGTAGGCTACTGCCCATGCCCAAAGCTCTGGGGAAATGGCAAAAAGTTTTCTCCTAAGGGTAAGAGTTTTTCCCCATAAAAAAAGAGAACTCCATAGGGAACTGATTTTATTTATAAAAGAGTGCCAATAAGTTCACATTTAAGGGTGCTCTTGAAAACAGTGGAGGTTTTGGTGTCAAGCAATTAAGAAGTATATAGTAGCTTCATGACAGCAACAAACAAAACTACAGATCAGCTGGATGTTTAAAAAGAAGGCTCTGGAGAAAAGAAAACTAAATAAGCTCTCATGGAATCAGAACAAGTCTTAAGGAATTAGTGCAAAGACAACCCTTGAAAAAACTGCTGCATTTTATTGGAACACACTGGAGCAATTGGTTCCCCAGGTTGTTGTTGAAAACCCTAGAGCAATCAGCTGACAGTAATGGAAACTAACAGCTTGATATAATACCAGCAGAGGTAGACAGTTGTATGGAGAGGTCACCAAAGAGACAAAGAGGGTCTTGGTAAATACACTGTCCCCATGTGGAGACTGTACACATGCCCAAGGCTGTGCCCTCAAAGATGTGTCATTAGAGTAGGAGAATTTATCATGTCTAGCTATCACTATAGAGGCAATAAACATCATGACAATAGTTTATCAAGTCACTAAGCAAACAACAAACATCAACAAGACCTGGATGACAGGGGCCAGGGATGATTAGTATCCCATGTTGCTTTTATATAGTTTCTAAAATGTCCAGTTTTCAAAGAAAAATAAAAGACATGCAAAGAAATAGTAAATTATAGCCCTTACAGAGGGAAAAAAACAAAGCAAAACAAAACAGGCAATAGAACTGCCTTTGATAGACTCTAGAGGTGAGAAAAAGTCTTCAAAGCAGCTGTTATAAATATGTTCACAAACTAAAGAAACCATACTTAAAAAAGTAAAAGGATTATGATGACAATGTCTTATTAAATAAAGAACTGATAAAGAGATAGTTATAAAATTAAGTAATGGAAATTCTGGGGTTGAAAATTTGGATAACTGAAGTGACAAATTCACTAGAGGTACTCAACAACAAATATGAGTTACAAAAGAAAGAACCAGTAAACTTGTAGACAGATTGATAGAGATTAAACATCCATAAGATCAGAAAAAAGAATGAAAAATAATAGAACTAAACCTCAAAGAAATGTGAAGCATTCCAAACCATATTAACACACACTTAATAGAAATACCAGAGAAGAGCAAGAAGCAGAATATATATTGAAGAAATAAGAGTGAAACATCCAAATTTAATGAAAAATACACATTCAAGAAGCTTTTAAAAAAAATCCAAGTAGGATAAACAGAGATCAACACCAAGACACATCATAGGAAAAATGTTGAAAAACAAAGAAAAATCTCAGCTATGACACCAAATACATAAATAATATTTAAAGAAGAAAGGAGAAAAAAAATTTGGACCTCATCAAAATAAAAAACTTTTATGCTTTAGTGGGTACCATCAATAAATCGAAAAGACAACACACTGACTGAGAGAAAATATTTGCAAATCATATATCTGAAAAGGGGCATATGTCAAGAATATATAAAGAACCCTTAAAACTTAGGAAAACAAAATTTCTAATTAAAAAATTGGACACAGGGTCTCAACAGACACTCCAAAGAACATATAGAAATCATAAACACATGAAAATATGTTAAACATTATTAACCATAAGTGAAATGAAAATTGAAACCTTAGTGAGATAGCACACACACTAAGATGGCTATAATGAAAATGTCAGACAATAACAAGTCTTGCCAAGAATGTGGAGAAATTGGAACCTCATACACTGTTGGTAGAAACGTAAATGATACAACCATATTTGAAAACAGTCTGGCAGTTTCTCAAAAATACCCAATTGCCATATGACTCAACAATTCTACTTCTAACTGTATACCCAAAAGAAATTAATACTATGTCCACACAAAAACTTGTACATAAATGTTCATAGTAATATTATTTATGATAACCAAAAGATAGAAAAAAAACCAAATATATACCAATTGATGAATGACTAAATAAAAGGTGATATACCCACACAATAGAATATTATAGAGCAATAAAAATACATGAAGTACTGATATGTGTTACAACATGAATTAATCTTGAAAATATTATGCTAAGTAAAGAAGTAGTTACAAAAGATTACATATTGTATATTTTTTATGAGATGTCCACAACTGGCAAACCTATAGAGACATATAGTAGATTAGTGGTTACCCAGGGCTGAGTGAAGTGGGAAAGACGGAGAATGGGTAGCAATGGTTACCCGGTTTATTTCTGTAGTAATGAAAATGTTCCAATTTTTATTAAGGTGATAATTTCACAAAGTCTAAAAATATAATAAAAATCAGAGAGCTGTATATTTTAGATGGGTAAATTGTATTGTATGAGTTATAGCTCAATAAATTGGTTTTAAAAAAGTAATCTAAAAAAATTACAATTCTAGAATTGAAAAAGATGACCAAAATTAAGAACAGATATTTTTACAAACGTATTAGACACAGTTGAAAAAATAATCAGTGAACTGAAAGGCCACAATCCATGAAAGACATACACCATAGAATCTTAGCCAGGACAAATAAAAGGAAAACAACACATAGTCCATCATAGTAAAACCACTGAAAACCCAAACAAAAAGAAAAAAATTGCAAAAACTTCTAGGAGGGGGGGAAAAGACAAGTTTACTTACAAAGGGGCAACAATAAGGACAGCTGACTTCTCAATAGAAACAATGAACGTGGATATCTTTGGAATGTTATTTTCCAGGTGCTAAAATAACNGGAGAAAAGATGTAAAAGATGAGATTTGGGAAATAGAAGGGAAGCAATTTATGTAGGTCTTTGTAGGCTATTGTGAAGACTTTGGATTTTATTCTGAGTGACATGGGAAGCCATCAGAGGTTTCTTTGTTTATTCAGCTGAAAGCAGTGCATCTTCAATGACATTATCCTTGACACCATGAGGCATCTTCTTGGCCACAAGGCTTTACAGCACTATTCTACCTATTCATAGGGCCTTAGAGGGGTTTGAGCAGAGTTGTGATATGTTGGTTCTAGCTTCTGGATTGAGAGTAGACAGTAGGCAGATAAAAGTGATTTAGCAGTTATTGTGATAATTCTGGATAAATGTGACAGTGGTTTGATTGAGGGAGGTCACTGTCTTTTGAACATCAATTGAATATAGAGCCAAAAGGATTTCTCTATGAAATCTAATATGCAGTATGAGAAAAAGGGTAAAGTTGAGACTGACTAATTTTAGTCCTCAACAACTGCAGAATGTGGTTAACATTTACTGAACTGAAGGCAACTACAGAATGGGCTTGCTTGGTGGCAGCCATGTGCAGTGTGAGATGACTATTAAGTATCGAGTGGATATTCAGGGTAGGCAGTTTGATATAGGAGCCATAGTTCAGTTCAGCACAACATTATGCAGTTGGGAGATGATTTTAAAAGTGTGAGACCGATTAATATCTCTTTTTTCTTCTATTATCTCAATCCTACTTCTGTACAATCTCTTTTCCTGCTTTCATTTATTTCTTCTTCATTTCAATTGCCATTATCCTAGTCAGGATCTTGTGATCTCTTCTGAACTATTGCAAAAACTTAAGCTAGTCTTTTT
>NW_017731904.1:1239592-1241707 GCF_001890085.2 Hipposideros armiger | reverse complement strand
TAATAGCACCTGCTTGATAAGATTTTGGTCAGGATTAAATTACAGAAAACATAAAAACAACCCAGTGCCTGGCATATAATAAGACTGAGATAAACTAGTATTTGTCATTGTTCTATAACACCAATTTATTAAGCAGATTGGGCTCTAACATTCTTAGGCATGCACTTGAAATTCTTTTATACATGTGTTGAGCTAATTGTTTCCCTGAGCACATTATTTAGTGGTCCCAATGTTCCAATAAGACTTCAGTGTTCACGTATGAGCCTTGAGAGTTTCCTTTCCCAATCAAGCAAAGATGGCGGTAGACTAGGCTTTTGTGACCTGATAGTTATAAGGACTCTTTCCTACATGTGAGGGCAAGGAAGAGTAAAACAAAAGAGGAGTAAAATTGGGGGAAAAAAAGTTTGAATTTATAATATTATTCAGAGATTTTATAGGTAAACCAGATATCAGTCATCAAGAACTAGCTTCTTATTGTGGCAACTTCGAATAAGAGCAAAGATTTTTATAAAAGTAACTAATAGGAAAAGGCAAGTCAATTCTGAGACATCCTGTTAATACACACGTGTTTATATGGATTACTGTGCTATATAATGAATGCTTAAGAGATGGGAGTTTTGAAAGTTGAGCATTGAGGCAGTGGGCATGGAACATGCAGTGAACTACAAAGATACTAGAAATATAGATTTTGAGTCTACCTTCAAGATTTCTGGCAACAAACAAGCAGAGTTGGAGGTGTTTTTGGAATTTTTGTCAGGAATTAGGAAATGAGATTAACTTTGAAACAACTGATAATTATACTCAAAAGCACATGTGACAGACTCAGTGAGTGTACCTCAAGCATTGATTCGAAGGAATAATGAACTGAGTTGATGTACGGCTTTGTATTGTTTGATTTTTTGTTTACTTTACGAAAGAACTAATGGCTGTTCTTGAAAAAATAAATAACTGGTCCTCTTTAATATACTGAATCTATACTATTTAAAAGTGAGTGAGATGGCATCCATCAGTGTGTTAGATTGTTTCATATAAAGATTCATCTATATTCAAATATAGAGCTTATGTCAATAGAAGATCTCCCTATTACATTTCATTTTCTACATGAGGGAAAGGAATTACTTTTTTCCCCATCTCTATAATCCTAGTGCCTAGCACATTGAATACAGTCAATACATGCCTGTTGAATAAATGAATGAATGAATGCATGAAAGGGTGGGACATCTTTGACAGCAATCACATCTCAGAGATAATATGTTGGTATTTCTTGCCAAAGAAGAAGCCCCAATCAAGTGCACCATTCAAAAGGACTAGGTAATTAAAAGTTTTTTATGAGAAGACCTCAAAAACCATATCTAGGTCCAAATGGCACACAAGATAAGTTTATTTTAGGAGCAGTCAGAAAGAAGAAATCTAGAGCTTATTGACCAATTAGAGCCCAGTAATGAACATTTGGCATAGAGGAATAAATGATTTTTTATTTATCAGTAGAAAGAAGTCCTATTACACTCCCAGGTGAGGTTTTTGTTAGATATACTATAGATAAGGTTGAACATGTTCTTGGCATATTTGATGCAACTAAAACCAAACAGGGGCAGGAATGTGGCACAATTAGAAACTGGGATTGACAGTTTATCTTATATGCTTATCTTAACCAAGACATAAAATTGCACTACTATAATCTATTAATAAAAGTGCAAAAAGGTAGTCATATTGAAATACGAAGGCAATTACAAATTTGTTTGCCATTCCTCTGAAATAAATAATTGTCCACATTATATTGCTAAAAATTAATATTGCAATAATTCAGAAAAAGGTTATTGAGCACTTCTTTTCTCAATGTACAGTATATAGAATATAAAACCGCAAGGGAACCATAGGGTGAACTTCGGATGATTATGATGTATCAATGTAGGTTTACTCTTGGTTAAAATAAAGAAAAATGTACCATTTTGGTGAGTGATATTGATAATGGGACAGTTTATGCATATGTGTAATCAGGGAGTATATGGGACATCTCTGTAGCTCCTAAATGTTGTAAACCTGAAAAATTACATAAAAGACTAGAAAAACATTTAAAACTAGAACAAGATCCAATTAATGTAGTTCAGACATATA
>NW_017731904.1:1200270-1235777 GCF_001890085.2 Hipposideros armiger | reverse complement strand
AGAGAAATATTGAGGGAAAAGGAGGACGTGAAGACTTTGCAAATGCATGAAAGTATAATATGGCTTTATATTTAGAGAAATCGTTGATAAAATAAAATCATAAGGAGAGATTTTCACAGATAAAGATTAAAATAGTCAAGAGTCAAATTCTGAATGTCTTTTCTTAATGATTTTAATGTGTGTGTGTGTGTGTTGAATATTAGTAACAATTGGTAATTATTTTCAAAATATACATTTTGAAATATACATATGGTCTCCATCCTTATCCTCAAAAAATATTGATAGTTTTGGGGTATGTACATTTAAAAAAATTCCCCAAGTGACTCTGATAAAGTTATAATTATAATATTATGATAATAGCAATCATGTATACTTAATAGATGTTGGTGTACATTATTTCAATTTCAATTAACATTGATTATTTACTATGTGCCAGTACAATAGACACTGTTGGTGTCTTTTCAACTTCCCTTTGCCAGGCTAGATTCTTCATCATCCAGATGCTGTGAATATTTAACTGCTAATGTCTCATATTTACTTCTTTCTCTATCCAATTATACAATTCGCTTTCAATCAATAAGAACTTCCTCACCATTGGCACTCCTCAAGTAATGACTGACAGATGTGAAGATAAAGATTTGTCCTCTTTTTCTTCAAAGAGGAACAATCGAGTTGTGTGATTTATGTTCCAGAGTATCTTATGAATTAAGAAAAGGCTAGCTATTACCTAAGACATCACACTTGCTTTTTAAAAAAATATAAATTTTTAAAATTATATTTTCTTTCCAGGTTTTTCTGAAGAGCATTCCTTCAATAAATCATGTGCACATGAGCATGTATCTCTTGCTCGCTTCTAGAGAATCCAACCTAAGATAGTTTGTACCAGGAGCAGTCCTAAGAAGTAGGAATTCTGTATTTGGATCACCCCACAGTAGCTGAGAGTTATGACCCCATCCCTGATAGAAAGTGGAGCTATATAAGTGCAATTGTGAAGAATCTCAGCTGTAGTAAACTTCTTGAGATACAGTGGAAGGAGATACACTGACATGTGTAATCTCTGTGGTGTTAATAGGTATGGAGGTGATTAAAAAGCCTATGAAATAGGGCTGCCATGGATGAGTAGAATTGATGCTTTGAAGAAAGAAAATAAAAGGTTCAGGATGATTAATCACAACTTAAAGAAAAATGTGAATCATATAGTATACCTGTCAGCATTTAGAGTCATTAATCTCTTAGGCTGAATGGTAGACAGAATAGAAATCTGACCCTAGGGCTTCATTATAAGGTTGACATAAAATGCTGACTTATTAGCCTGGGAAAATCTCCAATGTCACATTCAGGCTACTGAAATGAAAAAAGTTGGACTCTGACATATGAAATGGGTATATTTAGATAGATACACTGAAGAATCTTGAACCCAAGATCTCTTGAACTCTTGGGGCCAGCAGTTATGACCTACTTCCCTTCATTGAAAGATGGAGATCCTCCCTTCTTTGGAAACTATTTAGAAGCATCAAATGGGTTAGGTGCCTTATGAGTGATGCTGCTCGCCTCAGAACCTGCTTTCAACTCCTGTATAGTAACCAGACTCACAATAAGCATGATTTAAATGGAGAAGTATTGGCTCTGCTAAATAAATATAAGGGCATGTGATAAAGGAGTTAGAGTAGCTGGCTAACATACATTGTCAAGTGTAAAGACAAAAGGATTTCTGGTGGTAGATACAGATAGTGTTGAATCTAGGGGAACAGAGTATTAAGTTGGATAAAGGAGACTTCTCACCTGAATCGTCTTTGCAGACACACCCAAAAATAATGTTTAATTTGGGTACCCAGTGTCCCAGTCAAGGTGACATATAAAATGAACCACCACAGTGAAAATGCCATGTACATGGAAAGAAGATGGAGTTAATCTCCAAGCAATCTTTCCAATATTTTGGGCATATGGAAGAATTGTATGGTATTTACCATGGACACCATTGAAGAAGCTTAAATGTTAATGGAGGGCCAGGAGCCATCCAACTATTTGGATGGATGTTGGGCCAGCAATGTGATACTCAACCCAGAGAAAGTTTTGGGGAAAAGTACCAGTAGTAGCTCCAAAAAAGAATAGGTGATCTTCCGCAGGGGTCATTGGCTTTGGAGATCACCAGGGTGAATCTAAACATTACTTCAAGGAACCCAAGCACAACACATACATGGATTTCTCCACATCAGTAGAAGTTATAAATGTCAGGAAAGACTAGACTGAACAAAAATGAATTCATGAAGAACTCAAATCATCATCTACTGTGGAGTAAAGTCAGGACACAGCTACCTCCTTATGTTTCTCCTCCCTTCCACTAATAGAAAAGGAGCTCATTTCTAAAAATAAAAAAAAAGGAAAGAAAAAAGCTATCACAGAGCCACATTAACCTCATGTTATCCATTTCAAATAGCCAAGGCTACAGCTCTAGCCTGACCTGGGAGGTGAGGAAAAGGGGAAAAAATTGAATCATGTCTGAGATTAAAGTTTTAAACTTGAGTACAACTAAATATTCAATGACAAATACAAATAGCTTACTAACAATTTCTTAAAATGATGGAATCTGATCAAGATGTTATTAAGGGACCTAGTGTGAAAGATTATTAGCACAATGAAATTGAGGGTGACAGTTATTGTTAAATAATAAAACCATTCATGTTTATTTTCCTAGTTAATTTAAATTCAACAATAAAATGGTTAACTTAAGAACTATTAAAAAGTTATTGTGCATCTCACTGAACTGATGAAACTACCACAAAAAAAAAAAAGAATGGTTTCCAATAATTTCTTATTTTCTGTGTGATTCAGCTCAAGATTCAAGAACTGGGTGAAGTCATTTGGCTAAAGTTAGGTCTAAGACCTACCTGTTGATCAAAATCCTCAAGGAAGATTTTATTAGAATCTTTGAAGTCCATTTGCTTTGTAGCAGAAGAACACAGAATTTAAATTTACTTAGCTATCAGATCTGCATCCAATGGCACATATTTTTCTAAAATAAAATCTGTTTGTATCAGAAAGGGAGAAGTATACAAAAAAAATCCACTATCTAGAATTAGAACTGGGAACAAAAAGGAATCAGCCTTAGCAATAAGGTAGAAGATCTTCAATATAAGATGAATTGATCTTAAACAGAGAATACTGAGTCTAGTCACTGTGTTTACAGGTAGAGGTGTGGTGGCTTTAATGGAGGATAAACAGGGCTGGAAGAGTGATGAAACAGACAAGGAATGCCAACAATACTGTGACCAAAATCTAGGTGATAACTAATCTGTGTTGATATTTCAATTTATTTTCTCATAAAGTCTGAACCTTTTCTCAGGTTTACATTTAGTTGGTTTTTTACCTTATAGTCATACAATTTTACACTTAAATAAATAAGATATAGATATTAATATCATATTAATGATGGGTCAAATTTTCTGTAGTATTCAGTTTAGTGAAACTTTATTCTCTTTGAATTTTATCATGTGAATATACACAATGGAATTCCTTTGAAGTTGGAAGTCTAAAGTACTTGCTCATTTAAATACATATTATCAGAGAATTATTCATGCATAACTAAAATTTTTCCAAAGAGCACAATTCAAGTAGTTAACTCCCGTAGGCATTTCATTTTTATATTGACCAATTAATTCTTATATTTTTAAGGGATCCTCATAATTTCCTTACCTTATTTTATTTATATAGATCAGTATATTTTTTGTTTGTTTCTTTTTTTGTCCTTGATACATAGTTATTTAACATATATTTATTTTTTAATTAAATTTATTGGGGCAACAATGGTTAGTAAAATTACATAGGTTTCCAGTGTACAATTCTATAATACATCATCTATATATCACATTGTGCGTTCACCATGCAGAGTCAGTTCTCCTTCCATTACCACATATTTGATCCCCTTTACCTTCTTCTACCATCTCCTTCCCCCTTACTCTCTGGTAACCACTAAACTGTTGTCTGTGTTATATAGATCAGTTTCAAAGAGATTTTTAGTAACTTACTTTATATCACCTTTAACACTTAGAACATTTTCTGGCATAACATTATGTATACATAATATATTGATCCTATGTGGCAGGCTATGAATTATGCTATGAATTAACTCATATAAATTAAATATATATAAGCAGTCAGATGATTGGAAAAAGTATTCAGTGGGCCTTAATAAGGTATGGGGAAATATATTAGTCAGGGTACTCCAGAGAAACAGAACTAATAAGAGATATATGTGTGTAAGTGTGTGTATGTAGAGAATGAGAGAGAGAGAGAGAGAGAGAGAGAGAGAGAGAGAGAGATTAATTTTAAGAAATTGAAGAAAGTGACTCACACAATTGTAGAGGCTGGCAAGTCCAAAATCTGCAGAGAGGGCTATCAGGCTGGGGACTCAGGGAAGAATTAATGTTGCAGACCAGCAGAATTTCCTCTCTTTGAGGGAGTCAGTCTTTTTTCTCTTAAGACCTTCAACTGATTGGCCCATCCACATTAGGAAAAGGTAATCTACTCTATATAATGTATACTGATTCAAATAACCTCATCTAAAATATGCCCTTACAACAACATTGAAACCAGTATTTGACCAAATATCTGGGTATCATGGTCTAGCCAGATTGACACAAAGAATTAACCTCAAGAACCCTTTCTCATAAAAGAAACACCCAGGGATATCCTCTCTTACACCTCTCTAGGACATTATCATATGAGACTAGGAGAGGCTTCATTCAGAATTCCAACTTTCTGTGAAGATTTGGTAAGTTTTTTTTCTAAGTTTATGTTTTTTCATCTTTAAATTGTATATATATGTTATATAAATTGTATATTATATATATATATATATATATATATAGCCTTTCTAGTATTTCTAAAAGGATATATTTTATTATATAAATATATGTCTTATACATTACATATTTAATGCATGGCACTTAAAATATTTAATACCCACTATAACTCCCTTTGAATGCATTCCTTCCTTCACATTTTAACCATAATAACTTACTCAAGTATTCTGTACTTAAAAAAAATAGTAATAATCCATCCAAGCAAATTTATTTCATATAGTCTTCCAACACCACAGAAATTATCACTAAAACACTCTGAAGGACATAAAGTATTTATTAAGATAACTTACTTTGCATTCAAACTACTACAGAAAAAGGCTAGGCAAAGGTATTTTTTCCAAGACAAATGTATAAAGGGTTCTGTTTTGCAAAACATCTTCTCTTCTTTGTCCTATATTGTTAAATAAATATTTCATGAAGTGACTAAATTTGTGATATGTTCTGCATTTGCTTAAAATATAATTTTTTTCTTTCAAAAGGGTACAACATTCTATATTTATACAATAACAAGATGTCAATGATATTTAGATAACAATTCGCTTATGCATTAAAGAGCATTTTACCCACATAAATCTTATCTTTTAACACTGTGTTGAAAGCCTACTATATGTCTATTATCCATACATTGCAATCCTGGCTTTTTATTTCTTCAACATCTAGTTTTACTACTGGTCTTGGGTGTGTTTTACACTCTATTCTTCTTGTCAGTTGTTGCTGGGATCCATGATTTTCGAACTTTGAAAATGTGTGAGGTAAGTGTAATTTGACTGGTGAGAGACTTGTTGCATTTGACAGAAAACTACAAATCTGCCCCAGGGACTGCTCTAAATCTGAGGAGTAAGTTTGTGATTTCCCAGGAGGTTCTTAAAGATATGTTTTATAATGTCAGCATTGCCTATTCCCAATTGAATCATGTTTTGATGAATATAAGAGGCAGTGCAGCACTGTAAAAAGAACACACTGGTAAAAACCCAGTTTTGGCTTCCTGTGTAGCTCTGTCACACTGTGAGTTTAGGTAAGTGAATAGATACTTCTAAATTTTCATTTTATGCAAAAGGAGTGGGTGGAGGTG
The DNA here is from genome assembly GCF_001890085.2 of Hipposideros armiger. Lineage (NCBI taxonomy): Eukaryota > Metazoa > Chordata > Mammalia > Chiroptera > Hipposideridae > Hipposideros > Hipposideros armiger. The sequence goes on along the minus strand of NW_017731904.1, from coordinate 1,229,843 downwards.
GTAGTGATATTTGGAAAGACCATGCCTAAATAGTGTTCCTGCTAAAGGATTATATTTTTTCTACTGTAATATTAGCTTTTTCTGACTTTGCTTGTCATATGGAGGTTTCAACCACTTTGCCCATATATGGAAAATCTTACAGTTGTAAGATATTGATAAAATAGTGATAAAGTATCATTTTACTATAAATGTAGCTAAATTGGTATTTTGGGAAATTGCTTTGCCCATATGAAATATTGACACTCTGTATTATTTTAGTATTAAAATTTTGGGTCTTGGATGTCAGAAACATGGCAGTGTGAGGGGTACCCCTTGATCTCTTCCTTTGAAGTTACAACAAGTTGAACAGCTGTAATTCAACAAAGGATTCCCCATGCAACACACAACTATGTCTGAGAGATCCTCGCATTGAAACATCTGAAGGTGGGTGAATTGGGGAGAACAGGGAGGAGGGGAGGCAGAAGTGCAGAGACGGGGCCTCAGACACGGCCCACAGCTCACTGCAGTCCCCAAAGAGGGGAGGATTTAGACTCTAGGTGCACTTTCTGTGTTCCTGAGCAATCCTGCCTGAGTGATCAGCATATAAAATGGGCAGAGACCCTGGGCAAAGACTGAATACAGAAGTTGTGACAACTGTGGTCTAAAAGCCCTCATTGCCAGGCAGAAAACTAAGCCACAGAGCCTGGCCATCTCCCCTGACCCTTGCAGAGCTTGCATCCCCCACCTTCACAGAGTCACCTCCCCCACATCCTCTCAGAGCTAGCAGTGAGCCCCAAAAGAAACTGTAGCAGTGTTGGATTAAAGAGAATATCTACAGCCCTGAGAACTGGCGAGACATTTCCTGAGAGGCAGACAAAAACTGAAGCTAATTCCAGTGACAAAACAGGAGACATAAGGGTGAGGCAGCTAATTCCAATGACAAGGGAGAAAATATAATGACAGTTGCCATTACTTGGATGAGAACAAAGACACAAACATATCAGCTGCCTCTCCCAGTTCACACTGCCCCCATCTTTTGCAGCTGATCCTAAGGGAGGCACCCAGGGCTGCTGAGGTGCACAGCTGTGCATCTGGCTGCAGCGGCAGCAGTGGAATTTCAGAGGTTTAGAATCCTATAGCCCACCACATCTTTCCATGGGGGAGGATGAAACCTAGTCACAAAAGAGACAGCCACCTCCCCAGAAACTCTCCCACTGCACAAAAAGCCAGAACAGCACAAGAGAAAATGCTCTAGTGTTACCTACTAGAAAACAAAAGAAAGACCTCTTCATATCAACTTGCTGAAGAATTCATTCCTGTAGATGCCCAAGAAAAGAAATAATCCACCAATTGCCATGAATAACCAAGGTAACAAGGTAACTCAGAAAGAAAATGAAAAATCTCCAGAAAATAAACTTAAAGGCATGGGAATATGTGACTTAAATGACAAAGAATTCAAGATTACGGTTCTGAACAAACTCAACATGATGCAAGAAAACACAGATAGGCAATTTAATGAATTCAGCATAAAAATCAATGAATAAAATAAATATTTTACCAAAGAAATTGAAATTAAAAAAAAAAGAATCAAACAGAAATTGTAGAGCTGAAGAGCTCAATAAAAGAGATGAAGAATGAAAGAGTAAGCTTAGTAAATAGAGTTGACTAAATAGAGGAAAGAATTAGTGATATCGAAGATTGAAATCAGGAAATGATGCAGATGGAAGAAGAGAGAGACTTAAGAGTTAAAAGAAATGAAAGAACTCTGCAAGAACCATCTGACTCCATCAGAAAGAACATATAGGAATAATGGGTATACCAGAATGAGAAGAGAGGGAGACGGGCACAGCGAGCCTATTCAAACAAACAGTCAATGAGAATTTCCCGAATCTATAGAAAGAAATGGATCCTCGAATCCAGGAAGCAAACAGAATTACCTCAATCTTAAAAGACCTCTCCAATGCAAATTATATGGAAACTGTCAAAAATTAATGACAAAGAGAATTCTCAAGGAAGCCAGGGAAAAGAAGATGGTAACCTACAAAGGAAAGCCTATTAGATTACCATCAGATTTTTTAGCAGAAACTCTACAAGCCAGGAGAGAGCAGAATCAAATATTCAAACTATTAAAAGAGAGAAATTATCAGCCAAGAATAATATATCCTGAAAAGTGGTTCTTTAGATATGAAGGAGGAATAAAGACCTTTCCAGATATACAGAAGCTGAGGGAATTTTCCATCACAAGGCCTGTATTACAGGAAATACTGAAGGAGGTTATTCTACCTGAAACAAAACGACAAAAGGATACAAAACTATGAGGAAGATTATGAACAGACAGCTAGAATCAGGAAATGGCAACCCCTACACAGAAGAGGGTACTATACACTTAAACATAACATAAAGGGTAAAGATAAAAGCATAAAAAAAGACAAAAGAGAAGAAGACAATTTGCTACTGAAACTCAGAAATGAACTCATAGCAAAATCAGGGATGATTTGTTACAATAAGAACATAAGAGGGTAGAGGGAAAAGGTCTGAATTTGCAAGGGGGAATGGAGATAAGATGCATAGTGAAGGAAAAGGGCTACTGTATATATGAAACTTTCTTTTATATAACCTGAATGGTAAACACTCAAAAACAAACAAACAAAAAACAGAACTGAAACACATACAAAAAAAAAAAAAAGGAAATGGGGAAAAAATCATAGAATACCACCAAACGATAATTACAGATAGAAACACAAGGACAAAGAAAAAAATGCAGACACCGAGCAACCAGAAAACGAAAGATATAATGGGTATAGGAAATCCTCATATATCAATAATCACTCTAAGTGTATTAATAAATGTACTGAACTCACCAATAAAAAGGCACCGAGTACTGGCCGGCCGAGTGGCTCAGTTGGTTAAGAGCTCACTCAAGAGTTTGAGCTCTGAGCAACAGTGGTTAGATGCTCGGCCCGAGCTGAGCAGCTGCTGAGCTGCCAACAGGTGGCAGGATGGCTCAGCTTAAAAAAAACACAACAAAACAAAAAACAAAAAGGCACAGAGTAGCAGACTGGATTAAAAAAACAAAAAAACCCCACAACAATAAAAACAACCATATTTTGTCTTCAAGAGACACATGTTAGCTACAAGGACAAATATAGACTCAAAGTGAAAGGATGGAAACAATAATCCAAGCAAATGGCATTCAGAGAAAAGCAAGGTGTATTCATACTTATATATGCCAAAACAGACTTCAGGATATAAAAGATAACGAGTGACTAAGATGGACATTTCATAATTATAAAGGGGACAATACAACAAGAAGTCATAACACTGAATATATATGTTCCCAATCAGGAGCACCAAAATATACAAAGCAACTCCTAACAGAACTAAAGGGAATAACTGACAAAAGCACAACTGTAGTAGGTGACCTAAATACCCCATTGACAGTTATGGATAGATCATCTGAAAGGAAAATAATAAGAAAATATCAGCCTTTAATGACACATTAGACCAAACGGACACAATTGACATTTACAGAGCCTTTCATCCCAGGAGACCAGACTACATTCCTTTCTACTGCACATGGAACATTCTTAAGGATGGACCATAACACGAGGTATGTTGTGACACAAATCTAGCTTCAACAAATGTAAGAAGATTGAAATCATATGAAGCATATTCTCTGACCACAATGCTTTGAAACTGGAGATTAACTGCAAAAAGAAAGCGGGAAAATCTACAAATACATGGAGAGTAAACACATGCTATTAAGTAATGACTGGGTCAAAGAAGAAATCAAAGGAGAGATCAAAAGACACACAGAAACAAATGATAATGAAAATACATTGTATCAAAATTATTGGGATACCATGAAAGCTGTATTAAGAGGGAAATTTACATCATTACAGGCCTATCTCAAGAAACAAGAAATATCCCAAATAAACAACCTAATATTGCATCTTAAAGAACTAGAAAAAGAACAAATGAAACCCAAAGTCACCAGAAGGAAGGGGATAATAAAAATTAGAGCAGAATTAAATTAGAGAACAAAAAGGTAATAGGAAAAATTAATGCAACAAAGAGCTGGTTCTTTGAAAAGGTTAACAAAATGGACAAACCCCTGGCGAGACTCACTAAGACAAAAAGAGAAAAGACACAAATAAACAAAATCAGAAATGAAAGAGAAGTTATGATGAATACTACAGAAATACAAAGGATCATACAAGAATACTATGAAGGACTAGATGCACCAAACTCAATAACCTAGGAGAAATGGACAAGTTCTTAGAAATATATAACCTTCCTAGACTGAATCACAAAGAACTGGAAAATCTAAATAAGACCCCTCAACAGTAAGGAAAGTGAAACAATCATCATAAAACTCAAAAGCAAAAGCCCAGGATCAGATGGCTTCACTAGTGAGTTTACCAAACTTTTAAAGGTGATTTAATACCTATTCTCCTCCAACTCTTCAAAAAAATTGAAGAAGAGGCAATGCTTCCTAACTCATTGTATGGGGCTAACATTACCCTGACACCAAAACCTGGCAAGGATAACACACAAAAAAAGAAAACTATAGACCAATATCTCTGATGAATACAGATAACAACATCCTAACCAAAATACTAGTAAATCGAATACAACAATACATTAAAAAGGTTATATAGCATGATCAAGTGGGGCTCATTCTAAGGCCATAAGGACGGTTGTACATACACAAATAGGCCTGTGTGATACACCGCATAAACAAAACAAAGAATAAAAATCATATGATCATATCAATCAAAGCAGAAAAAGCATGTGACTAGATACAATGTCCATTTATGATTAAAAACCTAATAAAAACGGGTACAGAAGGAAAGCTCCTCAACATAATAAAGGCCATATATGACAAACTCTCAGCTAATATCATACTTAATGGTGAAAAACTGAAAGCTTTTCCTCTACAATCAGGAACAAGACGGAGATGCCCCCTGTCACCACTGTTATTCAACACAGTACTGGAAGTCCTAGCCACAGCAAGAGAAAGAAATAAAAGGCATCCAAATTGGGAATGAAGAAGTCAAATTGTCACTTTTTGCAGATGACATGATTTTTTTATATAGAAAACCCTAAAGTCTCCACCAAAAATCATTAGAAACAATAAACAAATATAGTAAAGTTGCAGGATACAAAAATCAATGTACAAAAATTAATTGTTTCTATATACTAACAATGAAATTTCAGAAAAATAAATTTCAGAAAAAAAGAAAAATTTATTTTGCAATTGCAACAGAAAGAATGAAATACCTAGGACTAAACTTAACAAAGGATGTACAGGACTTATACACTGAAAACGATATGGCAAAAAAGAATTTGAAGAAGACACAAAGAAATGCAAAGGTATTCTGTGCTCATGGATTGGAAGAATCAACGTAGTTGAAATGGCCACACTACCCAAAGCAATACACAGGTTTAGCGAATCCCCATCAAAACTCCAATGGCATTTTTTAAACAAATAAAAGAAAAAACTTTAGATTTGTATAGAATCACAAAAGTCCCCAAATATCCAAAGCAATCATCAGGAAAATAAATGAATGAATGAATGAATGAATGAATGAATGAATGAATGAATGAATAAATAAGGCCAAAGGTATCACACTCCCTGACTTCAATTTATACTACAAAGTGATGATAATCAAAACACCATGATATTAGCGACAAAAACAAAACAAAACAAAACCCAAAAAATCAGAAGCAAAACCGATGTAACAGAATTGAAAACCAGAAATAAACTCACATCTATATGGGCCGATAATTTTCAACAAAGAAGCCAAAAACATACAATAGAAAACAGAAACCCTCTTCAATAAATGGTGCTGGGAAAATTGGAAAGCCACATGCAAAAGAAAGAAGCTAGACTGCTACCTGTCACCGTGTACCAAAATTAACTCAAAATGGATCAAAGATCTAAACATAAGAACTGAAACAATAAATTGCATAGTGGAAAGCATAGGTATTAAACGTATGGACCTTGGGTTTATATAAATGGGATCTATACAATACATGGTCTTTATGTGTGTTTTTGTCAGTTAATATATTGTTTTTAGATTCACTTATGATGTCACGTGTCAGAAATTGGTGACTACTCTAAGTCCTCTCTATTTCCATATACATTATAGAATCAGCTTTCTAATTAAAAAAAACTTTCTGAGAAGTAATTGAATTTGCATTGAATCTATAAAATAATTTGAAGATAACTGACATCTTAAAATTATTGTATCTTCCAATTCATGAATATGGCTTTTCTCTTCACTTATTTAAGTTTTCTTTATTATTTGTCAGAAATGAATTGTCATCTTCAGTGTATACATATCTTGTATGTGTATTATTAAAATTTATACCTAAGAGTTTCATTATTTTTGAAGTTACTGAACATGGTATATTTTTATTTCAGTTTTCAGTTGTTCATTGGCATTATGTAAAATATTGCCTAATTTTGCATGTTGACTTTGTTTAGTGTGATAGTGCTAAATTCACTAATTATTTATCATAGCATTCTTCTGTATATTTCTTGAGATTTTTTAGTAGCTCCTCATGTTATATATTAATAAAGATATTTATTTATTTCCAAGATGTATTTTTTTTTTCTTCCCTTATTGACCTAATGAGAATCTCCACTACAATTTTCTCTATAAATGATGGAAATGAATATCACTGTGTTGTTTATGATCTTATGGAAAAATACTTAGTCATTTATTTTAAAGTGTACATGTGAAAGTTGTACAACTGTCTTTTATCAACTTAGTTTGCTGGGGTTTTTTTTTTTTAACATGAATGGGTGTTGAATTTTGATAAATGTTATATCCACATCTATTCTTAATCTATTGAGATGGTTACACATTTTCATTTTTTAATCTATTAATAGAGTAAATTACAATGGCTGATTTTTTAATGTTAAACCATGCTTGCATTCCCAGGATAAACTCAACTTGGTTATGATGTATGATCTTTTTTGTATATGCCTGAATTGAATCTGCTAAATTTGGGATAAGTATTTTAGGATTTATTTTCAGAGAAAGTTGACTATATTTTTTATAATAACACTCCGTAATTTTCGTATAAGATTAAAGCTGGGAAGTGCATCCTCTTTCTTTATCTCACAGAAGAGGTTGTGGAATTGTATTACTCTTTAAAATGATTGTTAGAATTTGGCAGTGATGTCCTACGGGTTTAGAGTTTTTTCTGTGGGAAGGTTTTGAACTGCAAGTTCAATTACCTTTAAATTTATAGGGTCGTTTAGGTTATGTATTGTTTTTAATGAATGAGTTTTGGTAGTTAGGTTATTTTGAGGTACTTGCCTATTTTATTTCAGTTATTAAACTGGCATAAAGTTGTTCAAATATTCCCTTATTATCATTTTAATGTGGTGGGATCTGTAGTAATGTTCCCTTTTAAAATTCTAATATTGGCATGTGTGACTTCCCTTTATTTGTTTATTAGTTTAGTAAAAGTTTACAAATTGTATTGAACTTAAAGAAGATCAGTTTGGGGGTTCTTTGACTTCTTTACTGTTTTTTTCTGTTTTCTATTTTATTTACTCTTGCTCTTACCCTACCTAAGTAGTTCTTTCCTTCTGATTGTTTTTTTCTTTTCTTACTTTATAGTCACTTAAAGTAAAATCATATGTCAATGGTTTGAGAACTTTCTTACTTTAAATGCTACAAATTTTCCTTCAAACTGCTTTAGCTTCATTCTACAACATTTAAAAGCTATGCATTCATTCGCATTCAATTAAATGTGTTATCTCATTTCCCTTATGATTTCTTCACTGACAAATAGGTTATTTAGAATGCATTGTTTAATTTCTTAATATTTGATTTCCAGGTAATTTTGTTATTTATTCTAGTTTAAATTTATTGGGTGAGAGAATATACTTTGCACAATTTTTTTTTTTCTTTTAAACTTAGAATTACTTTCATTGCTCAGGATACATGTATGTTTTATTTGCATATGCAAATAATGTAATTCTTCTGCTATTTGGTGGAATATTCTATAAATACTGATTCACTTGCCTTTTCTAGATAGTAGAGTCTGCTGCTTTGTTTGGCTAATCATTTCCTTCATGTTCAAAGCGTGGCTGCTTCCTCCACCTTCTATTCTTGTCACCTTATTTTCTTGTTCTTTTTTTTTTTTTGGCCTCTGCCTCTGTCTCACAAAGAGCCCTGTGATTACAGTAGGCCTACCCAGATCCAGGATAATCTCATCATCTCAAGACCTTTACTTACTCACATCTGAATGTTCCTTTTGAATGTAAAGTAATCATAAATTCTGAGATTAGGAAGTGGACATATTTAGCAACCTAATATTCAATCTACCACACTCATGATGCATTATTATTATTATTTCACTTAAGCAGTAGATTATCTTTTAAAGAGGTTAAAAACAAGAAAAGTCTTGTAGATTTTCCCACATATTTACCATTAAAAATGAAAAAAAATAGCTCTGTATACATATAGACACAAATTAAATCCTGTGTCATTTTCATATCTCTTTTAACATTTCTTTTTATGTACGTCTATTGGTAAAAAATTACCTCTGATTATTTGCCTGAAAACCTCTTTATTATTTTGAAAAACTGTTTTACTGAATATAGAATTTAGATTGATAGTTCTTTTTTAAATTTCAGCACTTAAACAATATTCTATTTTCATATCATTTGTATAGTTTCTGACAATAAGTCTGCTATAATCCTTACTATGTAATGTGTCTTTTTTCTAACTGCTTTTAGGCATTTCTCTTTATGATTCTTTTTAAACAATCTAACCATGATGTGGCTTACTTTTTTCATCTTCCTTCTGGTTTGGATTTAATGAGCTTTTTAGGTCTGTGGTTTTATACCCTCTATACAAGTAGGGAGGAAATGATTATTATTTCTTAAAATATAATCTCTGTCACTTTTTCTTTTCAAGTTCCATTGTGTATATGTTAGATTGTGCGATACTATCACAGAGTTCACAGATTTTTTTTTTTGCTTTATGTACAATATTTTTCTCCCTATGCTTTATTTTTGGATAGTTCCTTTAGTTGTTTGTTTGTTTGTTTGTTTGTTTGTTTTACACTATGTCTTAAGTTTACTTATGTTTTACTCTGCAAGGTTTATTAAGTATGATGGTATGTTATTGATTTTGTTTAGTGTATTTTTTCAGACATTGTATTTTTTTAATCTCTAGAAGTAGTATTTATATCTTTTTTTTACATTTTACATTAGTTTAGTCAAGATGGTCATATTTTTCTATATCTTTTCAAAGATACGGAAAATAGCTGCTTTAATGACCTTGTCTGATAATTCCATCATCTCTGTCATTTCTCAATCAGTTGGTATTAGTTGTTTTTCTCTGGTTGATATTTTTTTCTGCTTCTTTGCATGTTGGGAATTTTTTAAGGGACAATGTGGATTTTATACAGGTGCTGCTGGATTTTGTTGTTTTCCTTTGAACAATATTTGGTTTGGTTCTGGAACGAGGAATCTATTACAGTATTGAGGTTTACCCATATGGTTTATTATGGCAAACACAAGCAGCCTTTAGTCTAGGAGTAATTTAACCCCACCACTTAGGTATTACCTTTTTAAGGTTTGTTCTAATGCCTCTTGTGTTATTAATCCTTTCTTTTCTGGCTCATAAGAAAACAAATTATTCTTAGCTTTATATGAACTCTGGTAATTATTCAGCCTGATATTTTCAGTATTGTTTTTTTCACAACCTTAGGTATATTCATGCTTCCTCTCATAAATGCTCAAAGTATTACTAAGCCAGAGATTAAAGGGAATCCTTCTGCTCATTTTTGGAGCTTTCACTGTTTCTCCCTGGTACTTATTTTCCAGTATGATGTTCACAAATTACAGACCCCTTGGGCTTCCCAATTTTCAATCTGTCTCTCCAAGTCAGAGAGTGCCCTGGGATCTGCTTAGAATCCCTTTCCTTACACTAGAGACTGGAAATTACCTTCAGGCAAGAATCTGGGACTATCAGAAGGTTCACCTCATTTGTTTCCCTTCTCTCAGGAATCATCATCTCATGCTGCTTATTTACAATGTTTGAAGATTATCATTTGATTTATTTTGTTTCATTTTTTGTTGTTGAAGATGGGAATGCAAATCATTTACTCTTATCATTTCCAGAAGCAGAAGTCACATACAAGTAATTTTGAATGTACTCACATTTTTTATATAATTATATTTTTGCAGGATTTTGTTTTTCTGGTGCATCACCTATAATAACATAAATAAATGCAATATTTATTTTAGAAGTTACCTTTTTGGCCATATTATCACAGACGGTTTATTCAGAAAGTGTAATACTTGTTTAAATACCTATATATTACTTTTGTTATTTCAGCTTTCACTCACAATGTCATTTGAAGGGTCTTGTGCATTCCATTGTTCTAGTGATTTATGAAATCAATTTATAGAATATATAAATTGGAGTCTCTTAAAGTTTTAATTTCATATTTTTAAAATTCTCTAGTTAGTAAATATTCTCACCCTGTATTTAAGAAAATAGCATGGATATAAGAATCATATTAGGATTTAAATTATTAAATATCTTGGAAATATATAATAGTATGGGTAATTATACATTTAGCACCTGATAGTCATTTGTATTTTTCACAAAAATGTCTCTCTTAGATTCCCTTACATGAACATGCATGCATTCATTCTCTAGTCACTATTCTTGTTTGCCTACTATGTAGTACGTACCATTAGAGAAAAGGTAAGAATAATATAATTTCTAAAATTTAAATTATATCACTACTTCCCCTTTTCGTTTTAAATCTGTTGACATCATCAATAATCTTGTTAACCCATGAAACTTGAAATAGTGAAAAGATTATGAAGGTCTAAATCTTCCTCTCCTGTCTACATGGCTGAATCTGATTCCTGACTTCACTAGCTTCACAGCATGATGCAAAAATTTGGAGTCTTATCTATTATATTAGTTATTTTAAATATTCTTATTTCTAACTGTGGACTTAACCAGTAGCTGTCAGAGGTATGGTCAAGTCAAGATTAAATGCTGCCATTACAAATGTAAACAAACAGCATTTACATAATGTGCATGATGGACTGTTCTTCACAATGAAATACTGATAGTATTTGAGGAAAGGACTCTTGCTATGTGTGATATTCTGGCTCTGCCAGGGAGCCAGTTTTAAAAATAGGTAGATGGAAGGACTCTTTCAACTGAATTTTTCAACTGTCATTTCCTAATCCAAGGGTAGAGGATAAGTAGAGATTAATTTGTTAATTGCCTGTAGTTAGTATTTCATAGCTCTTAATGGTTCTACAAAGTTATTTCTTAATCTATGAGAGGATCTTTTCTCAGAAATAAATTCTGCCTCTGTCCTCAGCACCTCTTTCTCTAGTCTTTGACATTCTTTCTAATCATGACTCATTAATCTCCCTTGCCCTGCTCTTTGTAAGATAATAGAGAAATCTCTTGATCTGAGTTTCATCTGGGATCTAGTTCTACTTTTAAACCCTATTATATACCACTTTGTCCACTTGAGGCTCTAGGACAGACACAGGATAATTGCCATTTTCATCTGGTCCATAACAAATACATGTGCTGCTTATCTATGTAAGTGCGCCATGGTTTGAGGGATGATTTTCTGTTAGAATTCAAAGAATAACATGAAATTTCAGGTTTTTTAATTACAACTTTTGCTGTTATTGCTTAACTGTACAAAAATTTAATCTATGTATTTAATACTTTTGTTGTGTGCCTACTACATGTCAGGCATTATGCTCAGTGTTAGGGATATAACAGTAAACAAACTGCATATAGTTAGGCACATAGAAGTTTATTTAGTAGATGTTGAATGAAAAAAAAAACAATAAGTGAATGTAGAGTTTAGAAGATTGGTATTTGTGAAATATTTGTATCACTGGTATTGTGGAAAAATCTAGTTTCTGTTCTGCTCCACATAAGCACACTTTAAATAATAGCACTTAGAAGACTAACACATGGAATATCTAAATTTGAAAATAATGTCACTCTGAGGAGCCTCTATAATTTAACTGATGTGTAGTATTTGTGAGAGCCAGAGTACTATGTTAATACTTTTATCAACATAAGGTTAATAAAATTTCAGAATTAAAAAAGTGCAACTTGAAGCAAATGATAAATTTGGTAGTATAAAAAGGTTATTGTCACTGGCTTAGTAAGATCGATGATGTGGTTGAAGAAGTACCTTGCTATACCTCTAGTTAAGTATAATACTGTAAAGGTCTCCAAAACAAAATTGATGTATCTGAGATGTTATTTATCCAGGATGTACTCTTATGCTATTTTTGCAAGCTGCTTTCATCATACTCAGATGGATTTATCAAGCAAGATGCTTACCCGTTGTGAAATTCAACATGATTTCTTGAGGGTGCAATCTAAGGCTGAGTTATATCATCTCCTCTTAGCATTGCTATATCAATGCCTATGTGACTGTAATTCTTTTGAGGCCCCTCTTATTCAGTGGTTGCTGTACAAAATTTGAGACAAAATAATGCATGTCATGCTTTAAGACCGTATGCCATATGTATTTACAAGAGATTTTTTAAAAAATGAAAATGTATAGAATGCATCTCTATGTGTAAACTCTTTTATAATATTTAGGCCCTAAATAAAATTTTCATTTTGGGCTGGTTTACATGCCATTGAGGCAAATGGACTGACCCCTTCTGTTAATTTTTACATATACTGTGCTGAAATTCATCTATTAAATTTATATTAAATTTGTATTAAAATGAATCATTTTAAAATAGAAAATCATTTAATTTCCAAAATAAATCATCTACACATCAACTGTGTACCATACATTTTTTATATTGTTTTGTTTTATGTCTGGATGCCAGGGAAGAAATATTTAAAAAAAAAAAAAACACAAAAAAGGTTTAGCTGAGTCTCTAGTGTATACAAGTGTATACAATTATATACAAACTACTGGGCAGGCGAAGGGGGATGATACTTAGAAAAGAATCTAGCTATTACAAAGGTGTTAAAATTTTGTCTCTATTGTCTTTTTGTGGGATAGCTGAATGTTAATCAGAAAGCCACCCAGAAAAATCTTATTCCAGATTTATATAGGATTATATTCTGAGTGACTCCTCTGAATATTTGAGAATTCTGATTGCCTATTTTCAAGAAAGTCCTGAATTTCTAAAAGTAGTTTTTCTTTAATAATGGAGGTTTTATTTCTAAGAAGGCTATGAGAAAGCTGTGACATGCCAGTGTTTATAAATAATGAGTCAATGCATACAATTTGATATCATAACTATGTGCATTTCTATTTCATTGATAGAATATATTTTATGATTACGTTGTTTTCTGCACGTAAGATAGTACTGACTAGTATTAACTCACTGATATGTGAGTCAAAGAATATATTTCTTATATTTTTAGGTGGTAATTGAAATTATCTAAAAAAAAATAAGGGGAGAGGTAATTTAAAACATGTTAAGTACATTATCCCCATCCCCACTATTCGTTCATCAAATGTGCTCTGCTTCTCTCATCTGCTTTATTCTTCCATTCCCCATTTCCACTGGCTCTCTTTGCTTCTTTCTTCTCTTATCTCCCTCACTCTTTCCCTCTGCATTGAAGTAAACTACTTTGAAACATACCTTTTCCTTATCTTATCTTTTATCTGTTTTTCTCTTATAGCTTTTCTCTTTTCTATTACATTTTGACTAAGTTTCATGGGAATCTTTATTTGTTGCAGAACTCTAAATATACCTGGCCATGGCATACAATCTCTCCGCATAAGTACATAGAGAGCAGAAGATATGAATGTCCAGTCCAGGAGTACTGGGTAGCATTGGTAAGAGTGAAGGTATTGGTTAGTAGATTTGTGAACTAGCAGATGTAAGCTTTATTCTCAATGGATTTTTCCTCCTATGGAATAAATCTATACCAATGGTTTTCTCCTGCCTATTGCAATCCATTTAAAACACACACGCCTCAATGTGGCATGACTGCCTCCATGCCATTGCTTACTTTTTCATAACATGGCTACATACTTTCTCATTCGCCTGTGCCTGAGGTCAATGACCCAGATATTCTTCTTGCTTTTGGCTATGTGTCCTTTTTCATCTATGCTGTTATCAGTTTTATTCTCTTATTGATTTCCATCCCCACTGTTAACATTGTGTTTTATAAGAATGGTTATATTAATCATGTTTCTAAAAATTTAATGTTCCACCTTGTGGTCCAACATATTAATTTAACCTCTGTATTCACTCTTGACTTCCGTATTGAACCCTGATATTAGGAACTTAAAGTGGAATAAAAAATGTTAAGGCTTAAAACTGTTAGCTTTTTGGTATCAACCATCTCATTATTTATTTCCATTTATTTTGTAATTATTGCTTAGGAAAAAAAAAATCTATCATTGCTCCATGCCAGCTTTAACTGCAGCAGCGGATTTAAAGAGGAATACAGACTTCAGCCTTCCCCTGAGGCTGATGGACTTCTCCTTTCAAAGTAGGACACTTCTATCTGATGGCATTAACCATAAAATCCCCCATTTCAAGTCTATGATATCCTGAAGGACAACGGCTCATTTCATTTCTTATCAAGAAATCGGGCAGATCAGTCATATTTCCCGAATCAAATGACATTTCAGAAAATTCATTTGAACCAAAAATGAGGTTTCCTCTCTGCAGACTCCAATTAGTTTAAAAGTGGTTTCTGATGAAAATTTTCAAAATAACTGAACGCTACATAAAAAACTCCATATTTGTATGTATATATATCAACTCATACTTCATACACACAAGCACTGATAAAACACACACATACGCCCATACATACCCATCCGCACACAGACACACACAGACACAAATACACACACACACACACATACACACACACACTTCCCAACAGCTACAGCTAGCCATCCTGTCAAGCAGCATAAATCTTTTATTTTAGTGCTGATCAGTAATAGTAAAATTACTAAGATCTTTCCTCTGTCTTTTTTTTTTTCCTAAATCCCATCACCCTAGGTATTCCAGCGGGAGTATGCGCACTCATTTGCTCCCTAAGTACACAAAATTAGCTGCTTATGGGTTGATCTTCTTACATGATCCTTTAAAAATCCTTTTTGTGTGTGTACAGTCACTTATGCAGTGTCCAAGGCCGCCTTTGCCTCTAGAGGAAGCCTAGGCAAGCTACCCCCAGCCTTTTTCTTACCCACTCACAGGGGGCTCGGGCCTAATTAAATTGCTCTCAAAGACAAGAAGGGATGAATTTTCTCCTTTCCATCTCCCTTGTCACCCATTTAGCTCAGCTGACATTCACTGACTCCGTTTTACTTATGTTAAAAAAAAAACCCACATGCACATATTACACACACACACACACACACACACACACACACACACACACACACACAGAGGCCCCATAAAGACAGGGTTTAGAGAGCCGGGAGAAGTAGGGAGCGGTGTTGTTCATGGATAAACTCAATCTGGTTACTCCCAGTGATTTATAATTTCAGAAACAAACAATGGAAACAAGATAGAAAATGCCAGAGGAGAGGTTTGATTTCTCTTGCTGACTTCGATTTTATTCCATTAAACTAACACACACACACACACACACACACACACACACACACACACACACACACACACACACACAGTGCTTCTGTTCAATCCCGAAACCCCTTTATTTTGTCCTGGCTCAGATTAATGAGGGAGGCTTGGGAAGCCAGGATGAGCAGAGCCTGTTAATGTTGCTCTGCCCAAGAGGGGCAGAGGGAGCTGCGGCCACTTTGGCCGGCCTGCTATTGATTGGCCCGCAGGTCACAGGGGAGCGGCTGCTGCCGGTGCTGCATTTCTGAAGCCTGAGTGGAGGGAGCGGCTGGAGAGCTTGGGCTAGACCAGACAACAGGAGCCCCGTGCAAGTCAAGCTCCAGTAAGGGCCTAGGAAGAGGCAGGCAATTAGCCTTTGAAGGTCATGGAACGTTCCCTCCCCCTCTTCTCTCTTTTCACCACAGTATCCAGCCTTCTTTCCCTCCTCCTCCTCTCTTCATCACCCATACTCCAAACACATCTGAGGAATCCATTCAATTAAATCTCTCTCAGCTCCAGCTGGCTTCTGAGTGGAAAGGTCAGCGGAGTTCAGCAGGGAGAAAAAGACTCGAGGAGGAGCTGGAGCTCGTGGCCGCCTCTGACCCTGCCTTTCCTTTGCCTCTGTCCTCCCCCACACCTTGCCCAAACGCCCCACTTTCTTACCTACCTACCATCCTTAATGATACCCGATGGTGATAGTCAATCACTCCCCAGCAGTGAGCAAGATGCCCTGAAGCATCATTGTGGAAGGGAGGGATCGATCAGGTTTGTTTTTTTTTTAAAGATGATAATGATAACCTGAGGACATAATGTCAGTTTGTTTGCTATGCTTCTTGGAGGCCCATCACTGTTGGCCTGGGCCAGCTCAGCGGCTTGGAGAGGCTGGCCAGTCCTTGGTATTCTTCCCTCCCCGCACTTTGTCTTGCCTTAAAGAGACCTAATTAGACGGTGGGATACTCTGCTGGCTTGCCTTTGTCCTGGCCTGCTTGGCTCTAGAAATAGAAGAGAAAAAGTGATGATGGCTGAGCCTATATTTGCAAAGAATACGCTTCAAGTTAACTAAGAAACAGCCTATCTAAATATGTATGGAAATATAGGAAAATAGTTTAGGAGATTTTGTTTGAAGGATCCAGCTAGGTATATAGAGATTATTAAAAATCATATTATGACTGTGAAGTTTAAAAATAAATATTAACAAAATAAATTTGTGAAACAATTGAATAGACAAAAGTAACATAGAAAAAGTTGGTGGACATTATATATAATATATATAATACACACACACATACACTCGTGCACACAAAAAGACGTACTATTGTTTTTGGTTTTTTAGGGAAGAAAAATCACCTTAGAATAATTGTCATTTCTGTTCATATTTGCTTCAATGTATGAAATAATATGAACACTGGGTTATGTAAGGTAATAATCATTAATACCAGTTTGAACAAGGTGTGGTCTTTTCCTTACACAGCTTAGAACAGGTCATATTATTTCAGCATAAATATTTTATATTGTGTTGTCATTGTATTTTTTTGAACTTGGTGACCTTACTGTGTCCATACACTTTTATTCTGTTTATATTCTCAAAGCTCTGTACTTTCTTTTTTCCCTCAAGTGTGGGGATACAGATTCTAGTACAACTAATGTCTTACTTTCAGATTTTGTTGTTGTCACATTATTTTCTGCATCATTTGGTGAACCAAACTACATTTTCTTATATTCCTATTAAACTATTTGATGATGCTTTTTATTTTGTTGTATAATTGGGTGAGCAATCATGTGATAAACATAACTTTGGTATGAAATCGAAGAAGCATTGTTAAAAACAATGAATATATTTTCAGGAAAGTTTCTATGATGTTAAATCTGTTAGAAAGAAGAATTGTAGAAAAAAGTATTATAACTTCTTTACAGATTTTATGACTACAAAGATAGAACTCTGAAAGATATCTAATATAATTTATGTATGATAGTTTTATAACCTAACATTAGGCTTTTTGAAATGAGTATGAGAGATGAGAAGTTGTATGTTTAGTTAAATAAAAATTAAAAACAAGTGTGGGGGTCAAAAGGTAAAAAAGAAAAACATAGACTATACCTCAAAAAAAAAATGCAGGGATCAGCTGAGTGGTTCAGTTGGTTAATAGTTAGCTTAAGAGTGTGAGCTCTGAGCAACAGGGTCGCCAGTTAGATTCCCACTTGGGCCAGTGATGCTGCGTCCGAGCTGAGCTGCTGCTGAGCTGCCAACAGGTGGCAGGATGGCTCAGCTGGTAAGAGCACGTGCTCCTAACAACAAGACTGCCTGATGCCCACCTGCAACTAAGATTGTAACACAGCACCTTGAACTTAGAGGCCACAAGCTGCCAACAGGCAGCCAGATGGCGACTGGCACCCTCCACAACTAAGATTGAAGAACAACAACCTGGCTGAACCCCCTCCCCAATTCCCCAATTAAAAAAAAAAAAAAAAAAGAATGCAAGCCAACCTGAGACTGATAGTAGAAGGTGACACTTTGTGTTCTGGGCACCAAAGAAAAAATTGATGGTAAACACACCAGAGACATAGACAGTGAAGGATTTTTCCAAGCAATAGGTTCTAATATAAAATTATAACAAACAGATTTCACAATTTAATTCAGAAAACTATTTTCTTCAGGAGCCGAGAAAATATAGCCCAAAATCATG
This sequence comes from Hipposideros armiger, assembly GCF_001890085.2. NCBI lineage: Eukaryota > Metazoa > Chordata > Mammalia > Chiroptera > Hipposideridae > Hipposideros > Hipposideros armiger. The sequence continues at coordinate 1,211,582 of NW_017731904.1, read as the reverse complement.
ATTCATCTTATATCAAGTAAAACAGCTAGGAGACACTGATGTGTGTGTGCATGTGAGTATGCGTACATGTATTTTCCCACTAAGACATATAAAACCTTATGAGCAAGTCACAAGATTGACTTGACTCGCACAGCATGCAAAGAGGAGGAGGAGGAGGGGGAAGAAGAAAGAAAGAAAAAAAATGAAAACAATCTCTTACATTTATGAGCTCAATTTACATAAAAAAAGTGCCCGACACCAGGCACATAAGAATGCTCAACAAACTTTAACAATGGTGATAATGACTGTTATTATTATTCCTTACAGGGTTTATCATGAGGATTAAAAGTCCTTTTTGCATAATTTTGTCTACAGTGTGGTACAAACACAGGCAAAAGTGGGTGTAAGTTGACAGGAGCTAATTGTGGGAAAATTGAATAAGGGTGAAGAGGGTTGAAATGGAAAGAAGCAGATGGACGTGAAAACATTTCAGAGCTTCAATCACTAAAGACTATTGGATTGCATATGGGGTTAAGGATATGCCACAAATAACAAAGTCAGAACCTTTATAATGACATGCTAATTCAATATGAAATATCCTTATTTGGCTTTTCTGCTCACCCAGTTCCCCATCTTTTCCTACTGTGATACCTCTCTGCTTTTTTCCCATGATAAAGAAACATCGGTGGTGTGTGTGTGTGTGGGGGGAACGAACGGGGAAATAAAAAAAAACCCAAAACAGAAATAACAGGACCAAAAGAGGCACCAGGTATAGGAACATGAACTATTTGGTAAAACAGCAAATACACAAAACTTCTTTTTCCTGACTTTTGGCTTTTTGGTGCCAGTGTGTTAAGAAGGCAACATAATTGGGTAGAAAGAGGGGGTATAAGACAAGAAAGGAAGAAAAATTAAATAGAATAAAAGGTCTGAATTGATTTTTTAAATAAATAAATGGCATAAGCCACTTTTAAAAAAAAATGGCTGTAGTGAAGATGGGCTAGGGGTGTAGGCAGCAGGTGGAGAATAAGGGAACCAGGCCCATTGTGGCTGTGCAGAGCATGGAATGGGGCCAGGGACTAAGTGATGGGGAAAAGGGAAATCTTCTGGAGATGGAGTCAGGACAGGTGGTTTCTAGCCCTGGCTTTGTCATGAATGAGCATTTGAGCACAGAGCCTACCCCAAAAGGATTCCACGAGGTAGCACTTGTGCAATACCTTAATTGGGTAGGCACAACCAATATGAATAATCAAATTCCTTCGCTGGCAGGGTCAGATAATTCTGTAAAGGTGGGGGCATATACACACATGTAAACAAATATTTACATCCCTAAGATATGCAACATACTATTTAAAATGCTGCACACTTATATGTAAGGTACACTGCGTACATACTACTCCACAAGGATTCCATGAGATAGCACTATGTTTATGGGCTCAGTAAAGCTGTAGGGACTGTAAGAAAAACAAAAAATGAGTGTAATCTGAATTGGATTTTTATTGTTTTTGTAGGGAAAAGATTGTAGAAAACACATGGGAAGAAGTGACATATGTAATCACATACTTTTAAGTGCTTCAAATTTAGTGTTATTTTTTTAAAAATTACACAAGACAATACTTAGTGCCATTTGGTAGTTTATAAACAATCTGTCTAGAGATCTTCCATTTATATGTACACAAAATAGGATGCAGCATATCTTATGGATGTAGATATTTGCTTACATGTGTGTGCATGCCCCCGCCTGCTAACAAGGAACGTGATTACTCATTTTGGTTGTGCCTACCCAGCTTAGGTATCTCAGGAAAAAGGAATTCTTCATTCATTCATTCAACAAATATTTATAAAGCACCTATTATATGTCAGGCCGTATGCCAGTTGCTGAGCCTACAGAAATGAAAAAGAAAGAAAGAAAACACATATGTCTCCTGCTCTCACAGTGTCAGAGTCTAGCAGGAAAAAAAGGCATTATACAAATATTTATAAGTGTACTAAGTCAACAGAGAAATTTGGAGTATTATAGAAACATAAAACAGACCAACCAAGTCTATTCAAAATATCATATTTCTGCATCATTAGCCTTTGGCTAAAGCCAAGAGTTACTCTTAGATAACTTTGAATTTCTGTCATTGGGCAAAATGGCTTTAGTAGAAAGGTTCTCTTAAGAGGAGTTGAAGGTGTGGATCATTGGACATAAAGCGCAGGGAGCTTGGAAAAGGACACAAAGAAAAAAAAATCACAAAAGCAATTTGAGGGGATTTGAGCAGAGTGCTAACAGTGTCTGCTACAGGCATCAAACAGGATTTTGCAGTTCATATCTTTTTATATGGGTTAAACAAGTGGGTGGTCATTTCATGGGCGATACATGAAATACAGGAGAAGGAATATGTTGGGCAAAACAAAAATCTGAATGAGATGGTGAATTAAGTTTTAGATTCATTAAATTTGAAGAATTTGTTATTCACCATTTTAAAATGTTCGGTAGGCAGTTCAATACATAAGTTGAAGGCTTAAAAGAGAAGCCTGGTGGAGAGATACAGACTGCAGGGTCGTTCTGTAAAGATTGCAACATGGGGAGTGAATAAATTGTCTGGGGAGGGAGAGTCAGATGAAATAAGAAATAGGATTAGAAGAAAATCCCTGGGTGTCCCAAGATTTAATTGTCAGGAATGAGTAAGAGAAATTGCAAAGGAGATTGAGAAGGAGTAGCAAGAGAAGGATGACCAGAGGAGTCTGGTCTCTTAGAAAGTTAGTAAACAAAACCTAAATGATTCCAAAATAAAATCGCAAATAAAATATGGACTTAAAATTATTCATTGGATTTAGCATTCTTGACTATAATGGTATTTTTAACATTCTCTTAATTTTTCATGATAACATAAAAGATATCACCCCTATAATGTTGCCATACTATAATACTCATCACTTTTGCTAGTACACAATAAAAAAACCTTTACTCACCTATGAAGTGGATCATAGGGTGTTGTCATGGTCATATACTCATAAGCTCAGTTTAAGGGGGTTAAATATATACTAAGGAATCAGCAGACTTCAATTATGAAGTGGATGATCATGGAAAAAAGAAAAAAGAAGGGAACAGAGAGAGAAGAAAGAAGGAAAGAAAATGAACGAAAGAAAAAAGAAAGGTTGGGTAGGGAGAAGAAGGAAGGAAGGAAGGGAAATGTTTTCTTTTGGGAAACCATGAAGTTTGGGAAGTATTTATTTATTCACTCATATAATGTTATTAATTGAGTAATTTATATATGCCAAGTACTATTCTAGCATCACAAAATATATTGAAATAAACAGCAGACAAAAAGTGCCATCCCTCTTACTCAGGGATGATAGAAGTTTATAAGGTGAAAGATGATGTTTTAGGGGCTTATGAGTAAGAGAAAGCTCTTCCACTGGCTTTGAAAGTGTGGAGATGTGAACTCTGGGGCTTCCATCAACTGTCTTACCACCCTATAAGGAGCTGGCTCAGTAATAAAGCCAACATAAAAGAAGAAAGAGCTAGGTTCAGGTGAAAACAAACAAACAAAAAACATTATGACATTTTTGAGATTGTGGATTAAGCCATACTTGAAGTCAGAACTATTTCTGAAGTAATGTGAGCCAGTAAATTTCATTCTTAAGCCTTTAAAAATTAGGTTTTCTAACACTTCCAAATGAAAGAATCTTAATTTATGCACCAAAATTTTCAAAATTCTAAGATAAAGATGAAAATATTGGTCAATATTTCCTTGTTAATGTTGAAGAGTTCTTGACAAAACTGATCTATATTAACATTGTTTATACTATGTCAATAATAATTTTTAAAAATATGCTATGCATTTGAAAATGACCTATCACAAGTCTACTATATTTTCTTCCCACTTTTCACATGTCAAAATTGAGTGAAAAACATTCCTCTTGACTATTTATAAGCAATATAAAATTAGTAAAACTAAAATTTAACCCCTCAAAATTATAATAGACTTCTGTGTTTAAATTCTTATTGAATTACACAATTTATGATTTTTCATTACAAATCTGTGGTTTGGATTTGTAAAAGAGAAAGTTCTTAAAAATTTTTTAAATCACCAGTCTTTTCATATGTTTGCACTTAGAATGGAGCTAGAGTCAAACCACACCTGTTATATTATTGCCTAAATTAACTACTTTCAGATAAACATAAATTTGTTACTCTTAATTTAATGTTAATTTCTAGAATTCTCTAGCCTCTCTAGAGTGTAAAGTTCCTCTATACTTTAGTGCCTCATCAAATCCCATTCAGATTCAAACCAAATTTAAATTTAACCAAATATTCATGAGTGTATTCTGTCTGACATACCTAATAACTACTGACCTACTTAAAATTAGGCATTGTACTATTTCTTAGATTTTCACTATTTTTCCCCCAAAAAATCGAGTCATGTATTACTTTATTTATATTTAAAACTCTGCTGACCTTGATGTCTCTAATTGAAAACTGTAGATTTTACAAACATGGAATTACACATAAAATGGGACCAGTGGTGAAATCGTGATTACAAAATTTTTTGACATACTGTTGTTTCCATTTACAACATAAGGTTCATTGAATAAATGTTCTGAATGCTTACCATAATATTTGCATCTTGCTTATAACAAATTGCTAACCGGTAAGTTTATGGGGAAACATATGGGTCTCAGTTCTTTAGTTGGCGGCAGTTAAACAAATCCTACATTTTTGCACACAAATAAATGCTTGAGAAAGAAACTACCCATTTTATGTAATCATATGTCCATTTGGATGTAGGTCAGGAAGGACTTGCTAGTGTGCTAGCAGCCATAAAAAACCTGCCCCATGCTAATTACTATTTAGTTGCAGGGGTTGGTTCAGCTAGCTATGCATATGTTATGGCCCATATGCACAAACCCTCCCATTTGCAGAGAGGCCAGATGGGCCCTCCCTAAGAATGAACCTTCTCTGCTACATGGATTAACTATGAAAAGATTAAATTGCTAAATTGCTTGCTTTTGTTTTTATAAAATAATTCACTCTAGTGCCCCATTTTTTTTATAGTTGTTAGGTATTTTTAATGCAGAAAGAATAGCAAATCCTATTTGCTCATGCAGATTTTTGCAATGGGCCATCACCTTCACTTTAAGTGCATGTGAAACCATCACTAGTATTATTTCGCAGATTTTTTTTTTCATGTGGATTTTAGATTAACTTGTTCAATCTGTGTACTACGGATTATTTATTATACTGATTTATTATACTGATTTATTATACTGATTATTTGTATTTATCATGTAAAACAGAATATATATTTATAAGGATTCATCTCTCTTAAAACAATAACTTTGAAATTAAAGTCAATTTCTGTGCAAGAGTAAAATATTAAAATTTCGATAGGACACTTTATAAACTATTATTGGACTTAACTGGGAAAATATTCCAGATGCTACATAAATAATTTTTTGTCTATTTTTGAAGCAAAAATATGCTCACTATAAATCATTCTGTGGCAAAATCAATAGGAGGAGGACAATTCCTTGGCTTAATTCTTGCTGTTATATCTGAATAGAATACATTTTCATATAAAATGCCCTGATTAATATTTTCAAAAATTTATATCAAACTCTATTATTTTAAATTAGTATTTAGTGACTAATAAATTTGATGTCATTCTTATAGACATATGGCTTATTTTCTGAAATTGAAAGCCTATAATTAAATAAAGTAAATTTTCAAGGGTGTGCTGTATTATGTAATTGTTGAAATGTCAATGTTCTCAGAATCTTTCACATTGTATACCCAAGTTTAGTAGAAAACCGATATAATTTTAAAAAATTTCTACAATGAGAGTGGTTAAGCAAGTCAACTATCTTATCCAAAAAATGTCACACAGCTAAAGTTAAAGAAAATAAAACTCTAAATGTGAAACTCTAGTTAAAATTTGTATTTTTACCAAAATTCTGTCATCAAGTTTCTGAATTGTCATTATGATAGTCCACTATAACTAAATATTTTCATATTCAGCTCAGGAAATGCAAATTAAAATTCATTGATCTTACAGTTACAAAGAACCTTATTGGTGAATTCAAAATATAAAATGTATAGGTTTCAACAAAGTATGTGAAAATATGGACATTAGAGAAATAAAGGAAAGAAGGAGGAATGGGAGCTCCAAAATTAACAAATAAGACAAATTTAGAAATATCTAGTGATTGTGTAGTAAGCTGTCATGTGAGTAGAAGTGCCTTGCCTTTAATGAGCCATTACCTTTTTGATATTTCCTATCATTTAGCCAATTAGGTTACTTTTTCTTTTTTTTTTTTTTTTAGTATTATTTTAGAGACTATGTTAGTGAAATACCACAACCTCCCATAACTGAATGATTTTTGCTGTAAGAATTAAAAACAGCACAAGTTCTGGGTGGCATTCCAGCCAAAAGAGAATGTAGGAGATTCAAAATTAATTGGTTTAGCCAACTTGGTTCTTACTGGTTTGGCATGGTCCTAGATAATATGAATAATGATCACATGGTTGTGAGCACTACTCACTGACTCTTTGCGTACCAAAGAGGGGGACATAATAGAGCTCTGTAAGTTTCAGTAAAATGTTCTTCTCCCTCTAGCATCAGATATTTTTGGATAAAAATTCTGGGTGTAAGTAAAGATGATTAGAAAAAAAGGTGACATTAGAAATGCTGAAATGGAACATGTCAGTTTTAGAAGAACAATCAGGCACCTAGTGAGGGGAAACTGGCATTACTGATCTTACTCATTTAGAACCATTCTGCAGCGTGCTTCATGAAACAACAACAACAAAAACAAACAAAAAACAACAACAACTGTGTGGCACTCCAAAAATGGTTACAAGCTTAAGTTTAACTGACTCATGGTTTGCTATTCCTCAACAGAAAACTCTGACTAAAATCAGATCACCATTCCCCTTACACTTACTAAGGCATCTTTTGGCAACAAAAGCAATGGCCCCTACTCCTACAACTTCCTTGCAAAACTCCAATAGATACTTCTGGATATTTCCTTTGCCTATGCTCCTAGTCTTTTGTTGAGGCAGATGAAAGCCATTGGGCTGGTGGTGTAGACAAATAGGATGGATTCGACTGACTCCTCTCAGTCCATCCTTCAAACACTATGATTAAACTTAGTTATTTGAACTGAACTGGGAATTTTAAGATTTACCAGCCAGCCAGGAGGCCATATTAGTGGCAAAGTCAATCTGTGCCCCCCCAAGCGATATGTTCCTGGGGGCTTCAACAATACTTTCTTGTGCCCCTGGGATTATACCTCTTGCATAGAATACAGACAGTAATTTCCCTCCTGAAAACACAGTAATGGCACCTTAAAAATGGCTATAAAATAGATTCAAGTGTTTAAGAAAGTACCATCAATAGATCATGAAGCACTCAGATGACAGTGTAGATTTCTCCAAAATGTGGTCAGTCTTGTTTACTTGAGATGGGTTTGGTGAGCAGGGGGAAGGATTCTGAAAGGAGTAACAGACTCCTTATCTACTAATGTCCCAATAAGGGGCATTTTCCCTATAATGGGAATTATAGAACTAGAGAAGTTGGCAAAAATGTTTTGTCTGATTTTAGTTGAAATGATTGATGATATTGTCTTAGTCATGGAGGGCTATTTAGATCCATTTAACTTACTAGCAAGGGTTACTATAGATGATAGAACTTGCCCGGTCTTCTTTCTTTCAGGCCAAGGCAGAGTCTGTGCAATTCTAATTTATGAGTGTTCTGCTATGCTTGGATTAATGACTTAAGCCAAGTGGAAAAGTCAATAAAGAAACTCAAATAGAGAGCCAACTGCCTTTCTAAAGTAGACACAAGTTTTATGGGATTTGGGTTGGGTTCAGAAACCTAGGAACTATGATTGTATTACAGATTGGCCTCATCCTGCTGTTTATAATCTGTTTCAAGTAGCCTTAAGTGAAACAAATATATTAATTAAACAGCTTACTACACTTCTGACATATTTCTAGGGAAATTTTTTCAAAAGGTAAGATGATGTAGAATTGATGGCTGAATATTATTGGTAGACAATTCTAATTCTCCTCCTGTCTGTCATGCTTCTGCACATTTTATGAGCGGAAACATCGATAGCCTTTGTTCTTTTCAATTATGTGTGTATAGTGAAGAGCCTTGGGAGAAATAGATAGAGCCTCTCTCCAGAGCAGCGAGCAGGTGGGCTTACTCGAGTAAGCAATACAATACAATGGAGATTATCTTTCTGCCTGGAGCAAGTGTTTGTCAGATTTATTTATAGCTCCTTGTAAAAGGTTAGAAATCCCTAATCTTGGGGTTCCTTCACTGTGATGCCAATCCATTGCATATGAAGGATTCACCTCAGCTACTCCTCATGTGGCCCCTTGGGATTTGGAAGTCAAGGGGAATTGACATGAATATGAAGCTCATGCTGATTGTTGTATTTTGAGAAATACAGTTCTTTGTCTCTGACCCAGGAGTCTCATTTCTTCTGCCATCATTCACAAAGTTGTGGAAGCTTGTTACTTTTCAAGTAAGGTTAAATCTAGGACCCTTCATGGTTTTTGTTATTCAGTTTGGATACAGATGCTTGGAGTAGACATATTTTCCTCATTCCTGATCTTAGTAGATTTAACTTTCTTTTGTGGTTGGTTGCTTATTTATACAGATTTTTATCTATTTCATTCAATATTTTTGTTTATTGGAGAGGAGGCTCTTGCATATTAGCTCAGTGTCCCACATCACTATAGATCTATTTAACCTCTTTAGGTCTATGTTTCTAGACCTGTAAAATGGAGAGATAATTACTTCTAACTTACTGGGTGTTTGTGAAAGCAAATTAGATTAATGTATGTTAATGGCTTAGCATATTGCTTAGTGAATCACAAATATTCAGTAAATGTAATTCATTAGTATTATAATGCTAAACAACATTCATTTAAATTATGACATAAGAAGCTACAAAAACTAAGCAATTAAAGCAATTTGAAGCTATTCACTTTTTAAGTTTTTCTAGTGAAAGGGTGGTTTAAGTAATTTTTCTTAATATCCAAAATGTAGAGCACAATTATGAGATAGATTTTAAAAGTCTTTGTATTATATAATTTTGATGAATTTCTCTAACATATGTTGAATTTCCTGCAAGTGGCATCATGCTCAGGGTTACTATAGCATTTTGCAGTTCTGTACCAATATTTCATGCATAAAAGTCTTCAGTGTTTTATATTCTGCTAGCAGACTTTTTGAGTAGATGTATTTTTAATTCTCTCTATACAGCATTGATGTTTAATGAATAGATTTTAAAATCTTATAATTGTAAGAGAGGTAGTTTGGACTGAGGGCAGAGGATTTGTAATTCAGAACTTCTGATTTTTTTGATTATTTAGTTTAATAGATCTAAAAATCTATATATACATATTGTGTCTTTTGTTTATTAAAATCATTTGAAGGATGAACATGGAAGCTTGGTGGAATCTTTATTCTTAGGGGAGAAAGAGAAGGGAGAGAGAGAAAGAGAGAGAAAGAGAGAGAGGGGGAGAAAGAGAAGGGAGAGAGAGAGAGAGAGAGAGAGAGAGAGAGAGAGAGAGAGAGAGAGAGAGAGAGAAGGTGAATCTATTGAGTTAAATTAGTAAATAATTAAGAGTGGTTAAAACTAAAATGTTCACACATTTTTAATTTAAAGCCTGTTCAATCCTTTTAAAATTCATTTGAATCTGCAATTATGTAAGCTGTGAGCTGTGCACTGAAGAGAAAGTAAAACCATAGGTTTTAAGAATGTAGCTGGAGGTAATATATAAATCCAATTGATCAGTCTGGCAGAGAATTGATGCCACAATTTGTACCCAGTGGCATTTTCTCTCTCTTACTCAACTGGCTTTAGAACATTATCAGAAAGTCAATATGATACGCCAATATAGTGAGATATACTTTCAGTCATAAGTCCCTTGTTCAGATTAAAACTTAGGTGCTCACATTGTGGGTTATAACGGACAGACAGCCTGACTCCAACTCACTATGTGTCGTCCAGGAAGGACTTGACTCAACTTTACTACAAGTCTCCACGCATTTATCAAAGATCCTAAGTGCCAGCCAAACTGGTAACAGAGGGCGTCTGTCTCTTCAGAACAAAAAAACAGAGGGAAAGGATAATATGTACCCAACACTGCAGTCTGGCTTCAGACCTCTCTCTAGCAGCCTTCTGTCTCCGACTGTCTTTCCTGATGTTCCGATCAAGTTACCTTTAAAATTCACTCTTGATTTCATGCTTTGACTCTTTCTCTTTTAATTTATTAATGCGCTTACCACCTCAGCATTATCTTTACAGCTCATTCTCTTCCAAGCTTGCTCATTCCTATGAAACGATTGGGAACGTTTTACTGTCTTTCAGTTGTGGTATAAAAATTTAATTCTGAAGGTTACTTATGTCATGTAGCTTTTTATTCTCTAACAGCCTAAAGCTCCATGAGAAGGCATGTCACCATATATTTTGTCCTCAACAAATGTGTTCAACTTATTGGTAGCTTTCGGGCAGAGTATACATAGATTTTTTATTAATATTATCAGAAGTTTTGATTCCATAAACTGTTATACCGCATATCCCATACAGGCCCCATCTAAGCTTGGTTAAAGCAACATCCTGCAACGCATATGGCTTGCCATGTCTGCCTACAACGAAGATGACAATTATTTCTGCAATAGACAGTTCAGCCACAACTGGTCCAGATATTCATCAGTAATCATTCTCATAGGATTAAAAAAAATGCACACTAGAAAAGCAACATAAGCTTAATCAGAGAATAAAAATTATATACAGTTATTTTGCAGTTAAGTTTTTTTCCTAGTCGTGATTCATTTCTATACTTTATTTGAAAATACTTGCTGAATGCCTCCTATGGACTTGGGCACTATACTGGGTGCTGGAATGCAGCTGGAGAATGGAGACAAAGTTGGCATTTCACATTAGACCTATATCCTAGTGTAGAATACAATCAATTAGCAAGCATGAATATATAGTATGTCCGATGATGATGAACGTTGTAGAGACTGGGATGGTAAAGGGGAAAAGGGCATGTACTGAGAAGGGTGAGAATAGAGGCTTGTCATGGAAGACCTTCCTGATTACATGATATTTGAGCCAAGACCTGAAGGAAGTAAAGGAATGAACCATGTTGACATGACAAAACAGCATTCCAGGCAGAAAGAAAAGCATCTCTAAGTCCCTGACATTGAGACATGCTGGCGGATTCAAGAGCAAGAGCACTGTGTCTGGAGCAGAGCGAACAAAGAGGGGGGTCTCAGTGTGGGTTCCTCTGAGCTGCAGTTTTCATATGCAAGTGATTTATT
>NW_017731904.1:1196061-1198310 GCF_001890085.2 Hipposideros armiger | reverse complement strand
AAGTGAGTTAAAACCTACACAATAGTGTCCCGGCTTGGAAGAAAACGGAGGTGAGATCAGGACATGGGCTAGAGCACTAGATGTATTTGATACAGATGGTGAAGACAGTGACTTATTGGTGATTGGTACCTAGGGCCCAAGAAACTTGAGGCTATGATTCAACTTCTCAGAAGCTCTGGTAAATTTTTTTATATATTTTACAGGAAATTTACAAAAGGTAACTTTACAAAAGGTAACTTTTTGGTGGCAGATGCATGAGTCTAACCACCAAATTGTTTCTGTATAGATTGTATCAGGGGTTAGAAATAGGCAAATGATTGCTTTGTGAAAATGACTCACTTAGTACTTCATTCCAAGCTAATCTTAAAGGGAAGTTTGTTTATTTTTTGAAAGATGTTTTCTTAAATACTCATATCTCAAGTTCCCTGTGTTTAAGGCCTGTGAATAAAGCTACTGACATTTTGTGAGAGTTAAATGACTGACTCCTGAACATTTTATAAAGCAACTATTTTCACCGTCTTTTTGATATATTACTATTTAACTATGAGATTGAAATCTCAGAATAATCTCACGCCTGGGAGATTCCCATAAGAAGTTATATATTCGCTGTGTCTCTAGTAGGCTACCTTGACCTTTCATGTTTCAAACTGCAGCCCTCTTCTGTCATTAGATTTTAAAGTTTTCAAAAATCTATGGAAAAGGGGTTTTCTTTCTTATCTTCCCTTACATTGCCTCTGGGCTGCTGAAGAAAGTAGGTAAAACAAAAGATTTTAGTCTGCCTTGAACCCCAAAGAAGTTAAAATGGAAGCCTCAAGTGCAATGACCTTAATGACTTGCTCTTTTATCATATGTGTGCTTAATAGTTCACAGAATATTTAGCTCAGCTGGGCACAATTTGAAACTTCAGACAGAAAACATATCTCTCTATGGAAACTTATCTTTCCAGAGGGAGTGATTCCTTTGTGCCTAAGGTTTGAATAGATTGTAAGGGGGAAAAGCAAGGTTTAAGAATAACTTAAGGATAACTAAACGTCTGATATATAATAAAATAAAGTCTATATCCTCTAACTTGTCCACATCAACCTGAAAAAAACTGAAATTAATATTTTTCTCAGGAATTAATCCACCCAAGTTATTGCAAACCTAGTCAGCAAACATATGAAATACTAACATATGATATTTTATATAACATGTTAGACAATTGAAGCAATAAATGCCGACCATTTCGTTACATTAGCATCATGTTGCATGTGTGTGTTTGTGTGTAGACACATATAAAAGCTAACAAATACCAGCTAGCAAGAACCAATTGATAAATTTTCAGGAATTTTGTGAGCTGTTTGTTAAACTAAGTCATAATTAAAAATTAAATTATATATGATTATAATTAAATGAATTATATTAAAAATAAATATGATTACAAATACTCAAAACTCATCACCTCCTCATTACTTTTCTGTGCTCTCGAAGTTATTTACATTTATTTTATCTGTATAGTGGGAATACTACACAATGGCATGGTACATCTCTTTTTAACTCCACTTTCAGTAATGTCAAGTTGGTAGTTTAAACTGGACATTATAAAAGTACCTATATCATGAAAATAGCTAAATGTTACAAATCAGGACTTGCTTCTGTTTTGTTGATTGAGTAAACTTAAGAAAGTTTCAAACAAAATGTCAATAATGCAGATTAAACTTTAAAATGTGTTGTGTCTGTTGTCATAATATTGTCAATAACACAAAAAATTCAGGAAATATTCTTCCAGTATTTGGAACTACTATCTGATTCAGCAAAGACGTTGCTCCTAACATTGACAAAAAGTGACGTTCTGACTTAATGTCTTTAATGTTTCATTTCTCCTGATTCATTAATGTAAATGATAATATCAACCAATATTCATCAATTGCAACTATAGGTTGGTTAAAGATACAAGAGTTCAAAAAAACTGTTGAAAGAATTCTATGCAAATCAATTGGCTATATGGGATTTAAGATAAATTAAGATTTCATTGCTATTTATATTTGCTTAATAACATTAACATATATAATAAACACACATATGTATATATTAATATATTTAACTAGATAGATGGATTGAGAGATACAGACACAGATGTATGAATTTTTTTTTGAAAGCTGGTTGTTAAACATTTACCAGCAAAGCTTTGTATAAATATATGGTTTTAATAACCAAAACCTTTTATATAATTCTTAAAAATAAACATCTCCCTCAGAAACTTGGAAAAA
>NW_017731904.1:1181591-1193891 GCF_001890085.2 Hipposideros armiger | reverse complement strand
CAGAGAACCTTTTTTTTTTTAAGTTCAACAGGCTGTTTCCTTCTAAATGTTTTAATTGAAATGAACATATCACTTTCATCAGGTGGATAGTAATACTACTTAATACGACTAAAGCAGGGTTTGCAAACTATGGCCTGCAGGCCAAATCTGTTTTTGTAAATAAGTGTTATTGGAATCGTATCACTTACTCTTTTCCACGTTGTCTGTGGCTGCTTTGAAGCTATAACAGCAGAGGTGAGTAGTTTCAAGAGAGATCTCATGGCCCCCAAAGCCTAAAACATCTACTTTCTGACTCTAGAGAAATAGTTTGTTGACAACTCGTCTAAAGCAGGGATGACAAGTTAACAAAAAAATCAATTGACTATCTCTATCTAGTGATTAATTACTAATGTCTGCAATGGGTGAAACAATAGGAAATAGGAACATTTATACCAGATATTTGCCATCCTTGGTCGACAGCCTTTCCTTAGCAATCACAGTGGAATCAAAGAGAACAACTTAGTTCTTTTTCTTTTCCTTAATATTTGAAAGAGCTAAGTATAATCGCACATTTTAAAATGGAATTAGAACAAAAACTTTCCAGTGTGACCTTAAACTGTAAGTTCAATTTGTTGCCTTTCTCATGATCTCTTAACTATGATAAACCACAGAAGTTTTCCTCTTTGCTCTTCTTAAATTAAGAAAAGTATCTTTCTAGCTACTCTTTATAAAGATACAGATATATAAGATAAAGAGCCAAAGACTTATTCCCTTATTGTGTCTATCTGCTAGCTTAATCTCTTCTTTTTTTATCCCCTTATCACAGAAGTAGACACCAGGAGAAAAGTGACAAGCAATATGATACAATATGTATTTTAAACATTCTGCCTTTACCTCTTTAAAAGCACCTAGAACACCCAGCTAATCATGTATAGAAAACGTGCAAAAACATCCAGCAGCATCAGCCCAGAACATAATCCTCATTCCTATTTTAAAGACCTCTTGATACACTTTCAACTTTTTTTCATCTCCATACCACTGTAATTATAGCTCTTCTCCAGTATTTCTTACCTGTTGACTTATTGGACCCAGCTACCCTGGGTTTTACACAGAGCTTTGATACTTGCCTTCTGATTCCCTAAAAGTAGACTGCAGTTAAAAGGCACGTCTGCTCTTTTACTAATCCAATAAACTAACCTGGACAAAACTTTTCATTTGTTCTTCCCATCTGTAAACTGTTATTAGACAGACCAGCAGTCAGGGGACTTGGATTTCAAAACAGCCTCTATTATTACTTTTTCATGTGACTCTACCAGTTCTCTAAAATTTAGTTTCTTCTTATTACAATGAGGAGGTTGACTTAGATGATTCCTTTAGCCCTAAATCGACCCTTGGCTTTGAATAATTCTCTTTATATCTCTAGCTTCATGGCCAAGAAATTCCTGAAAGAGATGTGAACCCATAGTAGTGTGTGCTCTGCTGGAGGCATGAACTTCAAGTCTTCAGGACTCACTCCCCAGCCAATTTAATTTAGTTTTCACTTTCACCTCATCTCCGCTTTCCCTCCCTCTCTCCCTTCCTGCCTCTGAAATACCCTTTCCATCAGATATTATTTGAGAACTGCGTCCCCCTTGATATTTTATCAGTTAGTTCTAACTCAGGTACATAGAACTTGCAGTTTAAGGGGCTTAGGTTATAAAACAGTTAGTTATATTAGGACATAATTTTTAGAACACATTTAAACAAAAGAATAAAAACGTGGGTCCAAATTTTTTCAAACAGCATTCATTCATTCCATTTTAAGTTGAAAGATGCATCTCTACAAATGAATACTGTGGTTTTAGAGACACTTTTTTTTTGTGCTCGGTGATCACTTATTAGAGTAAGGTTACTACGTGGATTTAGAAGCGATTCCACACCAGTTCACAATCTATCAGGAACTGCTTTGTGGTATATTAGAGGTACGTGTGTTCAAGGAATGTCATCTCCATACTTCAAGGGATTTTTCTTTAATAAAAAGGGCAACAGGGATCAAACCAATCCACTAAATTTGCATGTTTTTTCCTTCACATTGCTGAAAACATCTTTTCAAACCAGCTTCAAACTAGAGCAATTAGGTGGGTAATTGCCCTAGTGTGAACTTAGCCTTAAAAGCTTATTCTATGAAACTAGAGTAATTAGACTTACTTCTTCAGTCTTTTTTTCTTTACCTCATTGTTCCTCATGCATTAGGCTAATGTTGCTGTGCTTGGGTTCACTTCAATGCAAAGGAACGGAGGCTGGGGATGGGGGAATAGAAAGGCTTAAATGGATAGGGAACCCAGCAAACAAAACTGAAACTCAGCTTGTGACAGGAATCATGAGAAACGTTTGCATTCTAATAGGGCTTGTTAAACAGCACTTTAATTAATCTGAAATTTGCAACATACCTACTTGTCACTATCGTTTGTAATGACTAGTTTATGTACCTAAAATACATATACAAAATACCTCCTGTTTTACCAGATTATTTAGCAATGCTTTGCTATATCAAATTAATCTTAGTTGTTAACAGGATAACAGTTTTAGTTGTTTTTTCTTCGCTTTATCATGTTACAATCATCCAAAGGGAACATACCAGGTCAAGTGTTAACAATATGTGTATTGCAAAAATAAAAGTTAAGATTTGCCATCTGTTCAGAAATGATACCATTACATTAGATATTTTCTGAGAAAATACTCTTGAATCCAAATAACATTTTGATTTTTGTTTCAATTTTTAACCACTGCAGATAACATTTTCGTGAAGCAAAATTGTAATATATAATTAAGTGATCAAAATTAAAATGTCGTAAGGTGATACAGCATACCTTTGTGTCAATATTTAAAATAGATAAATTAAAATGTAATTTCTTAGGATGTGTTCCACAGATGTAGATTTAGAGATGGGGATGGCATGTGTAATGTAATACAGATTAAACCTCTTTTGTAGTTTAGTAGATTGTAATATTAAAAACTGGTATATTATTTTCATGTTTACCTTCAAAGTATTGATAAGAAGTTGCTGACTGGGTCCTGATTCTCAGATTCTCACCCCAGACCCCTGCACCCTGCTCCATATTTGAGGTGATGTGCAGTGACTTTTTGAGAATTTGTGTTTGGCTGCCCCAAATACCTATGTTCATATATATGTAACTGGGTCATGTATATATAACTGGACCCACTTTTTCTGCTCAGGTCTACATGTTGACCTTTGGTTAGTCCATTTCTTTTGCAGTATTGCCCTTGTTCACCTGTATAAAATGTCTCCTGAGCAATATGTGTGTGTGGACAGCAAGTAATGATGATGTGTGGTTCATTTCCGTTTCCATCCCTTCAAGAAATGACCGTGACATCCACATGAATGCTAAACAAATGTGACATTAAACCTCTATTTTTCAGAGGTGTCTTTTTAGCTGCTTAAAAACTGGAAAGGAAAGATTTGAGAGGAGACCATACTCTAGTTGAGTTTACTAATTAGAGTGGAAGGGAAGGCTTCCATTCCTTCTCTTTCATCTCAGTGTCCTGAGCTAAACCACAGCTGTACTGTTGGGGGAGGCCACTCCCACTCCTGAATGAGCCAGGTTAGCTTTTCAAAGGATGGATATATACATTTTCTACAAGTAAATTCTTCTGTAATAATCAAAGCTATGAGGTACAAACATATTAAATATTAGCCGTGTTTTTAATATTAATGGACAGTGAATAGTGTGAACTCTTTTACACATTTATTGTTCCACTGTACTGTTTCTACATACTTAGGAGATGGCATGGGAAAGAGAGTTTGGACTCTGAGTCAGCAGATCAGAAACTTGCTTCTGCCACATATTGACTGAGCAGATTTGAATCTCCTTTTCCCCTTGTCTATAGAATGTAGTCAATAATACCTGTTTCCTAAGATTGCAGGGAAAGTTAAATGAGATGTTATACAAAGCCCGTGGACAATGCCTGTTATATAGCACAGTCATGAAAGGTGGTAATTCCCCATATACTAGGACCAATCACCTTGCTGTGAAATCCCTGAAGGCAGGGACATGGCAATTCATAGCATCTCTGGGGCCCATTGCTGTGCCTGAAATACAAAAGTAACTGATACATTTTGCTGAGAGAAGACATAAATGGATGAGAAAATGATGGCATGAATAAGTGTTTAGAATGCAAAACATGTAGAAACAGTAGAGTAGATCACAAATTATGTAAACAGTTTACACTCTTCTATGTACATTATTTAGTTGATGTTTGATAAAAGAGCTACTCTCATATGGTGATACTTGTAGAGTAGAATGTGAAGGTTCTTGGAAAAGGACCCAAGAAATCTGACTCTACCACTAACTAGCTAAGAGGACTTAAACCTAAATGTGTCTAGGATTTAAATTCCTCATTTATAAAATGAGGGCTTTGCATGAAATGCTATCTAGCATGCCACCTACCCTTCTTCCCTTCTGGAGTTCGTGAAGTGCATCACTTCGAAGGTGTGAAAGTTTATGGTGAGAAAGTACATCAGGAACTCCAGGGGAAATCAGTTCTAATTCTTCTCACTCCTACTCTTGGATCTCCAGTCTCAACCTCTTTCATGAACAGATTTCAGCAAACAGATTCACAAGATAAATAAACAAACATGTAGGAAGAGCGAGACACTTTGCATATGGATTGAGTTGGAAAAGAAACTGGAAAAAATATAGTAGAATATGTTTAATTAGCACAGATTTCTGAAAAAAATAAATGTGCTAATTAATCACTCATCTTGATTATCAAAAGGTCGTACCCATATATACAACAATATATAAACCAGAAATTAGAAAGAGATATTTTGCCACCTAGCTCCATTTCTGAAAAACTATTCCAAGCTTCTAACATAATTTTCAGGAGATATATATATATACCTTGAGATGTAAGCGCCCTGGTGTTCTTTTCTTATTAGAAGCCCAAGAATTATTCTGATATTGTAGTGTTTTGAGCTTTAAAAAAAAGAAAAAGAAAAAAGATACTGACTGCATTTCATTTCTCTCTTTCAGCGTCTAATTACTCAATTACTCTTTTCCCAAATTCTCTTCTCTGCTTTTATTATCGCTGTATTGCTTGTGTGACAATGTTACAGAGGAATCAGAGCTTCAAGGACTCTAACTTTCTCATTTGAAGTAAGATAACCTAATTTAGCAGCTGTAGTAGAACAGGAAACCAGTGCATGATGCCAAAAAATGGTTACACAGTGGGAAGTTCTCGCTGGCAAATACCAATTCACACCTGTTTCAGGCCTACAGACAACATTAGGGGTGCTATTTAAATGGATTCTCTGTGCAATTTATCCATTGTTTGGAGTCACTGAAATGAACTACACTTCTTGGCAATTATTCCAATTATGTGGATGCACCATTTATCAGGGTGCTGATTAAGTGGGCTTGTAGCAGGCACCAAAGAAAGGCTGTGAGGAAATCTATGAAAGTGATATTCACACATTCTAAGCTCCTCTTACACTCACTAATGTCTTATGCTATATAGTGAGCAGCACAGAACATTCTACAGAAAAATATTGCAGAGACTAGGGTTAAGGAGATGATTAAATGTTCCACATAAGTACATTGAGATTTCAAATGTCAACATGAGGAGAGATAATTTGGGGTTGAAACTACCTGCGGTTCTTGGTATTGGATATTTAAATCTGTAATTTTCTAACTCTAACAAGCTTTCTCTCTGAGAAAAGGGTAAAATTTTTCTAGACAACTAACAAATGTATTTGTAGAATACACAAAGACAGCCTACTGCAAATCAATTAGCATCATATGCTAATGATCTAAACAGAGAAAACACATTTGTTGCTACCCAATTTGACATTCTAGATGATCAGACTATTTGATTCTGTTTCACATTAACATTTGTTTTAAATAATGCAGTTTTTAATTTTTATTATAATATTTTATAGGCCAACTATACTGCATTCTATATCTGATTTCTCAGGTTATTTCTACTGAAAATTGAACACGTAATGACACATTTTTGTAAATATATCAATGAATTTTTAAAAACAACTGAGAAAAAAAACTGAATTCTAATCCATGGAAATTGAACTGAATTGTGAAATATAAAATGGTGATAATATTTACAAACAAGGCATTTAATTTTTTACTATACTATTGATTCATAATACAAATTTTGACAGTAAGTACATTTTTATTGCCTTTGTTACTGGACATGAGATATAGAACTTTGGTAGATTGGTTAAACTATTAAAAATTTATTAAAAAAACATACTAAAGGTATCTTTTTCAAAAAGAAATTTAAGCTTACTTTCCAAATTTGGCTTTAAAATAGGAAACAAACAAACAAACATGTTTGAAATACAAATAACAGCATGCTCAATAAGGAATCGCTTTTATGTTAACCTTCAGATCAGGTAAATTGAAGTAAATAGTCCAGGATCACAGAGATATAAACCTAAGCAACCCAAACTTAGTCCTTGTTAAAAATTCTTCCTCTGTCAAGTGCTTGCTGTTATTTTTCTAGAAGTGTTTCTAGGAGCCAGTTTTCTTTTATCTATCTAGAACTGTGAAGTGGCAAGAATTTACCCTCTTTGCCAGCTAATATGTTAACCTGCCACAGTTTAATGGATGTTGGCAAGAGACAAAAGTCTCCTGGGTCAGCGACAGAAGAAAGGTTACTCATTGGAATAGAAATAGCCAGGCTACCATGTTTTTACACTGGTTCCCTGAGCCCTAATTCCTACAGGGCAACACAAAGAGGGCCAGATAATACAGGCACTCATAAACGAGGTTCAGGAGAGAGACCCCTGTTTTCAGGGAACCTGAATCCTTTGTGCTGGACAATGAACATGCCTATCAACCTTGTTTGCTCACTCTTCTCCTGAATGGGAATTTCATCTAATAAAGCTCTTTCATAGCCAATGTAGTCACCTAGATAGCATATGGGTTACATATCTGTAATAGAGTAAATTATTATTTGAAAATTTTAAAACACTTTCCCTAGTGAAATTATATAGTTATGCCCTTTGACTTGGCAATTCTTTCCACGGAGGGTTTGGTATATTCCTCTATTCTATTTTTATTGGACTTTATTTTATATCTTGCTTTGACTAATGAATGGAATATGAACAGAAATGACTATGTGCTAGTTGGGGCAAAGTTCCTGAATCACTATGTTTTTCTTGCTTGCTGTCTTGTGCTGCTGTCATTCTCCATAAGAAAAATATGCCCTGGAAAGCCATTGGACCAATGAGAAGAAAAAAACACATGTAGCATTCCTGATTCAAAACCAAAGTCTTGAGCCAAGTCCAGTCAATGCAAAACCCAAAGCAGAGCCTCACAGATCACCTACAGAGATATGAGAGAGAAAAATAAATGCTTATTGCTTGGGAAATTAAAATTTAAAGGGTAATTTATTATGGAGCATTATCTGACTAATACTATCAAACAACTTAGTCAAAAAGATCTCAAACCTTGGCTGCAATTATAAGCATTTATTTCTACTAAATTTTATCTGTGCAATCTCCTGGCCAAATGTTGAATGTTTCCATCACTTGGAGCTGTACCACTTCTAAGATCTTAAATTCCAATATATCAATTTTTTTTTTAATCACAAACTCTTATTGCTCCAGCCCCTCTCACATTCTGGAACTATCTAGCTCCAGAAACAAATAGTTATTATTTGACCTCATTGAGATCGCTAAGACTTCTTCTCCTCACTTTTTATCCTAGTCTACCTTTCAATCTGAATTCAAAGCTTTACTTGTTTCCTCAATCAACCTTTATTCCAATGCATATCAGTTCAATCTCTATCAGAGCACACACTGACCATATTATACCTCCTTACAGTCAAACAAGTATGCTCTAAAAACTCCAAAACTGGAATCAATCTATCAGTATTTCCTTCAACATACCTTGACTGCTGAATGATAGTGAGAAAATTACAATATCAGTGATAACTTCAACATTGGGACATTATAAACTCGTTGTTTCCAAAACCATGTAGTCATAAAATGTTGTTAGTCATGTTATAGAGAAAAACTGAGTTATTTCTTTCCTTCTCCACAATTATAACTATATAGTAAGACATTTAGTAGTTTGTATTATAACAAACACATATGAAATATTATTGGTATTATTAAATATTTTACTCTCCTTTTCCATCAAAAAAATGTGTTTGATAATTGCCTCACCATTGCTTTTGAGAAAGCTTAGCTCAGTTACTATAGATAAGAAACAACCCAATTTGAGTCTACCTTGGCACTACTGACATTTTAGGCCAGATAACTCTTTGATGAGAGTTTAAGGTGGGGTGGGAGGCTGTCCTGTGCACTGCAGGATATTTAGCTGCATTCCTGGCTTCTACTCACTAGATGTCAGTAACAACACTCCCTACCCCTGTTATGACAATTAAAATGTCTCCAGAGAGTGTAAAATTCCTCCAGGTCAGAGGGACAAAATCATCCACAGTTGAAAACCACCATTCTAGGGTTTTTATTAGTCTCACGGGTCTGAGGAGACAAAATTGAAATTTAGAACCATCAACGTATCTAGGATTTGAGACATCAAGATCCCAGAAAGAAAAAAAACAAAAACAAACCACACACATACACACACTCACACACACACACACACACACACACACAGAAGTGTTGCCTATATCCTGTATGTGATTTTCTCATTAGGCATTTGCTGACTTCTCAAATGATCATAGGTAGGCCTAAATGCATGAGGACAAGAGCTTAGAAGAAAAAGTGAAAAGCTAAGTGGAAAAACTAAAAAATCTCACAGTGCTGTGGAGACAAAATTTGTAGATCAGGACTTTCCAAGGTGTTATGGCCCTGGGACACCCATGTGGCTGAAAAAGTAGAAAGACTATACCTTGGAACAATTTATATCTATATGCTCCATTTGTGTGTTACCTGATGTCCAGAAAAAAAAATTATTTGAGGGGAAATACAGCAACATTTACAGCCTTATCATTTTTCCATAATAATGTTTAACATTCAATAGAAAATTGCTGGACATGGCAAGCAAGAAACAGGCTCAAATAACAGAAAAAAAAAAACAGTCAATTTGAAAAAGATAAACCAGATATTGGCTTTTAAAATAACTGTGATTAATATGTTTAATTAAGATAACAAATAAATAGAAAAGAAATTCATCAGAATATTGAGTCTATATAAAGTAGAAAAAGAAAATACAAAATTGTATCTTTGTATTTTGTAAAAATGAAATAACTGAATTTAAGAATTTAACATCATAGTTGACACAACAAAACAATGGCTAATAAATTGAAAGATGAGTCAATAAAAATATCTTGGAAAATCACAAGATAAAGATGATGGGAAAATACTGAAAATAATATGAGACATAATAACATTATTTAACATACCATGACATTTTAGTTCCACTGGGAAAAATGACAACAGAAAAACATACAGCATTTCAACAGAAATTGACTAAAATTTTTCATACTGATAAAACATATCAATTATGGTAAAGGCAAAGAAAGGCACCCAAAAGTACAGCATAATAACTGATTACTAAACCCAAAGAGAAAAATCTCAATGAAAAAAAACAGAGAAAGAGACACACAACAATTTTATTGATATATAATTGTCATATAATATTGTGTAAGTTTAAGCTTTACAAATCTAAATACATTTTAAGGGACTGAAATATGGCAGAGTATATTTTCTTATCACAATTGTATCATTAATTTAGAAATCAATAGAAAAATATATGGATATGTTTCAAATATTTTAAGTAACAAATAAGTTAAAAAGAAATCAAAAGAGTCATTAGAAAATATATTAAAATAAGTGAAAATAAAAAACAATATATTAAAATGTATGGGGTGCAGCTAAAGCAGTACTGAAAGGTAAAGTTATTGATGCAAACATTTCTATTAGAAAAAAAATTATGTAAAGTCAACTATTTTGTCCACCTTAAGGAGGTAGAAAAAGAACTACAACTTAAGCCTAAAGTAAGTTAAAGAAATAAAAATAATGATGGCAATTAAGTTGAAATTGAAGAAACATTAATCAACACATGCAAAAGTTGGTTCTTTGAAAAGAATAATAAACTGATAAACTTCCAGAAAGACAGACCAAGAAACTGAAAACACAGGTTAATAATAAAAGAATTGAGAGAGAAGATGTAACTGTAGATCCTATAGATATCACAAGGATACTAAGTGGGTACCATGAACAAATTTATGCAAATACTTTTGACAAGTTAGAAAAATATATAAATTCTTTTAAAAACATAATTAGCCAAACTAATACAAGAAGAAATATTTTTTTAATAAAATTAACCTTGTATCTCTTTAAAAAATTAAAACTATATTAAGAAATTCTTCAACAAATTGAACTTCAGGTCCAATTATGTCACTGGTGAACTTTATCAATAAGGAAGATAATAATTTCAGAATATTGAAGAAAATAGAACAAAACTCAGATTTTTTAGGTGACCATTATAATCCTCACACTAACCTCTATCAAAAGTATTACAAGAGAATAATATTTCATACCAATATCGTTGTGAACACAGAAAGAAAAAAATGCACCAAAATATGGTCTACCCTCATTATTCACAAGCTCCATATTTGTGAATTTGCCTACTAGCTAAAACCTATTTGTAGTTCCACATCAATATGCTTTCATGGTCATTTGAAGACATGCACATACACAGAGTAGTTAAAAATATGGGTCACCAGATGTACATGTTCCTAACTGATATTGAACAAGACGACACTTTGTCTTCTTGTTTTAGCTCTCATACTATAAATAAATGCCCTTTTCACAGTCCATTTAGTGCCACATTTTCAAATTTTTGTGCTTCTTGTTGGTAATTATGCTGTTTAAAATGGCCCCCAAGCATAGCGCTGAATTGCTGCCTAATGTTCTTAAATGTAAGAAGGTTGTGACTTGCCTTCAGGAGCAAATATATATGTTTGATAAGCTTTGTTCAGGCATGAGTTATGGCACTGTTGGCCATGAGTTCTATGACAATGTATTAAGAATATATATTAAATAAGGTGTCTTTGAACCAAAAAATACATAAAATAAAGTTAAATATTGATTGGTAAATAAAAATGTTATGAAAATGTGGTTGGAACCTAAGTCTCTACTCCCCTAAGTGCAATGGTTTCATATTGACTAATTCAGTATTTGTGGTGACTTTATAGAACATAAATACCACAAATAATAAGAATCAACTGTATTAGCAAAGCCAAGCCAACAATATAGTGAAAAGATAATGAATAAAAGGAGTTTTTACCAGAAATGCAAAGCTGATTTACTGTTGGAGAAAACCAATATAATTTGTCACATTAACAGATTAAAGGAGAAAAAAGTAAATGGTCATCTAAATAGACAAGAAAAAGCATTTGAAAAATTCCAAATATAATTAAAACTCAGAAAATTAAAAATAGCAGATAACTTCCTCAACCTATTAAATATATCTATATATGCATTTACATATACATTATATACAAACATACATACATTCATATTTTAAATTATTTGATACTACTTTCAAAGCTATAGCCTAATTTCTTCCCCTTAAACTGGGAGAAGTTTCAAGCTACAAGGACAAAAACCAAAAAGTATTTTTTTTTCTATAAAACTGCATGAATGTTAAAATATAAAATTAAACAACTTCAACATAAAATGGCATAAAAAAACTAATAGTTAAGAATAATATAACAGATTAGAAAAATCTGTTTCCTAAAAACTATAAAACCTTGCTGAGAGCAAGGAGGCTTAAGTAAATATAGAGAAATATCATGATGATGATTAACATACAATATTCTTCCCATATATGAGGTCGTATAAATTTAGCAAATTCCAAACAAAATCCTAGCAGGCTTTTTTATAGAAATTGACAAGCTGGTTGTAAAATTTATATTGATATATAAAGACTATAGTTTTTCCACAAAAGTTTTGTGAAAGAAGACCCAGATTGTATAACTCATACTATATTATTTTCAGAGTTAATATTAAGCCATGATTATTAAGACAGTGTGGTGTGGAATAAGCATAGATATGCAAAAGAATAAATAGCGCATAAATTGCTCATATATCTGTGTTCAACTGATTTTAAACAAAGGCCTCAAGCCACCTTAATAGTGAAAGGTAAGTTTATTTATTTATGTATTTATTTATTTATTTATTTATTTATTTATTTATTTATTTTTAACAGCGAGATAACCATATGGAAAAAAATGAGCCTCAATGTCCACTATTATACACAAAAATTAATTTGATCTAGACTATAGACCTAAACATAAATGCTACAGCCATAAGCCTTCTAGAATAGA
>NW_017731904.1:1162220-1180761 GCF_001890085.2 Hipposideros armiger | reverse complement strand
TATATATATATATATATATATATATATATGGCAAAAAGAAGCACACACAGTATAATACATTCTACATGCTTTTATTTATATATATCTATAGAGGTAAGTCAGGAGACTAATTAGCTCTGAGGCTGAAAATAACTGAAGTGGACAAGAGGGTGTATTTACATTGTAAGAGTTTATCAAACTAAAATTTAGAATGTGCTTAATTTATACATGCCACACATCAAAAATATTTACAAAACAATAAGAAGCAAGGGGAAAGATATCAACAAATCACTAACAGCTCCTCTTTTTGACACACAGTTTTTGGGCCCACAGATATTCTAATTTGTTCTCTATCTTTCATTAACAATCCATCATCCACCAGTTAAGCATGGTCAGTTTGATGTACTAATCAGCTTATTCCTGCATCTTTCCTTATCTGCTTCTTGCAACTTGCTTTATATTTTTATGTGGTTTTGGGATCCTGCAAATAGCTTTCTAGATCTGGCTCCTAAGTCCTTCCATGTTATACATTACTCAACAAGCAGCCCAGCTCCAGGGACACAGGGAAGAAGCCCAAAATGTGGAAGATTAGGTAAGCATGTTTTAAACATTACTAATTTTGGCTGGAATTTGATGCTCAACCTGATGCTTACTGTCTTCTCAAGGGACTGAACTATAGCTAATGTCAAATAGCATTAGCAAGAACTCAGCCACATTAGCCACAACAAAGGAAAATGTAGTCAAGTTTGGTTTTCAGGAAGAGAGGAAAGCATAGGTTTTGGTAAACAGTCATCTTCATGAGACCTAGAGAGCATAATGCTGTTGGAGGTTTCAAATATGAATAGCTGGTAACATTTAAAAATATTTGTTACTATATAACCTTTGGCCAGAGTGGCTTGGACTTTTTTAAAGCTTATCATCTATAGTACAAGACAAAACACTTTGTGAAGAAGAGGCAAATGCATGACAAATTTCCAAGAGCTGATAGAACCAGTGATTTATTTCATAAACTTTCAACGTAATTAGAATCAAGAAAAAATCATTTTGATGAAGTCATTAGAACACAAACTACAGCAACTGGGAGATTATTTTGAAATTGGTAGGAGTTATAAACACGAGTTCATTATTTGTAAACCCCTCTATCTGAAGAAACAGAGAATGACATATACACTTGTATAAGCATGGCTAATGCTGCCACACAGTCAGTTTAACATCCTGTTCTCAGCTGGATTCCCTTTAAAGTTGGAGACTGCTGACTTCATATAATGACTCTTTACTTTTTTTACTTGTTTCCATTTCAGCAGTTACCATTTTTGTCCTGGCCCTCATAACTTCACACATGGATTATTTCAACAGACTCCTAGCTGTTCTCTCTCAATTCAGTTTCATGCCAATCCATTCTTCATAGTGCTTACAAAATTAATCTTCCTGAAACACTGTTTCATTACATCTCTTTCCTGTTCCAGAATGATGTGGTTCCCAGTTTCTTACTGAATCAAACATAAGGCTCTCCACTTTTCTCCTTTTGAATCCTGCTCCCATCAGTCTAATGCATGTTTATGGACCCTTAACAGAGTCATGTAATCTTATCTCTCCATATGACATGTTCACTTCCATGTCTGTGCCTTTCATTCTTCCATTCTCTTTCTGTAGGACTCCCCTCTTTTTCCAACCATGTCTCACATTTTACTCAAAGAGTAATCACATATTCATCTTTTCCAATTCCTTTTTTTTTTTTTTACTTACTTCCCATTTGGCACCTTCTAGCAGATGCTGATTTATAATTTATACTTACATTTCATTAATGGTTTCAGATTTCCAACTTGAATACCACTGTTTCACATGAGGAGGGAGGTTATGTATATATGCCTATGATTCTCATGAATAATAACATGTTCTAATTCTCTTGTGTGTCTTCAGAGTTCATAGCATGATGCACTATGTGCAAAAAATATTTGACTTATGTAATGCTTTATTTACACAGGAATATTTTAGTTTATTTTCATTCCACCTTTTTGGAAGAAGGCTTAGCTTATGAAGATGTATGTAATATGGTAAGAGAGTATATAGTATATGTACCTGAGAAAAATAAAGTCAAGAAAGAAGTTTGGAAAAAAATATGTCTTGCTAAAGTCATATAAACTTGATCAGAGCAAATTTGGTTTCAGGCTTTCTGGTAGTCAGCACGTAGAGGGAATCCTGCAAAGAAGCAAACTGTTTTCTCAGGAGTAGCATATCCAATTAGGATTCCTTATACTATAACCAGCCATATTCATACATCTATAACTATTCTTAGACCAATATATTTAGGCCATTTCTACTCTTCAACTTCTGAGCCATGGGAAGGAGCTGACTGGGACAGAAGAATATTTTAAAAACTGGAAAATGTATTGGAACAGAACTCCCTAATCTTCCAAGCATTCATATTGGAAGCAAACTGGCCAATTACTTATAACCAAAGACAGCCAAATAATCCAACATTTATTTGGCTCTAAGGAAGAATGATCCAATGCACAATTATCTTTGTAATTTTAAAATTAAGAGAGACTTTAAGGAAAGGGCAATTTATTTTTAACCTATTGTTTAGTACTCATTCAACTTATATGACCTTTTAGTTTATGAAACAGGCTCAGTGTTCTTTGCTAGACATGGCAGAAATTGACTGTCCTACACCTTATACATTGCTCTTTTTTTCGTACCAAGAAAATCCTGATTATGTTCAGAGAGTCAATATAACAGCTAAAAATACTTGCCATCCGGGCTTCCTTGCAATTGGGATAAGATAATATGGCATAGTTCCAACAAGAGACAGATGAGGATTTCTGGGAAAGCTTTCACTTTATCGATATAGGTAACACTCTTGGTTGTTCCTCCTTTCTTTATGCCTGGAATATAGCCATGATGTCTAGAAAACACCTTGACAGCTTTGAGACCACAAGAATGAAGATAAAGGCCTACATCTACACATTGGAAGATAAAGACAGAAAGTCCATGGTTCTATTGTTGAGCTACTGCATGAGTCCTGGGCTGCTGACCTCTGGACTTCAGTTGCTTTAAGATTTAGGTTTGAATTGTGCAAGTACCTTAGTCAAATATGCCAATGGTTATAAGTGAGTTGAGGTTTGGAAGAAGAATCAGAGCAAGAAGCATGGGCCCAGAGTCCTGACCTAACTACAGGGCTGACATTTGATGTTTAAGCTAATATCTTGTGCCTAATGTGTCACAGTCAACTCAGATTTAATCTGAGATGCTATTGGTACCCAAGGGAGATGCACATGACAGATAAAGCATAAAATGTTTGCATCATTATCATGTAAGGGGTTGGAGTTTTTCTAACTGATTAGAATTCCAGCAAGAAACTAAATATATGTGCAGTAGATGTTCCTACTATAGGAGGAGATTGGTAAAGTTATGTGAACTCTTCAAGTTTGTACTCCTACTCCAATCCCCCAAAGCTGAAATTCAGAGCAGAATTTCCTATTGAAGAAATGGGCTGCTTAATGTAAGATGAGGCAAACAGCCTCAACAGAATCAGTCTGAGCAGTAAACATGGAGAAACAAATTAATCGTATTCTGTATATAATTTGAAGATAGAATCAACTGAATTCCTGTAAAATTGAATGTGAGGTATGAGAAAAAATTGAATGTGCGTTCCAAAGCTTTGGACTATCTGAAGGATGGAGACACCGTAAATTGTGCAGAAGAAGCTCAAGGAAGAGCAGTTTTGGGTGGAAGATCAGGAGTTCAAATTTGGACATATCTAATTTGAAATGTCTATTACACCTCCACCTAGAGCTATCAAGTAGATAATTGAATCGATGAATATAGCATTTAGGAGAGAATATTAGGCAGGAGAGACAAATTTGAGAGTGGTCAACAAATAGATAATAGTTAAAGTCATGAGAATAATAAAAACACAGACAATAAATGGTGTTAAGTGGATTAGGAGTTGGTTAAGTCTAAGCAAAAATGTGAAAGCAGTGTCTACAGTGAGTGGATCTGAAAAAGTGAATGAGAAAGCCATCAAATCTTTGTGCCTGGAAGGCAGATGATATGTGGGTAATTTTGTAATGAGAGGTTTGCTGCCATGAGGGAAATGGAGGAGACCTTCTTTTATCTGGGATTCAGGATCTTCCGGATCAGGAAAGTAGTTGGGGTTAAGTGTGAAGTGGGACCGTCTAGGGGCAGTAGATGGGAAAAGAGCATGTCACTGGACTTCAAGGACAGGAACAGCCAGATGCAAAAGTACCAAACTAGTGACCCTGAGAGCTCAGGAGAGCAGTAGGATCAATGAGTAAACAACTGAGAAAAAGAGTGTTACTAGGATTTATTATATTTTTATATATAACAAACATACTTACTGTTATGTATATGACCATTTGGAAGATTTTTGTGTGTTTGCTTATATTTCTGTTTTTGCTGGATCTCACTTACGGTGCTGTGTTGTCTTGTATTATATATATGCAAACTTTTGAATGTGAGCTATGATCCATGGAACTTTCATGTTTGAGACTTTGGGGTGGTCCGAAGGAAAGGTGATGTTTTCCCACGGATATGTACGTTAACTTCTGCTAGGTACGTGGAACTCTAGCATTCCTAAAACAAGACCAATAAGTATGAAGCTATAGGAATTTTTGGAATCACAAAAACAGTGAGACTTTGTATTAGGATCCCCTGTGAGAACTGGTGTGTAACAATGCGTTCTCTGGGGAGATTTTTCTTTCCTCCGGCTGGCTCCAAAGTCGGAACCAGAAAGTTTCCCTGTTGTATCCTTCTGTGAGGGAAATTCATCCTCTGATTTCCAGTCATGCCATTGCAATTCTGGTGTTTTAGGACAATACCAGTGTTAAGGGAAGCCTCTTGTCTGCATTGGTAACTGCATGTTCCTGGATTTTGACCTCTGTCTTTAAGGCACAACTGGTTTCAGTACTGACTTCCCTCTTTGGATTCCTGCTTTCCATTCAGTTTTTTCTCCTTCTTCTTCTCCTTCGCCTTCCCCTGCCCCTTTTCCTTTTTCTTCTACTTAACCAGCTCAATGATGCTATTAAAATATTATTTTTTAAAAATATGAACTATGTGTAGTTCTATAAATGATTGTAATTCAGAAGCCTATGGATGTCTTCTCAGGCCTTTTATTTTTCTCTAAAGAATATTGTTGGACTCACTATCTAGACACTGGGTATATAATTAAATTACTTGTCCATACAATTAAAATAAGGTTTTACAGTACAGACTTCAAAATTCTGACTCATGTATTAGACACTAACTTAAATAATGGATGTGAAATTGTTCACTTGTATCTTATTCATTACAAGACATATTCAAAGTAGCTGGGATTTAAACTTTACTGTACTATTTGTTACATTCCCAAAGTTAAGAGAAGAGTGTTCTATAACTCATCCAAATTCTCAGCAAAGTACCACGGTTTTAATAAGGGCAATTTCATCGTTAAATATAAAATTGACATGAAATGGCACAGTAGTCTTTGTAACTTGTTTCTGTGATAAAAACAGACAAGTGCTCTGGGACTGTCCATCTGTCACCTCCAGTGATAAGTTAAAATTTGAATTTTAATTATCTCAATAGTCATCATTAACAATTATTTTTGGTCTAAAAGGATGTAACTTTTTTTTCAGATTTAGAATCTTGTTCCTCAACTTCTGAGTAAATGACTTTCAATCTCATTAACTTATCTCATGTATCTGCAGATGAGAAAAGAATACCTAAATAGTTATATCTTGTGTTTTGTGTATCTGTCTACAGATTAGTACATAAGTGACATTAAACATACAGAAATACAAAAGTTAGGAAATATATATTATGGTTATTTTTCTTGCAGGTTTTTTCTGTCCTCCCATATCATCCGAATGATTGGTAGTAAAGCTGGTAGGTTAGGGTAGACAGCTATCACCCCATTCATTACTACCAAATCTTATATGGACTGACATTGGATCATATTATTTTTAATATTTTATGCTCAATTTCATCTTTTTGGGGTAGAATTCCTTTTCTAGGAACATGAATTATTCTTTTGGTTATAGTTCTATGTTTATGGAGAATATTATTTTCTGTGCAAAGCTGATTATCAAGATCTCTTTTTTTCTCTCCCTTTTGACTATGGCTGCAGTCCAGCATGCCTGCATAGACAACATTAAATATTGAACAATAGTTTAAAAAAATAAATGGGAATATAATGTATTGACCAACGTCAAGCTAAGCCATGAGCAGTTTTTTTCTCTCCATTGATCTGAGGGATTTAACATTTGGATTATGATATAGCCTTTGACTTTTGGCTCGAAGCTCACAGAGCAAATTCATCTTCTGTTTGAGGGGCATTCAGACTGGAGTTTGACCCACTTCCATGCTGGCCACCAGGTGGCAGATATAATAGCTCTCCTGTTAACACTGAAAAAAATTGGAGCGATTTCTTTAATTATATGTTGACACCAGAGAGCTACTAGCGTTCAAATCTTGGAATGTTATGTAGTGTTGCTTTGGTTTTTGTGTGTGGACGTGAATAAAACCAGATATTTGAAATATTGGTGCCATCTGCACACTTCATGTTGCCACTTCAATGTACGTATTTAAGTTTTACAAGAAGCCTTTTGTTTGTTTGTTTTTCCTTGACGGGGCCAGGTTCTTGATTAGATGATTAAGTTAAAGCATGGGCATATCTAGGCTGACTACTGGGTCAACCAGAACCATTAAGAGTGAATGGGGTCTCAGATGGAGAGGAGTTCAAAAGCATTGCTGAGGGAGACAGAAAGGGTGACAACATGTTCAGTAAATTGGTCTCCCATTTTTAGTAACAGCCAGTTTTCTCAAACATAAAAATCATTTCCAAGAGGCAACTTTATTGCTTTTTCTTACAATTAGAGAAAAGGAGGCAGTGGTGTTCAAATGATGCTTGACAGCCTGGGTAACACGCACCAACCATCTGTGCTATAGCAGCACTGTTTGTATTTTTAATGTTTACACATACAGCAAAGATAATTAAAAATAACTATAATTAAAAATGATTACAACAAATTACTTTTCCCTCAACAGTTATATGTGTCTGTAACTTTAAGTTACTTACTAAGGTAACCTTTGTGGAGTCTAACAAGAAAACAGTACAATTCCTGCCTTGTTTCTGAAAGTTTATAGATTTGGGGGAGGGAAGATTTCTCCAACCATAAAACCATTGGGCTTAAAGTACTTCACACACAATTGATAGTATAGGAAGTATTTCTGTATCAATAACACAGGGTAATTTTTTTTTATCTGAAGGAAAGGTTAAATGTAGTTTCTTTCCTTAAAAATAAAAAGTAAAAGGAGGTGGGAGGATGAAAAGAGTAAATTTGCCTACCTTTACAATCCTACATTAAAACAATTAATTTCTTCAAAATGTCATGTGAAATTTGGAGAGAACATTCCCATAGGGAATATCAATACCTTTCTTTGCCTGCGGTAGAATATTGGAGTCTTTTAGTATCCTTAAATTACCGTATTTGCCAGCGTATAAGACGACTCGGCGTATAAGACGACCCCCTAACATTTCCACTCAAAATACAGAGTTTGTTATATGGTCGGCTGTGTACGATTTTGTGAGTGTGGTAAAATTGCATAACAGCAAAATCGCATAACAGCCGAGCATACACCCAGCAGCGCTGCTGATGCCTGAACGGTATGTGGAATGAAGTGGGCGGGCATCGGGAGGCCACTATGGCACGGGGCAAGCACTATGGGCAGTCTATCTGAAGTGTACCTGGTGTATAAGACGACCCCCCACTTGGAGGCATATTTTTCAGGGCCAAAAAATCGTCTTATATGCCGGCAAATACGGTACCTTCTCTAAAGAAGATGCTGGTTAATAATGGAAGTTGAATAGTCTTTTCAGGGAAAGAGTAGGGAAGTTGACCTAATCTTCGTGGAAGGGACTGCAATATATCCAGGAAGTAGAGAAAAAGGGTGTAATCTTTGGACCTAGACTGCCTGGATTCTAATTCCAGCATCCTGCATTTTCTAAAGGTGGGCTAATGTCACTTGTAACTCAGTTTCCTCATCTGTACCATGTGGATTACAAAAGTTTATCTCATGTTGTAGTGGTTTGGATTGAGTTAATACACATAAATGCTTGAAACAATGCATGAACATAGTAAATTTAATAGTAACAAATATTAATAGCTTTACTTATATTGTAGCTGGTCATCTGTGAGAGGCTCATGACTATGCCTTTAAGTTTATAAACCCTCATAATGTTGGCATTTGCTAAATTTCCTGCATCCTACTTACGTTTGATAAATGAAACTATAGCTATAGCCTACTTTAAATTCAGGGAACAGGGTATCCAGCCTATTGGATTCTGTTTTGAGAATTCTAAGGGGATCTGGAATGAGACTAGGAGACAAATTAACAATTTTCATAATGCATTTAATAATATTTTATTTAATTTTTTTTCAGATTTATTGAGGTATGATTGACAAATAAACATTTATATATTTAAGTGTTCAATGTGATATTTTGATATATGTATACATCGGTAAATGATTATCACAATGAAGCTAATTACAAATCCATCACCTCCCATAGTTACTATTGTGTGCCTGTGGTGGGGAAGATCTTCTCTCAGCAAATCTCAAGTACACAATTCATTATTATTAACTATAGTCACCATGCTGTACATTAGGTCTCCAGAGCTTATTTAACTTATAACTGAAAGTTTATACCCTTTTACTAATATTTTCTTATACTCCCCACTCTACCCCCAGCCTCTGGTACTACCATTCTACTCTGCTTCTATGAGTTTAACTTTATTTGACTGAACATATAAGTGAGGTCATGTAGTATTTGTCTTCCTGTGTCTGGCTTATTTCACTGAGCACAATGTCTACCAGATTCATCAATGTCATAAATGGCAGGATTTCTTTTTTCTTCACTTCCTATCAACATTTGATATCTTTTCTTTTTTTGATAGTAGTCATTCTAACAGGTGGAGGTGATATCTCATTGTAGTTTTCTATATATATGATCATGTAATTTGCAAACAGATGCAATTGTACTTCATTTCTGATTTAGGTGCCTTTTATTTCTTTTACTTGCCAAATTGCTCTGGCTAGGACTTCCAGTACTATGTTGAATAGAGTGGCAAGAGTGGGCATCTTTGTCATGTTCTGGACCATAGAGGAAAAGCTTTTAGGGTTTCACCATTGAGTATGATAGCTATTGGCTTATCTTTTCAAAAAAAACTAGCTCTGAGTTTCACTGATCTTTTCTGTTGTTTATCTTGTCTCTATTTCATTTATTTCTGCTCTGTTATTAGTTATTAATATCCTCCTGCTAACTTTGGTCTTTGTTTTATTTTTTTCTAGATACTTGAGATGTAAAGTTAAATGTGGTTTTTTTTATATCTTTCTTATATCTTACTGTCAGCATGTATCACTATAAAAACTGCCTTTCTAGAACATTTTAAAACTGCCTTTGCTGTATCCCATAAGTCCTGGCATATTGCATTTCCATTTTTGTTTGTCTTAAAATACTTTTGGATTCCCTTTTGATTTTTTCATTGATTTATTGGTTATTCAGGAGTGTACTTTTTAAATTTCTACATATTTATGAATTCTCCAATTTTCCTTTTGTTATTGATTTCTAGTGTGATACCACGGTCATCAGAAAAGACATTTCATATGACTTCAAATCTCCTAAATTTGCTAAGGCTTGTTTGTAGCTTGGCAGTGTCCTGTGTGTGCTCGGAAACAGTATATATTCACTGGTATTGGTTGGAATGTGCTGTATATGTCCATATAGGTCCATTTGATCTAAAGCGTAGTTAAGTCAAATGTTGCCTTATTGATTTTTTGTCAGAATGATGTGTCCATTTTTGAAAGTGAGTATTGAAGTTTCTTATTATTATTGCATTTCTATTTCTCCCTTTAGTTTTTTTTGTTTTTTTTTTAAATATTTGCTTTATATATTTAAGTGTTTCAATGTTGGGTACATATATATTTCCAATTATTTCTTGATAATTGACTTCTTTATCATTATATCATGAACTTTTTGACTCGTTACAATTTTTGACTTAAAGTTTATTTTGTCTAATATAAGTAGAGCTACTCAGGTCCTGAGAGCCTCCTGTTTGTTTCTCCTAGGGTAGTGCCCTGAAATGCTCTAGCCTATATGCCTTCTCTTAACCCAGAAAAGTCAAGCTGGCTGTCTGTGTGAACTTGCAAGCTGTTTGCAAAGGTACACACTTGCACACTCCTATGCATACAGGGGTATGCATGGGAAGCTGGAAAAAGTGGGGGTGAAGTGTGTGGAGCATTGGGGGTACACATGGGCCAGTTACAGGTAACTGCATGCTAAGCTTCTCAAACAGCTGTGGGTAGGTCTCCTTTAATGGAGTCCATATAGGGAGTATTAAAATTAGTGACCCTTTGTTGAGTTACAAACTTTGATGTTTAAGTCTCCATCTCTAATGTACTGCTGTCAACCTCTCCCAAACACTTAGCTGGGCTAATCCTCTCAGTATTCTGAGTATCAATCCCCTGAGTATTTTGGTTTGTTGAGAAAAATTGAGCCCCTTGGGCTTCATCCCACACATCTTTGTAAACCAGATACTCACTATGTTCTCACTTTTCCCTATGGGGGAAACTGTGGGCTGAAGGGGGTCTGTCTTGGCACTAACAGAGGGATGGGGGAGGGGTGGCACAAGTAAAGAGATACTATTCTTCTCTTCTTCAATGCATCCATTCTCCGAATTTTTGCTCCAGTGTTGTGCTGAAACTCCCCTGCAGTACTCCTAGACTCCCACAACGGTGTTCTTGTCCGTGGGTGGTTGTCAAAATTGATGTTCTATGGAGTGATGATAGCTAAAAACCACTCTGCTATCTTGCTGATGTCACTCCAATAGTATGTTATAGCCAGTGTCTTATTAGGGAACTAATGAGCCTGAAAATCTTGTATTATGAGGAGACCTAAACTCCTTTGCATTAGAGAAAATATCATACTTTGATAAGATTAACCTAGATCAAGTTATGTTTCTTCCTTATAGATCACCTCTGCTCTCTTAAGCATTTCCTGGAGTTTCCAGAGAGAATCTCCCATATGCTCACATATAAGTCTACTTCTATGTTATTCACACTGTGGTACCTGATAATGACCACCACTTTCCTGCCAGGCTCAGGAGGAGCTGTCTTTCCCTGCTGCTGTTCCACAGTTCTCACAAAACAATAATTTGCTATTGGAAGCAGGCCTGACACTTCAGGATACTGAAACTGTGTTCAAGTCATGCTTACACTACAACCTAGAACCAAGACGTGATCTAGGGGCTGAGGAAAGATTCAAGTAATAACAACTCAATTTTTTCCCAGTTTCAATTCATTACAACAGCTAAAGCTTTCTTAGTTACCTGTTCAAATTCAGCTGGGCAATATCTTCTTTTTTTTTAAGGATAATTTCTATCCTGGGGGACTGGACTGCTGTTCAGCTTCCTTTGCAAATAGGCTTCTGCCAGAATACCCCACTGTTTGCAAATAATGCCATATAGGTCTGAACCCCAGCAGAAGTCATACTTAAACATTGGGCTATTAGAAAAGTCATGATACATTTTTTCAACGAAAAACATAGAAAAAATACATCGTGACTTTTCCAACAACCCAATACTTTTCCAGAACCTTTCTTAATCCCTATAAATCAGTTTCTTTTAGATTAGTCACACCAGTCTATGCAAGATGCCCAGATATGCTACATAAATATATTATCAGTTAAAAAACATTTTAAAACATATTTTGGTTACAGATACTTTGTCTTTAAATTTTTTTTAAATGCAAACTCGAGTACCTTTACAAAAAGATTG
Source organism: Hipposideros armiger (assembly GCF_001890085.2). Lineage (NCBI taxonomy): Eukaryota > Metazoa > Chordata > Mammalia > Chiroptera > Hipposideridae > Hipposideros > Hipposideros armiger. The sequence continues at coordinate 1,168,949 of NW_017731904.1, read as the reverse complement.
AAGTTCAATTAAATTTCAGTAATCCTTGATATTCTACTTTTATTTTTATTTTCTATTGAACACTCCTTTCTTTTCTATTTTCCTTATCTCCTTTATATGTTCACTTTTGCTCTCAAACTGGAATATGTCTATGGGAAAATATATTCGAATACTAGTCCAGAGTGTTTTTCCTCAGAATTATGTAGTCAGAATAGTACTAGAAACTTCATTATTAACAAATTACAGTGTCTGCTTTAAAAAAATAGATGTGCAAATAAACTATTATATTATATTATATGTATTATATTAAATTATATTATATCATATTATATTATATTTATTATAAACTTCTCCCTAAATTATAGAGTAAATGTATTTTCATCAGATGACTTTTATATGTTTGTGCTTATCATGCTCCTAATTTTCTTGGGTTGAATGCGGGCCCAGTTGCTTTCACATTTCATACCATTGGTGAAATAATGGGACACAGCCATCACCAGGTGAAACAGTGTAGTTAGTATTTATTAGTGTATAATGCTATGAACTAAGTGGCTTTCTACTTTCTCCAAGGGAGTATGTTGGGGAGGAACGGTGGAGCCTACTGTGACTCATTCAAGGGTACCTAAGAGTGATGACTTTCATTTTAAGGGCAAATATGAGGAAATAAAGACACGGATTACCGTAAGAATGTGGACAATTTGTTGATGACCATTTTATTTTATGAGAAAATTAAAACATGAATTAAGAAATTATACAAGTATGTACATAATACTTCTCCATAGTATTTAAAATGGCTTATTAAAATAATTTAATAATATGAATATGAAATATCTAGCTTCAACATATTAAGTTATTTAGTCCATATATTATTGGGGAAGTATTATGATAGGAAGAAAGTTCAGTGTATGACAGAAATAAAAAGTAAATAAAAAATTTAGAAGAGCATTGTTGTCATGTTGTGTCATGGAGAAAAAAAACCAAACCAAATGTTTATATTGTGAAATTCCTGTCCACAAAGGGTAAGACAAACCCAGGCAAAGCCAAGTTCTGGACCAAGAACTGAATTATGCTATATTGTTTCTGAGAGTACTTTAAAATGGACAATGGCAATTAGCAAATCCAGGCTGAGGGGAGCCAAGGTCAGTGTATTGAAGAGCTAGAGTACCACGTCAGAGCCAACAGGCTTGCATTTTGTTGCAACATGAGTTGAGTCAACATCAAGGAGCAGTCACTGAAGAGTACGGCATGAACAAACTTGATATTACAGGAACTCACTTTAAGTGTTATTGATCCTTGACTTGTTGGCAGAGAAACTGGCTTTAAGGATCAACATGAGGCTGGAAAGCTATGATTAGGTACTACTCCCAAGGTAAAATTAGTTGGTAGAATACTTTTTTTAGTGAGAATTCATTCAACAGAGTATTAAGTACCAAGTATGTAGCAAGAATTATTGATGAACTAAGTATACAATAGAGAATAAGACATGGTCCTTGTTTACACCTGGAAATGAGAAATTCTAATTCACTTGTTAAATGCTACAGTGGGAATTAATAGAAAATACTATGGGATCACAAGGATCATCACTGCACTTGGTCTCAAATGGCCAAGAAAGATTTTCCAGGTGAATAATGCCAAGACAGACCTAAAATTGCATTAAAAAAATTGAGCTAGAAAATGGAAAATGTCAGAATGGAGCCTGTGCAAAACCTCATATTTTAGTATGCCTGAAGGATAAATTATAGGGGGGCTAAAGCAAATGTGGAAAGATAGATTCTGGGATCTTTAGTTTCTTTTTCATACACTGGCATGGGAGTGGGGTCAAGTAATACTGCTGAGTTCATAAAAGACAGCAAGATCCTTCTATTAGCTTATACTTTCATGGATAAAGAATAGTGTTTTTCATCAGTCACTGGTATATTACATAATTGGAATAAGGAAAACATATAAACATAACACGCACACCCTATTTTAAGTACACACAGGAAAAGCTTTTTGTACTAAAGGATGAAGCTCACCTTGGAGAAAAACTGATCATTTTTTTCTGTTAATATACATTGTACACAGGTCAGCCAGGTTTCTCTAGCCCAGTGGATGCCATGAAACTTTGGAAGTTTGTCAAAGAGTTCATGTCCTAAGAGTTACCATTTAAGACTTTGTTATCTTTAGTAGAAAGTGAAAAATTTGAATTTAGTAAACTTCTGATACATAATACTGACTTATCCACACCTGTCTCAAAATTTTCCTCGAGATAGTGATTGTAAATCTATAGTTGATCACTAATACAGCATGTTGACTCAGTATTGACGATAATATAAAACCAAAACCCAAATAAATCTACCATTTTTATCTCCTTGACCAAATTTCAAGTGGAATGCATTAATAAATCATGTAAAAAACAATAACAAACAAAAAAACTTATTTAAAAGAATTTGTGTTTAGTGTGGAAAATGATAATATGGTAGAGTGTAAAATACTTCTAGATTAATTAATAAATAAAGACAAAAATGTAAAAAATTATGATGGGAAAGGGAGTAAAATTTGAGAAGGAAGTAACTCTATGTTGTTGCAAATGGCACTATTTCATCTTTTCTTATGGCAGAATAGTATTCCACTGTGTGTGTGTGTGTGTGTGTGTGTGTGCATGCGCGCGCGTGTATGTGTGTGTGTGTGTGTGTGTGTGCATGCGCGCGCGTGTGTGTGTGTGTGTGTGTGTGTGTGTGTGTGTGTGTGTGTGTGTGTGTGTTTGTATCTCACATCTTCTTTATCCAATCATCAATGGAGGATACTTTGGTTGTTTCCATGTCTTGGCCACTATAACTAAAGCTGCAATGAACACCAGAGCACATATATATTTATGGATAAATGTTTTCAGATTTTCTGGGTAGATACCCAGGAAAGGCATTGGTGAATCATAAGGTAATTCTATTCTTAAATTTTTGAGGAACCACCACTCTGCCTTCCATAGTGGCTACACCAATCTGCATTCCCACTAACAGTGTCTGAGGATTCCTTTTTCTCCACAGCCTCTCCAACACTTGTTATTATTTGTCTTGTTGATGATAGCCATTCTAACTGATACAAGGGGATATCTCATTGTGTATTTTATTTGAATTTTTCTGATGATTAGTGATTTTGAGCATCTTTTCGTATGTCTTTTGGCCATCTGTAATGCCATTTGCGACAACATGGAAGGATCTTGAGATTATTACGCTAAGTGAAATAAGTCAGACAGAAAAAGTTGAGAACCATATGAGTTCGCTGATAAGTGGGGTATAAACTGAAAACAACAAAGGAAGAAGACAAACAAACAATGAAACAAAAACTAATAGACACAGACAATAGTTTAGTGGTTACCAGAAGATAAGGGGGTAGAGGGATGGTAGATGAGGGTAAAGGGGGTAAATATATGGTGATGGAAAGAGAACTGACTCTGGGTGGTGAGCACACATGTGATATATAGATGATGTATTGCAGAATTGTACACTTGAAAGCTTTATAACTTTACTAACCATTGCCACCCCAATACAAAAAACAGAAGGAAGTAACTCAGCTATTCTTTTATCTTTTCTGAATATTTTTCTCTTATATTTCTCAGAAATGAAAAAATTCTTTTTTTTTGCATAGGAAATCAATAGATGTTAATGAGAGCAATCTATATTGCCTTTGTTTTAACATGCAAGGCTTGTAGGAATTGTAGGATTTAATGTCATCTTTCATGTGACTTGGGAAAAATGATCTGCACAGAAAAAAAATAGTTGCCTCTAAATTGCACAAATGATGACTTAATAGAGATATGTATTCTCAGTTTATGTTCTGTAACAAGAGATCTATGGAATAAAAAATACATCAGGATAAATGGTAATATTTGCTTATCTTTCTCAATGTGTCTTTGCTTTCAAGAGCAGTTTAATTCAGTCTACTGAAGAACTTGCCACAGTATTGACAAGAAGGTGAGGAGTCTTCCAGTATTCAGGTCATAGGGATAAGTTTCCATTAAGTACCCACTCATATATGAAGCTTAAAGATAACTCTGTGAAAAAAACTTCAATTTCCCCTTTGATCATTTATTTATTTATTCTGGAAATTGGAGATGAAGGCGGTTTAAGGCAAAGAGTGAGGGAAGAAATTGGAATTCCAAAGCTAGCCAATTACATCATCTATATATGAACACACTTTATTTTTATGTTTACTATAAATATGTCTCTTCATAGAGTAATAGCATTGATTTTTTTTTAAGTAAGCCATAGTAAAAATTATATAATAAGAGAAATGTTAAACTTCAAAGTATTCTCCCTGGGAATTCATACATTTATTCTAAATAATGCTGCTATTTTTCAAACTGCATTTAGAATCACTCTTGAGATTTTTTTTAATACTATTTTATCTGCAACACAAGAAATTGTATCGTTTCATGTTATAATTAAATCACACATTTTAGAAACCAAATGCCATATTATCCAGCTTTATCATTCTATCTTCATGTCCAATTCTGGCTATGAAATATTTTTATTGTTATTAAAAAGAAAGAATAAAAACACAGTCAAAAGATTAAGATTTCACTGAATGGAGGGTATCTTGATAAGTGAATAAATGCATGAAATATTAAGTGAATTCAAAAGTATATACTTTCAGTTTAGAAGATAATGTTAAGAGTTTTAAACTAATAAACCTCAGCATCAAAAGAATAATTTTGCATCCTCTGGACTAGCCACCTAAGATGGGACTAGACTCATTTGCAAGAGTAAGAGTTTTTATGCTTATTCAAAAAACATCAGATCTTCCCTACATTTTATTCTAGCATGTTTGAAGCTTTACATTTCACATTTCCACCTTTATATACTTGAAATAAGTTTTTGTGTACAATGTAAAGAATAAATCCAATTTTCTCCATATATGGGAAACAAATAAAAAAAATCAGATAGCTGTATAGCCATACTGTATAAATAGAAAACAGTGCTATATACATAAAAATGAGTATAATGAGGATGTCCTTTTACCAAAAGGAAGCAATTATATTGAGTAGCAAGTAATTATTTTAGTGAAAAATACAATTGCTTTTTCAATTTTATTCCATTCTAGAATTTTAGCTGAAAGAGATCTTAGAGACCATTTAGTCCAACCCATTCATTACTTCATAGGAGAGGAAAATGTGGCACAGAGAAGCCAGAAGCTAGAAGACTTGTCTAAGTTTACATAGTCATAGCTCTAATACGAGAATTGATCATTGATATGAAGTTCTCTCCATTACATCCTGGTGCAACTTTAACAGGATTCATTTCATAGGAAACTTATATAGTATAAGGCAATTTTTAAATGTTAAATGATAGAATATGTTATTGTGTCTTTTGTGGACTTTAAAAAGATAAAATACCACTGTTAAATTTGTTTCACATGCAAAAAACACTGTACTTTTTTAAAGTCACATGTGGGTGATTCAGAAATGTGGAAATGTAGACTTTTAAGGAAATTCAAGTTTCTTTTCCTCAGTCACACTGTTTTATTATTTTGCTTAACTAAACAGTGAAATCAGAGTGGTCATTTCTCAATCTATTCCATTTTTCACCTTGACACTAATACTTGCTGAGGGCTTTTCATTTATTTATTTGTTTTCATAGTCAGTATTTTTACTCTGTTTCTTTGGGGGATTTTTACAAAATATTTTAGAAAACCTTTATTTCTTTTGCATCTTCTGGTTGACCACCTTTTAGAAAAACATATTTCAAACACTCAAAGTCCTGAGAAAATACAAATTCTTATTTTTTAAATTGTGAACAGATGTTAATTCCATTATAAGTCAACAAATTCTGAATATTATCTTTGTATAAAACATGTTTTTAGAAGACTTCCTTAGGATGATAAAGTATATTCAGTATTTGTATTCAATTGTTAATCTGTTGAATCTTGATTACTAGATAGACTGAGTATTCCACACTTGCCCCTTGTCATCACAAACCTCAACTTTAAATTTCCGAAGCTCAAACTTTTGCAAAGTGACCTTGAAATACCTTTTCACATTGGGTGTACTGCCTTTCTACATAAATTGACCTTGTGATATGGAGGAGTGAGAGTTAGTGAGAGTATAGGAGAACTGCTTCACTGAAACCCCAACCATAGTCTTCAAAAATATATCTTCACATCCACAGAGGAAAAACTAAGGGAAGCACATAATCTGAAAAAAACAAAAATTCTATTCAGACATAAGTTTAGAAAACTGTGCTTTAATATTCTCAAGAAAATATGTGAAAACACCTGGTCTCTACCAAACAGAAGTAGGAAACCATAAGGCTGAGACAAAGGCAGAGCAGCTAACACAGCAGACTGAACAGTTCAGATTGTAAAACAACCAAAATAAGAGCAGAATGAAATCTACATTGATGGCAGAAAGACAAGATTTGACCTTTCAGATACAAGTAAGAACTGGCAAGATGAAAGTGGTGGGATATCTATGTGAAGAGAATGTTCTAGACAGAGAAAGTAGCTCATGCAAAGACCTCTAAAAAAGAAAGAAAGTGGGCTGGCCGAGTGGCTCAGTTGGTTAAGAGCTGGTTTGGGATGCTAGAGGGTCCTGGTTCGGATCCCACATATGAGGGCTAGTGACACTGCCCTCTACAGCTAAGATACTGAACAACAGCTCAACCTGGAGCTGGGCTCCTGTGAGTCGCCGGTGATGGCGTAGGCTGCAGCCCCTGCTGAAGTGGGTTGCCATGGGCTGCTGTGTGTAGCCAGCAGTCAGCATGAGCGGCCTGCAGG
>NW_017731904.1:1154606-1160535 GCF_001890085.2 Hipposideros armiger | reverse complement strand
TTTTTTTAAAGAAGGAAGGTAAATGATGAAAACAGAAGCTACTGTGAGATCAAGGAAGATGAGGACTGAAAATTTTCCATTTGTTTTAAAGAGAACTGTTGGCGGTACAGTGGGAAGAAGCCAGATTGCGGTGGGTTGAAGAAAGAGTAGGATGCTAAGAAGTGGAGATATTAAATGTTGAAACTGTGAAGAAATTGGCTGTGAAGGGGGAGGATCAAGGTCTGCTTCCAGCTGGAGATGGATGTGTTATCCAGGGAAAACTAACAGGGGACAACTTGAACTGGAATGATGTAGCGGAAGCTGAGCAGCTGGAGTCCCAGGGCAGCTTTCATGTCATAGGACAGGCTGAGTGAGGGCATCCGGGTAAGCTTAGAGGTGGTAGATAAGTGGTGGTAGGTAAGATTTCCCATCCAAGCCGTTGTGTTTTTGAAAATAGGATATGAGGGAAGACACCATCTGCTGAAGGTGAGGAAAGAGGATAAGGTAGAGATTTAAGGGAGTGGAGGAGGCCTCTGAGAGGCTTGGTGGTGATTAGGAATGAAAGTTGACTTGAGAAACAGGGCTTGTTTGGCCCCTGGGGCTGAAGAGCAGAGATCTGTACTGGCAAAGTCTGCGTTGCCTGCTTTCTCCTGATGCTGCCATCTTTTTGGTTATAGAGGTGCCCAGAATGTGGCTAATCTACTGAGCCTGTGAGATAACTTGGACCTTTGTGTGGAACAGCAGACGGTGGGAGGAGCTGGAGGACAATCACACTTCTTTCTTATGACACAGTCTGCTTAACTTTTTATAATGCAAGATTCACCGGCATTTCCACATTGCTCTACAGTATACACTTTCGTATGCATCACCTCATTTAATTGCCCATATAAGAAAATGGCTTCATCATTAAAATTTCCACTTGATAGGTGAGAGAAGATAGACTCAGGGAGGTTGAAATGTGTTAAAGATTTCACATAGGCTTTCTGACTGTAAGGGCTGTGCTTTGGACCACATGCACGAAGCTTTCAGAGCTATATTTGATTAAATGCCTGAAGGTGGAGTTTACCTGAGTGTAAACAGGAGAGACAAAGACATCTCCTCACCTTGGCCAAAGGCTGCCTAGATCACCATTAAATGACAGAATGGAGGTTTCCATGAAATCTGACAATTAACAAGGTTAGATGCAATACGTAAAATATATATTATATCTTAAAAGAAATCAATACTTGATTCATAGCTCAAAATAACTTCTTTTTTTTTTCCTGGTGCAGTAGAGGATGCTCTGGTATTATATCAAGCAACATTTAGTGAGCAAAAGTAACTGAATGCAATATATTTACCCACAATAGTGCCAGGGCTTTATAAGACACAGTACTGATTTACTTGTTTCAAAACCAAAGTGACAGCAAAAGGGGGGGAAACTCACATGAATCAGGGAAGATAGCTGAGGATTTAAAAGTGGCACACACAAATCCATTACTTGCGAAATGGGTCAAAAGACAAAGAAAACTAGACTAGTGAATCAGTGACATCAACATCTACTATAGGAAAAATACTGGATATCTGTAAGGGAAACTGCAGGAGGAAAGAAATGAGAAAAAGAGTTGGAGTAAGAAGAGCTTCATGAATCTACAGCCAAGTGAGTAAATGCTGAGATTTTCTCTTACCCGAAGCAACAAATTATGTTTTTGGTGTTTGATAGTCAGCAGACACATATCATTTGTTTATTAGTGACTTTTAGAGTATTTGTGAAACTATTCCAATAATTAATTTACCATTGGAGAGTCATGTGACTAAAACAGAATCATGATTAGTCATTTCTTTCCCTGAGTAGCTCTGTATGGCTCAGATAATGCACCCACTGAGATGTAGAAGGGGCAAGGCTGGATTTGCCTTGCTCCTGTTGTTTTCTAGAGACTCTGCCTCAGGTGTGAATTCATAGGATGGCACACACTGAGCAGCTGGCAGCTTAATGTAGCTGCTATCAGAAGAGGTCTGTTTTGCTGAGTTCATCAGGTTACATGGTCAAATTCCTACTCACTTCAACACAGGGAGAATGGGTGTAAGGAGAGAGGGCGTGTCAGAATGGTTGACTCAGTCTTGGAGATGGATGGGTGACAGATATTGAGGCCAGATCTGTGTCCCATGCAACTCAATCTCCATTGAGTCACTAAAAGTAGGCTGCTATGCATGTTGCTTCATTGCCATAGCAATGCCACCACTCCCAGTAATAGATGATGAGGATAATCTTGCAAAAATGGTATTTTTTTTCCCATTAGGATGATGAAGTAGAAAGAAAATTTTCAGTTTGCTTACTAAACTATACCTCTTTGTTTAAAAAAGTAGTAAAAATGCTAGAGATGGTAGACCTATTCAATAGCTTATTTCTCTTTGTCACATTAAATGTTACTATATTTTTTTCCTTATTGGTTCTTTGACAGAATCTGTAGTTAGAGATTCACTACCTTATAGCACTCAAAAACAGTGATTTTCAAAGTGTGCCAAGACCTCCTGCTTGCTAAAATGTACCCATCCTGGCCTCATCTTAGATTTTCTAAATTAGAATCTCTAGAATTTTAGCACTGAAATCCATTTAACAAGATCCTTAGGTGACTTTTAGAAACAATAAATGTAATATCCATAAAGAAAAGTGCATATTTCACAACTTTACAGTGTGACAAATGTTTGCAATCTGAACATATCATGTAACCAACTCTTTCATCAAGAAACAGAATATGACCAGCACTTTTTGATGCTGACCAGAATACTTCTTGACTACAGCCAGAGAAACCTCTTGAGTAACATTTCTTGTCACTGCCTCTACCAAGAATAATCACTACCCTGATTTCTAGAAGCATAGGTAAGCTTCATCTGTTTTGTATTTATATGAATTGAATCAAACAGGATGTACTCTTCTGTGACTGGCTTCTTATACTTGACATTGTGTTTGTAAAAACTGATCCACATTTTTGCCTGTATTTTTTGTGCATTTTGTCTCATTGTTGAATAGAATTATATTGTGAATATACCATGATTTATGTATTCATTCAACTTTTGATGGACAGTTGGCTAGCTTCCAACTATTTGAGGTTATTTTGAATAGTGCCGCTATGAACATTCTAGTGCATTTTTTTTTTGCAATACATATGTTTGCATTTCTGTTGAGAACATCAAAGCAAAAATTGTATCAGACAAAGGAAGGTAAGGATGACCTTATTTGAGGTTATTGCAATAGAGACTAGAATGCAGGCTAAATTCAATGCCTCTGAAAAAACAGTCAGAAGAGTTATTAAAAGCTGGGGTAGGGGAAGCCATCTGTGCTCGCTAACTGGCCATATCCAATGAAGTATTTTCAGGATAGGCACCCACTGAAGTTAGGCTTCTACCCTCCAACAGAGACTTAGAGGTAGAGGTACTGTCTTCCTTATTGATTATATTTCAAAGGGATGGCTCCCAGGTTCTTGAGAAAGCCTCGTGTTGTAAACTGGCAAGAACTTTTTTTAAAAAGTTTACATCTCAAAGGTGCAGAGAAATAATTTACGATAATAGGTTTTCTAACGTAAGTGCTCTAGGAAAGGAAGGTCAAGGTCTAAGGGTAAAAAGGAACCCTGTCTAACATTTGGACAAAAGCTGGGAGAAGTGCTAAGGCTATCTTGGTCGGTATCTAAGAGTGACATTGGTGGGTCATAGGTTAAGCAAATATTCATGTTTAGCAGATATTACTATACTGTTTTCCAAAGTTGTAGGATTTGATACTCTTTCCAACAGGGTAAGAAACTTGTGATTATTCCACATCTTTACCAAAATGTTGCATTTATCACTTTTTATTTTAGCCATTCCGTTGGGTATAAGTGGTGTTTCATTGTATCTACTTATTCCTATGTTACTAAGTCATTTTTAGCAGCTGTGAGCTTTGGATTTTTGTTTAAGGCCTTTTCATCACATCCTGACATGGTTTTTCTTATGGTTTCTCTCTTTAGGTAAATTAATATAGTGACATTAATAGAATATCTAATACATACTGAACCATCCTTGCATTCCTGTATTGTTTATATAAAATATTTTTATTTAGTTGTTGAATTATGTTTGGTGATATATCACCAATATTAATGAGTGAGATAGGCTATAGATATCTTTCTCAGGTTTAGGTACTAATGCTAAAATTTGTATAGAAATATTCACAAGCTTCCACGTCACTCATGAAGAGCCAATAGGCTAATCATCTATAAATTGTTACAATTTTAATATGTATATTTCTGAAGTGAACATATGTCCAGTAAGTTCTTAATTCCAGGGAATAAAATTTTCACTTTGCTATTTTATGGTTTTTACTCATTTTTTAATTGTGGATACTACTATAGTTTATTTCCTTCTTTTATATCTTTATCCTTTCATTGTCAATTCACTTCTATATATACAGCACCTTGAAGACTTTCTGACTTATAGTGGACATCTGATAAATATTTATTAAATAAATGGCAAGCTGAAGGAATAAATTTCTTTTATCACATTTAATATATTGATTTTAAAGGGGGCTTTTTGTTTTGAGATTTATAAATTGTATGTGTGTGTGTGTGTGTGTGNAAAAAAAAAAAAAAGCAAGCAAGAAAGAAAGAAAGAGAAGAAAAAAAGAAAGGGTGTGGCCTGGTCAAGATCTAAAATTAATCTTCATAAATGGGATGTAGAATGCTGGGAAGGGTATCCAGAGATGAGCAGAATCAGCTCTTGAAAGGCCTAATATGCATTTTTAAGTAATTTGTACTTTATCTTCAGGGTAATGTGGAGCAAATGAAGAGATTTCTTTATCATGGGATTGATACAACACTTGTATATTAGAAAGATCACTCTAGATGCAATGTGGAAAACAGACAGGGCTTGGAAACATGGGCTTCAGCTAAAAAGCCCTTGTTTTAATCCACAGGAGACAGGATGAACAATGTTGGCTTGGACAAGGTTAAAGCTAATGGGGTTTGAATGAAGTGATTGGAGTCAAGGGATATGAAAGAGATAAACTAAAAAAATAACAACAGGTATTTGAATGTGGCAGAGGAGGGAGGGAAATAAAGCAAGGATGATACCTAGGTTTTAAAGTTAAGTAAAAAGGTGATGGTAGTGCCATTAAACGAGAGGGGAAATGCAAAATAGAAAGAACATGCTCTTTTGGAAAATGTAGTGATATTAGTCTTTTCATGTTGTGTTTGAGATTTATTTATGACAGGTCTATGTATGATTGCCAACTGGCTATATCTAATAGTAGTTGATAGATGGGTCTGGAGCTCAGAAGAAATACATGGGATAGAAATTTGGGGGATCCACCCCCCCCAAGCATATGCTTTGGTGTGTGCATCTATTACTCATCGATAAAAAGGAATTAAATACTGATATATGGTACAATGTAGACAAACCTCCAAAATATTGTGCTAAGCATCTGCCCTGAAAAGAATATGAGGACAATTTTCTGTAGTGTTCCAGAAACCACAGGAAGACTACATTTTGAGAACAAAGGGAAATGCATGGATATACAAATTGTGGAATATATATACAATGAAATATTATTCATCCATAATAAGGAATGACACTGTAATGTGGGTGAACCTCCAAAACATGTCAAGTGAAAGAAGCCCAAGAGTAAAGGCCACATATGATTTTGTTTGATGTACGAAATATGCAGAATAAATAAACCCATAGTGACAGAATGCAAATTGTTCTTGTTGGGGCCTGGAAAGGAGGTGGAAATGGGGGGAAACTGTTGAATGGGTAAGGAAGTTTCCTTTGGAGTGATGGAAATGATTTGGAGCTAGACAGAGCCGGTGGTTTCAAACATTGTGGAAAAGCAAATGCCATGGAACCTTTCACTTTTAGTACATTTTATATTATGTGAATTTTGCCCCCCCCCCATTCATTCTCTCTCTCTCTCTCTCTCTCTCTCTCTCTCTCTCTCTCTCTCTCT
>NW_017731904.1:1061740-1149986 GCF_001890085.2 Hipposideros armiger | reverse complement strand
GAGAGAGAGAGAGAGAGAGAGAGAGAGAGAGAGAGAGAGAGAGAGAGAGAGCTTAGCAGAGGTTCTGTGGAAGTTCAGTATAAATTTTAATGGGAAAATGTTTGCTTCTCTCAGGGATCTAGGGTTTTCAATATCTTCAAACAGAATTATGTTAGCTTCCTAGGATGTGTCTGTATTATAATGTGGATAGTATATACTGGAGGTGCCAAAAAATGTATACAAGTGGACACTTTGGTCAATGTTGCTCAAACAGTAGTTTTCTATAATCAGAAGTGTCTGGACACTGATGGTAACCACTTTGAGCATCTCTTGTAGTGCAGAAGTGAAACGTGACTTGTATTCATCTTTTGTTATTGGTATATATTGCATATTACAATTTTAATGCCGTTTTCCTTTCTTAAAATGTGTATACATTTTTTTAGCATCCTCTGTATTTAGACTACATACATGAGCATGTAATAGATCAAGATACTCTATTTCTTATGGTGGTCTTTCTTTTCTTTTATGCTAGATATGTAACAATTTTTTTAAACATTTCTCCAGGACTATAGACAGATTTATTTATTTATTTATTTATTTATTTATTTATTTATTTATTTGTCTACCTTGTTTTAATAGCTAGGTCAGTAATTCAAGGTTCAGAGCTTTACCCAGGTGATTTCATTTAAGTTTTCTACTTTCTAGGGATGGAAGGGCACATCTTTCTATACAATGATGTTAGACTTTAGACCTCAAGGATTAATGAAATATCCATAAGCCACAAGTGAATCACTTTGAGGTTGTCGGTCTGGTTTTGAGTTGTCTCTCTGTTGCTGGTACCCGAGGAGTTCTTTTATTTTATTTTTATGCTTGACTCATATTTCACAACTTTCTAAATCACATTTTTTTTCAGCATTTCTCTGTGTAAGGGTATCCATCAGCTTGGTCTTTCATATTTCTGGTAATTTATTTCCAGGTGATTCTCATGTTCACTTAAAATTTACAACCATTGATGGGATAATTTAATGGTTTAATAAAGTCAATCTTGTTTTATTTATAACATAGTGACATGATATATGGCATTTCTTTGAATTTCTATATGTTCCTTAATGCAGAAAATTTTTATCATATTGGTGTCTCACATCAACAGAATAGGTTTACAAATAGAAGACATAAATCATTAGAACGAATGAGATGTGACCAGAAAGGTACGCGAAAACCCAGCTAGGAGTATTTTCAAAAGTTGAAGGAAGCTATAACCTAGCAAGAAGTAGCAGTAAGCAGAGTCAAATGCTACACAGAGCCCAGGTTTTATAAAAACAGACAATTGCTTACTGCCTTTGAAATACGAAGACCATTGACAACTGTTGACTTTAGAAATAGTTGTAGTTGTGGGGGCAAAGGTCTGACTAATTTTGGTTAGAAAGTGAAAGGGGAGTAAAAGAGCAGAGCCAATGTGTAGAATTACACTTTAAAAATACTTGGCCATGGAGGGAAGAAAAACAGTTGCCAGGTAGCTAGAAGAAGTCACTGGGATGAAGGGAGACATTTATTTTTATTATGGGAGATGCAAGATTATGTTTATAATTCTAATACAAGATTATGCTTATAATTATGTTTATAATTCTAAAATATTGTTCATTAAGAAGAGAGATGGAATCATTTATGAAGTGAGTTGCCTGAGGTGGCAGTGTAAATGGGAATAGTATTTAAATAGCACCAGAATTAAGGTTTATAAAGGCCACAATTTGGATGGTTATGGAACTGGCAGAACCCATTATTCATATAACCCTCAACCCCAAATCTTTCTCTATTTACTTGTTATACAAACCTTGATTTTATTAGAGTGACAGTGTGCTCCATCCTAAGAAGTCAGCTTAGACATTATTAATTTTAGTTAGCTATAGGAATATCTCCTTTTCCCGATACTTATTTTCCTAAATTATCTTGCCATTCTGCAAGTAAGTAAATAATTAGGTCTTCTAGGGATTGTTTGTATAAGTTTTACCTTTACTGATGAAAGGAAGAGACTTGACTAAAAGATCTTTTTTGATACTGCCCTGATCCCTGACATTGAATGTGACTGCTTTATAACCCATGGAAATTCCGAACTCTTTAAAAACTATCTCAAAAATTCCCAGGTTTCACCTGCATATTTCCATTTTGCTCAAGTAATAAAATTATAGCAAAATTAATAATTAGTAACCCTCATTAAGAAGGATACTATAATTGTTTTGCTCCATATTAGCTAATTTCCCATTACTTACATGGATAAGATTCAATAAATATTAATTAAATAAAGCAATCAATTGTAACACATTCAGCTCATTTTATGGGAGACATACCCTAAAATGCTTTATTCAATTCCCCAAGATGAATTAATTCTTCCTCCTCAACTATTTTTAGATGTTTTGTTCACCCATTTATGAAAATTATTTCTTCCTTCCTTATACTGTAGTTATCAATATATAGGCTCTACCTCTTCTGTTAGAATGATCCATAAAACTAAGTTCCAGTAAAGTGGACATAAGCAGAGTATTGTATACAACTTCCAGGTCATATTTTTAAATAGGAAATTGCATGCCCTCATTTCTCCTCATTCTCCTTTCTTACAACTGGAACATGGATGGAGTACTGGTGAGTTAGCTTTGACCCTATGAAAACTAAAATAAATACCCTAACGGATCTGAATCCTAGAGGACCTCATGCAGCATTATACCTATTTGCCCTGTTTCTTTCACCTGTCTCTCAATTCCCAGCCATTATGAAAGCCTCTTCTAAATTCAGATGTCATCTTTAGATGTCATCTGATGAAAGATGAAGAAGAGGGCCAGCCAAGTGGCTCAGTTGGTTAAGAGCTCGCTAAAGAGTTTGAGCTCTGAGCAACAGCAGTTGGAGTCCCGGCCACAGCTGAGCAGCTGCTGAGCTGCCAACAGATGGCAGGATAGCTCAGCTAAAAAAAACAAAAGAAAGAAAGAAAGATGAAGAATGGAAAGTTAAAGAAATCCCAAAAAGCTGAGTATTTCCCCCAAGGAATCCGTATTAATCTGGAAATGACTAGGTTACATTGAAGCTGAAACACTGTTGTTATTTATTCCCTTCTTAGCAGAAATGGAGGTTTGTAATGGAATTAAATTCAGTATGGTGAAAAAAAATTCTGCACATCAGAATTGTAACTGTGGACTTTAAACTTGATTACCATACAATAGATAGTTTATGGAATTACGAGGATGTTTCAGCACGGTGTTTTAAACTTGGGTACAGAGGGGAAGGAGACAAGAACTCTGCTCCATAGGGAGTGCTAGTAAGAGAGAAAACAGTATAAATGGGTAATTGACATTTATTTTGGAAAGTGTTCATCATAAAATGTGAATAAAGGGTTTAGGAGGCACACAATAGGGAGACATCAATTGAATCTAGGAGAATTACAAACTCTTTTAAATCTAATTTTTTTTCAAATACTTCTAATAACATTGTCTCTAGTTGGGAAAAGATGCTTAAATCCTAGGTATCATCCTCTTATGAGAGCATTCATTCAATAGAAGAAAGTTCAAGGAGCCTGGACAGTTTGGAGACTATCTTGAAGCTACTTGAAAGAAATGATTTCAATTATGACTTTGCCATTCACATTTATCTTAATTGTTTCTTTTTAATAGCAAGCAATCATGTTTTAATTCAATAAATATTATGCCAAATATCAACTTTCTCAAAATTGAGACTCAATTCTTTTCTCTAAACAAGCTGCTTTAATACCTATTTTTGGAGTCTATTGGCAGCTGTGTTAAAATAGAGGTTCTTTTGAAAGACGATCATGACAGAGAGCAGATTCAGGGATGTTAAAACAAAACAGCCAGAAAATTTCTCACCCGTCTATCTGTGCTTGGAACTCTGATTGAGTTTCCTGGGCACAGCAGAAGATACACTGCTTCGATGTCACATGCCAAATTTGAACCAGCAACAGCTACTCAAACATTACAATCTCTTAGCTATTGTATAAAGTTTATAAAGGATGGAGAGGTGATTATATTCACTTAATTTTTCCCCTGTTTATGTTTAGTAAGAGATGGATAATGGAGGAAAAGGAATCTGAATGTTGTGTAAACGTAATGATAAGGGAAATAACATGCACAGATTGTGAGAATCCACTTGGAAAAAAATCCAAACTAATTTTGTTCTATTTCTTCTAAGCCATCTGAGAGCCTTCCTACATTTACCAATACAGAATAAATGACACTGTGATTGAGTTTCTGGAAAGATAGCAACACATATGATGATGAAAGCACAGACAGATATTTATGAGGAACTGGTTTCTATAAAAAAAAAAAGGGGGAAAGTTGGTTGTTATTTTGAGGTATATTTGTTAATGTTTAAAAATGGAAACTTTAAGGAATATGTCACTTATTCAAACATGCCACTTTTTCTCGAAAAGGGAGAAACATGTTTTCCATGATAAGCCATTGTTAAATGTTGGCTTTGGTTGGCGCAGCCTTTTGTCTCCCCAGCTGTACGAATCACCTCTACAATATGTCCCTTTTGTTTGTATACTGGGGTTTAGTGCCTATCTGGGGGTGGGGAAATCTGTGGAGAAAAACCTGTTACTTTGTTACCCTACAACCAGATTGTTTTTAAGTATGTGTGCATATTTTATTTCAGAGACTTTCCTTAAATCTTGGCTTTCTTTTCTTTCTTTCTTGCATATTTCTGCCCATCCTAAGAGAATAAACCTAGTTTTGAACCAAAAATAAAATGCTTGTTATTAATAAACCAAATTCTGTAAATCCCTTCTGTTTATTCTTAAAATTGCCTGTGTAAGATAAAAAATATACTGGCCTTTTACATTCCAAAAAAAATATACTGGCCTTTTACGTTCCACTTGCCAGCATATCTAATCTTATCTTTATAAAAGTAGTTTCCATAATGCACTTCCATTTGTCAGTGTGTGTTATAAGTCTCAATTTTTATGGGCACACAATCTGTGTTTCTATTTACATCTAGAAAGTTTATGTTAATTATAATTTATACGTGTATATTTTATATATACATTCATTAGAATAAATGTGTTCTAGGCATTTTTATGAGCATTATGTTGTTAAATTCTTTTGGGGTTGGCACCACTTCAGATATGGAAGCTGAGACTTGGAGACGTTAAAGGGAATTTATCCTTGCAGACAGCTATGTAGCATTACTATTCATCCACATAAAGACAATCTGGTACGTAGAGTCCAGGCGGGGCTCTGGTGATGAGAAGTGGAGTGGTGTTTGAATCGAGGATTACACAAGTCAAACACATACATGTTCTTGTTCTTTAGCTTACTTAAAATACCAACACATTTCAAGTCTGAAATGTTCTCTTCTGCTCACCCCAAATATAAAATAAATGCTTTAAAATGTTACTTTATATAACCAGGTCTCATAATAGAAACTACGTTTTATGACTTTTTGTTTGTTTGTTTCTATGATTTGCCAGTTTAGAATCAAGCTTTTTTGCTTTCTGTTGTAGATTTTACCTTTAAAAAGTCATATTATTACTATAGGAAATCTGGAAAATATCTAAATGTACAGATAGCTCTGGCATTAGAATTAATCACTCTGGGGAAAAAGAAAAGAAAAGAAAGAAATAACCTCTCTGAACTTCTTGCCTTGTATACTTGCATATTGTTGCAATGCATATGTGCCTGTGTATGCTGTCTCTTTCAGAAAATGTGTTTAAAACATAAACAATTTGGTTCTTAAGAGGTGAAAATTTTTTATAGCATTATTATTGTAAAATAAATTTTCTTTGCAGCATAATACTTCATTGTAGGGTTATACGTAATATTTTAGCCAATCCTTTACTGTTTTGAATTTTAAGTCTGGTTTTTCTATTGTATGACGCTTTCTCTGATGGCCATTCCTCATTCTAACACAGGAATGTATGAAAGTGTCTGTTTGCATACATCCACAAGAGTTGGGCGTTATAAAGTATTTCATAAGTTAGATACGCAAAATGATATTTTATTTTGGTTTTAAGTTGTATATGAGTGCTTCCTATTACAAATAAGTTTTTAAAACTTGCTTTACTCTTTCTCTTTTGGTTGATTCAATTGCCTACTCCTTTATTCACTTGGCTGTAGTCATTCATTGTTTCAGAATGTGCATATTTAGAGGCTGTTGGTGGACCAGGCTCTATATAGTGGCAAAATCCTGGCACCAATCCACATAACTTACAACCTCATAAGCCTCTTAAACAACAAATATCAACACAAATTTATTTTTATTACAGTTTTTTATAAGTTCTCTGAAAGAAGTGAATAGAATGCTGAAATAGAAAAGTACTTACTTATTAAAATTGTTATTTCTATTTGAATAAATAAAGTATATGCATGCCTAGAATTTAAAATATACAGAAGTGTATGCTCTGAAAATTACCACTCCTAACTCTCTCCCAAATTTATCATCAAAGAAAGCCAATATTTAATTATTTATTCTATATCTTTTCAGATATTCTGTATGTGTGATTTAAAAAATATATATGGATTGACTCACTCACCTTTCCTCATTTTGTAATTTTTTTATTTTTTTAGCTGAGCCATCCTACCACTTGTTGGCAGCTCAGCAGCAGCTCAGCTCAGCTCGGACCAGGAATCGAACCACTGTTGCTCAGAGCTGGCACTCTTAAGCAAGCTCTTAACCAACTGAGCCACTTGGCTGGCCACCATTTTGTCATTTTAACTTGAAGACTACTCATATATACATAGGGTGCCACAAAATGTATACACATTTTAAGAAAGGAAAAAAAACTGTATTAAAATTGTAATACTCAATATACTGATAACAAAAGATAAATACAAGCCACGTTTGATTTCTGCAGTTACAAGAGGTGCTCAAAGTGGTTATCATCAGCGTAATTTCAATACAGTTTTTTCCTTTCTTAAAATGTGTATACATTTTTCTGGCACCCTCATTCTTTTCAATGGTTACATATATTCTGCTGTATGATTGCAACTTAATTTATATAACCAATAGTTTATTAAAAATATTTTCTTTGATTTGACAGAAGAGTTTGGTTTGAAATCTCATCTTTAAGTTATATTTTCTGTTGTTATTTTTTCTTTTTTATATTGCATTTTTGTTTTGCTTATTTTCTGTGATAATTTGCGTAGTATGCGTTTTGTTTTAGTAAATGTATATATAACTATAGCGGATTATAAACATATAATGTTCTTTTTAAAAATAGTATTCATTATCTTACTAGTAAAGAGAAATGAAAATAATACATTTTTACTTAATTTATCTCCTCTAAAACTCAATTTTTCCTGCTAATAATTTTTTCTAAGTTTGAACTTTTAGATAATGGAGCATATTTATATTTTTATTATTTATTACCTATACATGAGATATTTTTATTTTTAACTGTAAATCAGATTTCTTCTTAACTATTATTTATATTATGATTTATTTAAAGTTGGCTACTTTTTACCACATACTTTTTTGTCAAGGTTTTAATAATTTTTCCTTTGTAAGTTTAAAGCTATATTTAAATATAATCTATTGTTTCTGTCAGAACTTTGTATTTTCTCATTTTCAATAACAATCACAATAACAACAACAATAAAAATATCACCAGGATTTTGATTAGGCTTCCTAGAATATGCACATCAATTTGAGAAGAATTAAAAACTTGATAATATTGAGTCCTCTGATATATTAGCATTTTCTCCATTTATTTAGCACTATGAAATTTTTTCCAGCAGTATTTTATAGTTTTCAGTGTAGAGGTCTTACACATATTTGATAAACTTGTTCTTAAGCTTTGTGATTTCTAATTTAAATTATATATATATATATATATATAATGTATTATAATATATATTTAAATTTCTATTTGTTTCTTGCAACTATGTAGCAATGGAATTGCTTTTTAGTATTGACATTGTTTCCTGTGACTTTACTAAACACAGTTATTGATGCCAGTATTATTATTTTTTTACCTTTGGAATTGTCTAGATAATCATGGCATTTGGAAATATATAGCTTTATTTATATCATTTTATCTGTATGCTTTTTATTTTCTTTTTTTGGTAACTTAGATGTGATCAACAAATTCTTTTAAAGGCAACCTACCAAACACACTCAAAATGAACTGGCTAACCTGAATAGTTTTATATTTATTCCAAAATTAAGTTCATAGTTAATTTTCTTCTTTTTATTTTTAATCTAGGACCTCCAGTACAATGTTGATAGAAGAAGTGAGAGCAGTCATCTTATTTTTGTCCTTAGGAAGGATGTTAGGAAGAGACAGTCTTTTACCACTAAGTATCATATTAGTGGTAGGCTTGTTCCTGATGACCTTTATGAGAATAAGAATATTTTAATTTATTCTTAGTTTGCATAGAGGGTTTAATTTTTTTTTTAATTTTTTATGATGAATGAATGTTGAATTGAGTAAAATGCTGTTTCTAAGTCTATTGAGATTATTTTTCAATCTGCTGGTGTGGTAAAACAATTACTTATTTCCAAATGTTGAACTAACCTTGCATTCCTGGGTTAAATTCCATTTGTTTATGATGTATTATATTTTTATATTTATATATTTTTAAATATTTCTGTATTTTACTTAATATGCTGCTAAGGTTGTTTGAGCCAATGTTCCTGAGCGATATTTTATTTATTTATTTATTTATTTATTTATTTATTTATTTATTTATTTATTTGCATTACCTTTGTGTGATTATGGTAACAGGTTAATGTTGTCCTCCACAACACAACATGGCAGTTTCCTTCATTTTTGAGTCCAGCAGAAGAGTGTCACTCTGATGCCTCATCTTTTTAAAAGGACTCAACAGCCTGAGTCAGACATATCCATCAGAATTTCCCTTTTCATTAACTCCAAGTCAATGATTAACACTTTAAATAGGGGAGCAATATTCCTCCACATTCTCATGTCCCACATACACTCAAGGGGAAAAGATTACAAAGGGTATATGTCCAACAGGGGGCAGGTCTTGGGAAGGCATCAGAGATTTCTACCCACAGCATAGATATTCCCATCTACTATAGAAGATATATTTTATTTTCTCATTAATCATATTATTTAACTTTCACATTGATCATGTTATGAGTGGAAGAGAGGACAGCTATTATTTTCAAACTAGAAATAGGGAATATCTTTTAGACACAATGTTTATGGAGGATGACTCTATAAAGTTTACGCATACTTGGAAAATAATAAAAAAAAAGCAGTCAGCTATTTGAAATGCAGGACATAGAGAATTTAAAGATTTAGCAGAGTATGCTAAGGTCCTGAGATGAGAAAGAACGTGGTGTATTTAAGCAGAGACCGTATTTAAGTTTAGGAGTGAGTCATGTGCCATTGCTAGGGAAGACCTTTCCAAAGAGAGTGAGTAAGTCTAAGATGGGAACAGCTTAAGGTATTCAAAGAATATTCAATAAGAATATTCAATAAGACTAATATTCCTAGAGCAAAACTGGCTAAGGGAAGGAGAGTGGCAGGGGAAGAAATCAGAATGGTCTGTGGGAACAATTTCATGAAGGATATTGTGACTATGGTTTGGAATTACAAATTATTTCAAAAGGTAATTGTAAGCAATTAAAATTTTTAAGCTGGGGGAAGTAGTGTGAACAAGTTAATGTGTTTCAAAGATTGCTTTGGCTGATATGTTAATAATGAATTAATTACAAAGAAGCAAGAGTGGAAGCTACTATAAGAGTTAACAGGCTATTTTTGTAGTGCAGGAGAGAGAAAAATCATGATTAAGACTATGGTGGAAATTAAGGGATATAGACAAACATGATGTGTGATTTTTGGCTTTAAAAATCTTTTCAATTCTTGTCTACTTTTTACCTTGAGTATTTATTTTTTAAATCTTCTAATTGGTAAGATTTAAAAAATATATTTAAATATATATGTCATATATTTATAGATATTTTTGCCTGTTTGCTACTTGATTTTGGAATTTATTCATGGTACTTTTGATAATGTCAAATCAACACTCTTCTTGGTATTAAGTTTTTATTGTTTAGCAATTGTACACCACGCATGTAGTCTGTGATATAAATTAAGTCATGTACTTAAAGGTACTATAATAAAATTATACAATATACTATAATATACGTTGTATCTAAGTGAGTTATAAACAAATACAAATATATGATATAATATTACATTGTAAGAAAAGCAAAAAACCTTATTTTTTTTGTCCTAAGAATTTTCACTGATGCAGAATCATCTTGCTTGAGTGGTTTTTTTTTTTTAGTTTTACTTTTGCTCATGAGAATAAAGTTAAACTTTTGTGGAATAATTTTATTGAACTATGCAATACATGCACACATACTTCCTTTGATTTTTAAATATGTGTATATTTGAAAATGTGAACTTTATTGATTAACAGTAGATGACAAAGTAAAGAAAAATCTCAGTTTATATTACATGTGTTTCTGGTGCCTCGGAACTCACAAATTAAAGGTTACTATGATCTTCAGCATGGTGACCTTTACAAAGAACTGAATAGACTCATCTTTTCATTTAGGGCTTCCCTTGGCAAATCCATAAAGATGGTCTAAGGTCAGGCTCAGAATCCTCCTCCCAGGAAGGAAGAAAATATATTTCCAATATTAACTGTAGTAGTCTTTAAAAGTTATAAAATGAGCTTAGTTACTATGAATGTGATAAATATGCCTGGGCATTTTTATCTTGGGGAAGTTATTAACTTTGGGTCCTAACACCCATGGGCAGCATATGTAGGGATGCTCCTCTTCTCAAGTTCTTTGTTTGGTTGGGCCCATTGGTAGAAATTTCTCCTTTGGATTGAGGTACTATTTAAAATAACATTTCCAATTTCTCTGCCGCATCCATCTCATTTTTCTTTCCAAAAGAATAGCAACTAATCCATTGCTAGAAAGTTTACCATCTTCAGATTATTGCAGTAGGAGCAGTTATGAACCTGTCCCTTGCATATTGTCTCTATCAATGACAGGGAGAAAGGGAGTGTTACCTTTCTCTCATTTATAGAGATCTCACTTGTTGAAATCACCTTGTGACAGACTCTACTATGTAGCTGGAGAGAGTAAATTATGCCTGAGAGTTCCCATTTGTCCTTCCGGATTAATTTTCAACCCTTCTCTGTCCTGCTCACTATCCCAAATTACATCATGGTTCCCATACCCTTTGGCTTACTGTTGGGTTTGACCAAAGGGCCACCCCTGCAGGATATTTAAAAGGAGTCAGGAGAATGAAGTCCCAACATTTATTTCCTTATCCCCCTCTGTACAAAATTGTACTGCTATCCTTACATTGAAGTTTACTGTTTCTCTCAGCGTTTCTTAACCTACATGATACTGTTCTGGTTTCTATTAATCCCTCTCTCTTTTTGCCCTTTGGGCCTGGGATGCTGATAGAAAATGCTAGCATGCCTAGGGCTATTTCATCATGGACCTTAATCTATACATTTTAGTTAGTCTCTTTTAAAATAAAACCTCCTTGACTGCCATATTTTGAATGTGGCATTATTTCTAATTGTTTTCTAAAACCAAGAAAGGGTGATTGCCCTTTTGAATCTAACTGCTGCCAACACTAAGATTCTTTTTGCTCATCAACACAGAGGATCCAAATTTTGTTTAAGGTAGGAGCTGGCTTATTAATATATTTGTTTTAAGAAAAACATTTGCAATGAAGCCTTCCTCTCCCAAAGTTGTCATTAAATAGTGAATAAAAGTGGAAACCCATTGTATCTTTGGGCTCTATTTCCAAACTTTCCCCTCTGCCAGTAAGTCTACTTATCAAAGCAAGGACTAAATAGACAATGCAAGGCTACAAGCCAGAATTGTAAGGTTGGATGTAAGGCTACACATAGTAGGAAAACAGATTATCTCTTTAAAAAAAAATACAATCCAGACCCTCTCTACTGGTAAACAAAGGAGAATCTCCATGTTGATCGGAAACCCTGGTCTCAAATTCCTCACTCTGTTCCCCTAAGGACTGGCTTCACTACCTTACTGCCCTGGGCTTGGGACAAGGGGTGGCTCTGCTGCTGGCTAGAGGCTTGGTCCAAGCTGGAGCTCACACCACTTCTAATTTCTAGAGTACAGCTGAGGATAGGTTAGTCCATCTTAATTCTAGTCAATTTACAAGGAATACTAAAAAAATAATGATAGCATAAAACTAAGTAAATATGTCATAAAACACTTCTCTTTAACTAAGGGAAACTTTAGAAAATTTTCTTGACTACTTATCAACATGTGGAAGAGGACTTATGTTTTTATAAATGTTGGGATGACTATCAAGCATATCCAGAAATTTAAAAATATATATTCTGGAAAGGTACACTCAGAGAGATTAAGATATTTTTTATCCCTAGTTTAAGGTCTACCTTTTACCCAATTTAGAATCTCAAAAATAGGAACCCCCTTCCAGCTTAAGTCCCAGGCCACTTCATTCACTAATGTCACACACCAGCTGACATTTTCTCAAATACATCAAGCATTCTCTCATCATGAGAACTTCGCCCTTAGTACTACCTCAGCCTGGAACTCTTTTTCACAAAAGATGTCCTCAGGGCTGACACCTTCACCTCAAAATAACACTTGCTTAGCTTTTGAGTAATCAAGAAAAGTTTCCCTGAGACACTCTCTAAATGAATACTCTCTTTCAGTTGTTCTCAGGCTGTTTCCTGTTCTTTATTTCTTTTCCTTTTTATTTTATTTTTTTGTTTTTGTCTTTACTTGTTTTGTTTCTTTTTGTTATTTTCCTGTCCTTGATTTTTCTTCATACCACTTTATCATATTGTTTATTTATTGGCATAGTATCTGTCTCCTCCACTAGAATGTAAGCCTCATTGGACTGAGACTCTTTTGTATTCCAAACTAGTCTCTGGTACATAATAAATCTTCAGCAAATAGTTGCAGCAGGAATGAATGATCTAAGTTGAGATACATACTGCCCATAGAAAAATGGTGATTTTATAATAATATTAAAGACTGAGAGGTAGCGGGATAGATGTGTTAATCTGAGTTCTCCAAAGAAACAAAACCGACATGGTGTGTGTGTGTGTGTGTGTGTGTGTGTGTGTGTGTGTGTGTGTGTGTGTGTAGAGACAGAGAGGAGTGTAGGGGGGGAGGGAGATGGAGGGAGAGAGGGAAGGAGGGAAAGAGAGAGATAGTTTTGTTTTGTTTTTAAGTAATTGGTTCATGAGATTAGGAAAGGTCCGTCTTTGTTTTATTAATACCTTCAACTAATTTCGATAAGACCCATCCATGTTATGGAGGGTAATCTGTTTTACTCTAAATCTACCAATTTAAATGTTAATGGCAGATAAAAACACCTTTACAGAAACATTGACAATTATATTTGACCAAATATGTGGGCTCTGTGGTCTCAGCCAAGTTGACACATAAAACTAACCATCATAGTAGACCTGAAGAAGTAGCCACAATGAAGTTGTTAAGGAAGAACCAATAATATGGAATCAGATAAGTTTTTAATACACAGATGTCTATGGTTTGGCAAAGCAAGCAGTAGGAAAACGTAATCCAATAATATAATGCTATAGTTACATAGGTTTAAGTAAAAATTCAGCTGCTATAACAAATACACATATGTTCTTAAAATGGATGGTGAATACACAATGCAATATATAGATGATGCATTATAGAAATGTATACTTGAAACCTACATAATTTTACTAATCAATGTCACCTCAATAAATTTAAAGATTAATAAAAAAATGTAAAAAGTCTGAAGACCTCTAAAAAAAGATAGTGGCTTAAATAAAATGAGAATTTTATTCAGGGGACGTAGGCAGAGTCTGCTCTCAATACTTATTTGGGAACCCAGGCTGATAGGTTGACATGCAGAACTTCCATTGTCAACATGCAGTTTCCATTGCTGGCCTTGAGGTTGCTCATCTACTTGTACTGATTAAATGTTAAAAAGGAAGCTCAGCAATACCATGTTCATGTTCCAGCACATGGGACGGGAGCAGAAAGAAACAGGATCAGAAGCTTCATCTTTAAAATAACCTGGAAATTGAACACATAACTTCCATTTAAATCCCCTTTGTCTGAACTTAGTAATAGGATTACACCTAGCTTCAAGGAAGGCTGGGAAATACAGTCTCAGGTTGAACACAGACTCATAGGTGGTCAGCTAGAAATCAGTGTGTGTTGGTGCCGGGGGTTGGAGGGAGGGAAGGGTTTGCAATTTCCACACTCAGGTTTCTTTGGTCTTAAAGGTGTCCATGTTAGCTGTTTTTTTCCTACATGAGATCACTCTCACTAAGGAAGAGTGGTACATGATAAATGCAAAAATATCTTTTCATTTGGACAGGAGAAACATAGGACACAGGGCAGTTACTAGTTCATATCAATGATGAAATCCTGCTGAACAGAAATTACACTAAGTTTCTGCCCTGGTAGAATACACACACACACACACACACACACACACACACACACACACATATACATACACACACATACATACCTACATACATATATTTAAATCAGATATCAGTTCTGTATTTTTGGAAAGTGAGTACTTGGTCCATTGTTCTCCGTAACCCCGGTCTTGGCCCTTTTTGATAGGTCTTCCTTGTTCATTATCTTCTGTGAACGTATTGGAGTGGGTATCACTGAATTGCCCAGCTTTTTCAGTCCACTCCCTGCTGATGCAGATTTGAAAATTCAGAAATAACTTTAGGACTCAAATAGTCATATGGGTTTTAAAGGCTTGGCTGACTCTTTCTTTGTCAATATGATTTCTTTTAAAACTTTTGACTTCAGGTTAATTTACTTTTAATAGTTTTATGTACCATCAACCATACCAAAGTCAACTTTTGGACTTATTTCTCTAAACCTATATGAAATCCTGGCTTTTATTCCAGGACCATCCCCTTTCTCCTCCATTTTAGTGGTTATAATCTGAAAAAAATTAATAGGATAATAGAATAAGATTTCATTAATCTCATCTTTATCATTAGCTTATTTTCCATTTTTCTAGTTGAGAAGTCATATTGAGAGCTATTTGAGAAATGTCTGGAGCATTATTTTCTACTATTTGAGTTAAATAAGCAGTTGACATTTTTACCCTGCCTACTATAATAAATGGACTGTCTAACTGAGGCCAAAGGTACATAAAGATCTCCCTTATAGTCTATCTCATCTGTGCATGCAAAAAGTTTTTGACTGGGCTTATCTTTTTCTTATACCTTGCCAAAAGCATTAAAGAACAGTCAACACACTATAGCATTCTACCTATTTTCATTTCCAAGCCCTGGAATTACATTCTCTTTAAGACGTGTAATCTGCTTTCCAAGTTATTGTAGATGACAGTTTAAGTGTTTGGCTATGACATAATAAGACCCATAGCTTTCCAGTTTGCAATATACATTTTCTTACTACCCACTGAGCCAAAGCCCTATATTTTAATAATTTTTGTAATTGTAACATGCTATTTCTTTTGCTTAGAGTTCCTAGAGGTCTAGAATGGGAAATGCAACAGAATAAAACCAGAAGATAACTGAGCAGAGACCATTGGATTTGACAGAGAAACGCCTACAGATGGCAGCTGAGAAAGAAATTTCAATACAATGACAGAGGTGTACGCAGAATACCAGGGATCACAGAGAGAGGCTGTGAGTAGAGGCAGTTTTTCAGGAAATCTGATTTTCAAAAAAAGAGAGAGTGAAGATGGCTCATCATTTGAAGGGGATCCAGTTTTGGTGTGTTTGTTTTGTGTTGTCTCTGTTCAAGTTAAGCAAACCCAAATGGAAAAAGGCAGTAGTCATTTCAAATTTGTCACTTCCCAAAGCTCCTGCCATAGTTATGCACAAGATGGATTTAAAGATTTTAATTTTCTCTCTAATGTGTTTTTTTTCAAGTCTTTTTATTCATGTGCTGATCTATGAAGTTATCCAGAGACAAAGAGTAGAAATAAGGAGGAGAATCCAAAGGCCTAAGTAATTCACAATTTGGAACACAGGATCCTGAGAATTGTATCCATGGTTTCAGAGCATTGAAAAAGAATCATGGCTGTCTTTTCTGAGGAGTGAAGTCACCTAAAATAAAGTTATACAATGTTGGGCCTACATATATGAACATAACGAATATTTCCTTCCTTCCTTCCTTCCTTCCTCCCTTCCTTCCTTCCTTCCTTCCTTCCTTCCTTCCTTCCTTCCTTCCTTCCTCCCTTCCTTCCTTCCTTCCTTCCTTCTTTCCTTCCTTTTTTCATAATAAGCAAATAGATATGCTGGTTCAAAACAAATAGATATGCTGAATTGGATGACACATTATATATCTATATCTATTTATCATCTATCATCTATTATCTATTATCTAGCTAAACAAGCATATAATTATGTGGTATGTGAAGGTTTATACATTATATACATATATATATATATATATATATGTATATAATGTATATATGTATAGAAAAACGGAGAGGTAGGGACAGAAACTTTTATAACTATCACCGTATTTTAAAGTTTGTATTCAACTGATGACTGACAGAATAATAGCAGAAAAGTAAAAGAAGACATATAGAAAAGTAATTTACTGAATGTGCCTGATGAAGATACCATAAAAGTGTCAATCATTCTAATATTGCAGTGTTACTTTTTTGTCATTACTTTAGATTGGAATGCCTATTTGAAACCTAGGATCAGCATAAAAATGGTAAATTATGACATTTTTATGAGCAATGCAAACTTAGTGTCACCACTTTTTTTTTGGTGAATAGAGAGATATCGGGCTATTTTAGGCTAATTTGCAGTCTCATAAGAGCATTTAGGGTAGGATGGGACATGGCAAATTGAACATTTATTATGCTCTACTTAAATAGCATTTCTTGGTTGGTGTTGAGCTATAACAGTGACTCAGTTTAATACATCATCAAGAATTTTTTTGCTGTCAGATCAACATCTTTGCAGAGTTTTATTATTTATTTTGTCAAAGAGGACCTGGAAGTTGAAAACTCTTAGCGAGCAGATATTTTGTCTCATGTTTCTTTGTTTTCTCCCAAATTGTCGAGTGCACAGCTTTGCCCATAAGAGTTATATAACAGAAGCTTATTTATTGATGGATGAATAAATAGAAATATTCCCTTATAAAGTCCCAAGGTAAAATAAAGAACAATTTAAAATCTTTAAAAAAAGCAAGCTAGTGATTAAATTTACATAGCTTCTTTGGTCAACTCTATGCACTTCTCTCTGGTTGATTCATGGATAGAAAATGTTATGAATTTATGACAAAGTTTTACACTGTGTGACTAATTAAATAGCAAGTCAGAACTATCACTCCTCTAAATTTTTATTTGTGCCACTTATACTAAGACAAAACTTTACCTATCACATTACCACCTGGGTGACTCTCAGAAAGAATTCTCAATAAAAACCTTCAATAGCATTGGTTTCTGTATTTCTAAAGTTACTCATTTCATCAACATTTGTGAAATAGTTGCTTATTTTCCCACAATTCAATACAAAACTGTACAAAGACAGGAAAATGTCTGATTCCTGTGGACATCCTCTGTAGTACTTCGCATTGAACAAAATATTTATCTGCTCATTTAGTCCATCCATTCAATCTTGTATCAGCTATGGATGGTTTACAATTTCCTAGTTTTTGCCCTAAATACTGGATTTAGATAGGGTATTTAATTGGAAGTTTCAGTATTTTATCTAGCTTGATCTCAAAGCCTTCTCACCATAAAATGCAGTATAGCACTTTCTCTTTTAAATAGAAGATCCTAAAACTCCCTTTTGACAAGTTATAAACAAATGTCATTAGTCCTTTTGAATTAACTGGGGATACCCTACCACATGCACTAAATCAGAGTTGACACTGGCTCATGTAGGATATTTCTATTCTAGTTTCTTTTGCTGTGGAGAAAGGGCTAGATTCAGGCAGTGATTTTCAACAGGGGTGCCACAGGTATTTTTGTTAGGACAATTCACAATTTAACTGGAGACTTTAAGTGCCCCTGCCCTTTCAAATGCCCTTAATGGGTTGAATTTCTTGAGGCGGGAAACCATTTAGCTAAAGTTTGATTATGGGGTAATATTGACAATGAAATGTTTGACTGAACTATATTTTAAACAGTTGGTGATGGATTATGGTTGTGCTTCAAATTCTCTGTTCAATTTTTGTGCTGCTCAGATGCCTCCAGGGTAAGAGACTTTAAAAATAATGACAAAATTTCAACATATTAAAGTTATTGCTAATATAACTTTATTTCTTTCTCACAATGTCAGTATACAGTGGGGGGTTGCAAACCTAAGTCTAGGTACTGGTTCCGTTGGAGACATATTCATTTAATTGATAGGAATAAATACTTTAATAATATCCAAATCCAGAGAGTATGCCAGGAGAAATTCTCATAGCATTTTAGAGCACTTGAATGATTTTTAGAAAATATCGGGGAACATTCAAGGCCCCAGGATGTCCAATATCAAATAAAATATATATGCATTTTAAAAATTATGGTTGTTTCCTTTTCTTTTATAAGCCTATTTTGGCTTAGAAAATAATTTTATTTATCCAATGTACCTGTTTGAGTACTTGCATATTATGAGCTTTCTTTTCATCAAAAGTTTGCTACTTTATTTCTCCCTGAGTAAAAATGAGTCACTCTTTTTTCTTGTCTTGTACCTCCTTTAATATGTGCCTGTAGACTGTGAGTGCCTAGGTTGACTTTTCTCTCTCTCCTATAGGGACATCACAGTCAATAACTTTAATGAGAACATTCGACGCATAAATATTACAAATCTGAGATCTAAGTGATGAGATGGTGGAAAAAGAAATAAATTGTGTAATTAAAGGAAGTGGGATGTTAATGGAACAGCAGGAGCTGCTATCCAGTTAGGGAAGAGAGTGGTCTGATGAAACTTTAGTTTTCCTGATCAAAATGGAAGCTTTTCAAGGACAGAAACCGTTTCCTGTAGCACATAAATAAAGTTGCTGTTTCATAAATACTCTTTGATTTGATTATTTGATATTTTTCTATTAAGAATCAAAGCAGTCTGAAAGAGGAATTAAAAAGTAAAGAGGCATCAACAATTTAAAACAATTATAAAATAGAAACTAGCACACACATTTTACATTTAACTTGACTGACTTTTTAAACAATATGTAGACCAAAAAAGAAAATAGAGCTTCCAACTGTGTTGGAACACATTTGATCCACATTTCTCCTTTAGTGAGTACAAAATATATAAACTAATGTGGGTAGACTTTCTTGGAAGTAAGCCCTTTTCTACTACATTATGTGTAATGTTTTTGCACCTGTTTTTTGCTGCAATTTTACCAACAAGGGGTCTAGGGAAGCACTGCTTTATACTTGGCCTACAGCCAAACCAATAAACAAAAATGTCATTAATCACTGTCACTTGTCAATTCTCCATTTAAGAAATTGTCTCTTTTCATTGTTGCTATAAAAACACAAGGAAGATTGATAAATTTTGTTTTGGAGAACTGAGGCTCAGTTTTCAAAAGTGAAATGTTTTTTTTTCAAAGGGAAAATATGGCATTTAAAGGTAGGTTACTACTGAGACTGAGCATATCTGTGAGAGTAAAACCTTGCATGTATGTGTTCTGGTCATCCAAGAGATTGTGCTGGAAGGAATTTGCATTTGAACAGAGTGTTGTTTCTGCAGCCATTTCTCTAGGCGTTGGTTGAAAGATCAGATATGGTGTAGGACAGCACTGTACTCATGCACCCCCACCTGGCCTCCTACATTAAACAATATAAAGGGATTACAAGCCAAGAGCAGAATGATCCTAAGGACTTCACAGTTTCTACTACAGAGTTTAGATCAACAGTCCTTGCCCCACTGTAATCAGAATAGTCCCATTATCATATGTGCAAATATCTTAATCTATTTAAAAACAAAAGCATAGACCAAACAAGGACTATATTCTCCACATTATCATTTTGTTCATCTGACAGGAATTACGTGACTTCAAAAGATGTTAAGAAGAAATATTCAAGCATTAGCCCATATTTCATTGTGTAAGTTTCAAATAACTTCGTAATGGTTTAGAATTGTGCTCCAATAGTGATGGAAGTGAAATGAAAAATGAAGAGGAAATAGGCATAGTGTCTGCAGACAGGATGATGAAGTGACTGAGAGTGTGGGCTCTAAAATCAAACCTGTCTGAGTTTGAATCCTGGTTCCACCACCTGAGTGCTTTGTCACTTTGGGCTGGTTACTAAATTTCTGTGTTTTAATCATTAATTAATGCTTTGCATACACACACACACACACACACACACACACACACATATATATATATATATATATATATATATATATATATACATACATACACACACACATAACTCATATAGCACATTGGTCAATAGTAAGTGTTCCGTAATAGTGCATCCATAAATACTACACAAATACGCACACATGCATATGTGCACGCAAGCACACACATGCGTGCACGCACACACACACACACACTCATATATTAGTTTCTTTAAGTATAAGGACCATAAGATTGGGGGTTAAAATTTCATTCTTGCATTTATTAGTGTCTATAAGCATCAGTTTGTTCAGCTGTAAAATGGTGATAATGACAACACACTTAGGAATTTTTGTAAGGATGAAGTGAAATAAATAATTTAATGTCTGGACCTAGCTCAGTATCTTGCACACAGATTTTGTTCAATGTTAGTTGAATCTGGATTTGACAGAGTCTATGAATAATGCATCTTTATCATGTGCACCACAAGCTGCTAGGCTCTTTGGGACACAAAAGCTAATATGTTAAAAATAAGTTGATTATGGATTACTTTGTCCTGGTGACATCTAATAGGATTTCAGTACTTGGATACTGTGAAACACCCAGTTCATCACACCTGACATCCTTGTCAGTTAAGAATCTGGAAACTGTGAGTGCACCACAATGTAGAAGCTAAGAGCTCCTTAAATTTGCAAAGTATGATAAAAAATACAACCCAGAGATCTAACTTGTCCATGATGGTACAGTTTTTGCCCTTCTCAGGGTACTGGAAACCATGATCATCATGGATCTGTAATGAGTGGTAATCACATTCACGTTTTGGTAGCTAGATGGGCTAATTAAACACAGTGGGAGAGAAAGTCAATGAGTCTTTAGTAGGAAGGAGCTCAAAAAGACTATATACTTTATTTTTGTAATAACCACCCATTGATAGAATCATAAAATTCTATATTTTAAACTGAAGTCTTATTGTAAGTCTTGAAAAGACAGGACAATGGTAAAAAAAAATTTACAGGCTTTTTTTTTTTTACTTTAAAATATCTTTTGAATTTAATTTTTTTCAAATTAAAAATATGCATCTTACCCCATTATGAGTCCTATCGAAAGCAACTTCATAACATGAGTTATTTGGAACATAGTTCATTTATCTTTAAAAAATAGAAGATGGAATTGATACTGGGATTTGGATTTGGATGTCTTTCTAGGAAATGAGGTAATCTAATTTTGATCATTAAGCCACCCCCAATAGCTCTTGGCTCCATTTCTATTGCTCTGTCATGTTTGGGTTTTGTTTGTTTGTTTTTGTTTTTTTTTAAATTATGATTGAACTCATCAGCTAAGCTATGCTGCTACTGGAGGTGGGGAGAATGAATATATTAGTAAAGTACTAAGAATAGTTTTTTATATTAAACTCATTTTTAATGAAGTGTGTACACATGACAATTTTGCCCAAAAAACTGCAATTGACTATATTTTCATGGTATTTATCTTACAGTGAAATGTTCCCTTTGAGCTCATTTCAATCTCTTTCCAGTACTTCTATTTTGGTGCCAGGATATTGATGTCCATTCGCTAGTCGGGTAAATCGCCAGTGTAAACACGTTAGAAATATTCCCAAAGGCCATAGTACCCTGATTTTTTTTTGAGATGCAAGGATGACAGTCAGTTCTTTGGAGAAGCCAGCTATTAACTACCTGCTGAGTTTATTTGCACATGTCCTTCTCTGTTATATTCAGGCATCTAGAAATTAATTTGTTGCTAGATTACATTTTTTGTATATATGATTATATTGAATAATATGAGATTTTGACAAAAAAAAAGGCAGGGCAATTCTAAAGCATTATTTTAGGTCATTCAGTCTCTAATCTTTCCCAGGGCTCTTTTGCATGTAAAGTGTCTTTTTATTAAGTTATGGAAATTGGAACTCATTTCCTAGTTTCTAAAAACAATTATTATTTGTGTGTGTACCAGAGGTGTTTATGTTTTCTCCTTTTCTATTATGATGCCTTTCTTATTATCATATTGTATGTTCTGCTCTCTGACTGAAAATATCTGTTTTTCAGATCTTGCTTTTATTTTTGTATTCTTTCATTTTCTCAGGTGCTTATGCTTTAATAAGGTTCCCCTGATTTGTGCTGCCTCAGTTAAAAGATTTTTCCTGCTTACCTCTTTGAGAATGGCTCTTTCATGAAAGATAATACATAGTACATTAACATATTTACTTTGACCCTCATAAATATTTTTATTTTGCAACTTTTCAAATATATACCATTTTACAATTTTATATTATAAAACACTATTTAGGAAATACTGGATGTTGGTAAATGCACTGAATGGCAATTGGAATTTTCTCCATCTGCCCATAACCGTGATACACACACACACACAAATTCTTTCATTTGGCTAGACTAAGAAGTAAGATCTTCTGTGTTTGAGATCTAAGTCTATGAACAGAAGAGACCCATTTTTCCCTTTTTGGTGTGACAACAGTGCCTCTGAGAAAATTAAGGGAGCACTATGGCTGTGATATCTTTCCTTTGATTTTGTTATTTCTTGCTATTACCCTGAAATAGGCATTCACCCTTTTGTTACTTAACTATTGAACCAGATTTCTCAATAATTACTCTGCTTTTTTATCTTTTCCAAATTCAGTCAATTCTATATACCGCTATTATATTATTTATTCTAAAACACTCTTTTGTGCAAGCTCTTCTCTGGTCTAGTCTTCATTGACTCCTCATTGCTTGGAGAAAAATATTCAAAATACTTAGCCTGGCATTCAGAAGTGAGCAAAATGTCTCTCCAGCCTTCCTCCCCTCCCTAAATGATACACATGCCCACCTGAGGGAATTAGCAGAGTGTTAAAAACAGTGGCTCTCGAGACCATCTTGTCTCAAAGGCTGCAAGAATATGGGCAAGTTATTTCTCTTTCTAAGCTTCCTTCTCCTCAGAGCTAGGATGGAGATAATGAATATTTATCTCATAGGATTGTTAGGCATTAAATGCGTTAATACATGTAAAGTTCCTAGAACAGAATAGGCACAAGAGCTTAGTGTGGGTTAGTTTTTAAAATGTTTTATTATTTATTTGGCTCAAGGTTTCTTCCCTACATTGTATGTCTTTATTCCCAAATTATCCTATGTCGGGTCCTACCCAAGTGAAATGCATTTCTGTTGCATAAGATGGTGATCCCTTCCTCCTGTGAACTTGGAACAGTTATAAATTTGTGCTAGCTATTTGATTTTTAATACTATGTCCCCTTTAATTGCTAATACAATATTAAGATATGTATTTTTTTTCTTTCTCCAAGCTACCCTTATTATTACAATAGTTACTAGGGTGTTTGCATGCAGTATACGCTCAACAAATGATTTTTGTTGAGGATAACCATTACAAAAGTAGCCAAGAAAAGCTGCAATAGAGTTATTATGTAATAAAATGTCCCATAACCCTGTTGTCCTCATTCCCCTGATTATCCCTCTGCATAGAGCTTTCTTGAAATAAGAGACAAATATATAAAACATGTTTGATGTTTTGTTCAAAAAGTATGTGTGTGCATCTGTATACCTTTACATAAAAGCCAGAAAAGATATACACCAAGTAGAAAATAATAATTAGCTCTGAGTAGGGTGGAGTGGAAATGTCAGCGGGTGGAATAGACAGAAACACTCCATTCTTATTCTATATAATTGAGACAAAATAGGGATGGAATTATACTTGAATATTACTTTTATATTGTATAAAATTTTTAAATAAAACAAGTATGAAGTGAATGTTTGTATAGGAAAGTTAGTTGTCTGTCATAAGTATAAAACACACTGTTAAAAATAACAGTTAGGATTTCCAACAAGTAAAGAGTTTGGAGGTCATCTGTCCTAATTTCACAATAAGAAAAAGTTGAACAAGCTGAAAATCAATGACTCTTATTAGATCTACCAGACAATTGCAGTCAGGGACAAGCTACCACCTTAAAACTTAGAGAGACAGGTGAAGACAGAATTACAGCCAAGATTAAC
The DNA here is from genome assembly GCF_001890085.2 of Hipposideros armiger. Classification (NCBI taxonomy): domain Eukaryota; kingdom Metazoa; phylum Chordata; class Mammalia; order Chiroptera; family Hipposideridae; genus Hipposideros; species Hipposideros armiger. The sequence continues at coordinate 1,125,747 of NW_017731904.1, read as the reverse complement.
TTACTTGGAAAAGACATTTTGGACCCAGAAACTGGCAAGAATATTTAAATGTTCTTGTTACCAAATACATCACGTAATCACCAGCTTGCAACAAAAAATTACAAAAAATCATGAAAGCACAATCTGAAGAGACAAAGCAGACATCAAGACCAGATTTGGATATGGCACACATTTTGGAATTATCAGATAGAAAATTTAAAATAGCTATGACTAATATGTTATGGCATTAATGTAAAATATATACAACATGTAAGAACAGATGGATGATGTAAGCAGAAAGAGGAAAACTATAACAATGGATCAAAAGGAAATTTTAGAAAAAAAATATAACAAAAGGGAGATTACCTTTGGTAGACTCATCAGTAGGCTGAACATGACCGAGGGAAGAATCAGTTAACTTAAGGATGTGCCAATAGAAGTTCCTGAAAAGAGAAAAAAGAATGAACAATATGGAACAGGATATCCAAGAACAGTGATATGATTGCAAAATGTGAGATATACATGTAATGGGAATATTAGAGGGGAAAGAAAAAGAGAAAGGAGCAGAAGAAATATTTGAAGTAATAATTGCTAAGAATTTTCCAAAATTAGTGACAGATACAAAACTACAGATCCAGGAGGCTTAGAGAACACCATAAAGAATATATATTTAAAAAAATATATACCTAGAACTATCATGTTCAAATGGCAGAAAACCAAATGCAAAGAGAAAATTTTGAAATAGCCAGAGGAAGAGAAAAAACACCTTACCTATAGAGAAACAAGTATAAGAATTACATAGGACTTCTTTTTGACATTATACAAGAATGAAGAGAGTGGAGTGAAACATACACTATTAAAAAAATTGCAACCTAGAATGCTGTACAGTGAAATAATTTTTCAAAAGTGAAGGAGACACCTCTACTAAAGTGACTACTATAGAAACAAAACAAAACAAAACAAAAACAAAGACAAGGGAAAACCCCTAAAAATAACAAGTGGGCACAAGGATGTGGAGAAATTTTTTTTCTTGTTCTTTTGTTGTTTTCAGTTTTATATACCACATATCCGTGAAATCATATGGTTCTCTACTTTTTCTGCCTGACTAATTTCGCTTAGCATTATAATCTCAAGATGTCGAGAAATTGAAACACTCGTGCACTGTTGATGGGATTGTAAAATTGTACAACCACTACAGAAAACAGTACGGAGTTTCCTCAAAAAAGTAAAAATAGAACTGCCGTATGATCCAGCAATCCCACTTCTGGGTATGCATCCAGAAGAATTGAAAGCAAGGCATCAAAGATATATTTGCACACCCATGTTCACAGCAGCACTATTCTCAATAGCTGTGAAATACACTAATACTTCTGTGTACTTCCGATGTTTCAGCCCATTTTCCCAACCTCCTGACTCATAAACTTAGAAATACCATATATTAAATTTATTAAAAGGGGACTGCTGATGGGTTTAAACTATGTCTTTGTTTTCTATGTTTCATAATACTACAGTATATTTTACTCTGCCTTTTAGAAGTTTTTTCCTAGTGCCTTAGCCCCTGGTGGAGGCCAAAATTAAGAAAATACCTAGCAGGGAAACCAGCCATGCATTTGAATCCTCTTAAGTTTCCAATTTATTCACCAACACCTCATAAGAGGTAAAGTGCTGTTGGTTATTCACTCAATAGGTTCTTTTTTACTAAAGCAAATCTGATCTTCAGTCATACCCAGAATTACCAAATAAATAAAACAAACAAACAAACAAAAAAGAAACTGCAACATATTATCATCTTATTTCAGAAAGTCCCTACTATTAAATTTGAGTTTTCTATTCTTTGGTTGGTGCTTCAAAAGATCTTGGGTTTCTTTAATATATGTTTAAAAATTTTATTCAACCTTTTCTCATTGTTGAAATCTGAGACTTAGCTTACCATCACACATTTAACTCTTTCTCTAAAGCAATGTCTTTATTATTAGTAACATTGAGCATTTTTTTATGTGTCTGTTGGCCATCTGTATGTCCTCTTTGGAGAAATGTCTATTCAGGTCCTATGCCCATTTTTTAATCTGATTGTTTGCCTTTTGGATTGTTAAATTATATGAGTTTCTTATGTATTTTGATATTAATCACTCATTGGATGGATGTATCATTGGCAAATATCTTCCTCCCTTTAGCAGATTGTCTTTTCGTTTCGTTGATGGTTTCCTTCACCATGCAACAACTCTTTAGTTTGATGAAGTCCCATTTGTTTATTTTTTCTTTTGTTTTCCTTGCCTGAGGAGACCTATCCAAAAAAATATTACTAAGAGCAATGTCAAAGAGGTTACTACCTGCTTTCTTTTAGAAATTTTATGATTTCTGGTCTTACATCTAAGCTTTAAATCCATTTTGAGTTTACTCTTATATGTGGTGTAAGAAAGTAATCTAGTTTCATTCTTTTGCATGTGTCTGTCCAGTTTTTCCTACATCATTTATTGAAGAGACTGTCTTTCTTTTCTTGGGTTTCATTAGGCAAAGTCTGTTTTTTGTGTTTTTTTTTCTGTGAAAATGATGGAAAGCCTAATGGTTTGTTAATAGTATAATTCTGTGTCTCATACTTTATAAAATTCAAACTTCCAAAATGTCTTTTGTCAAAGAAACATGTTATATAAAAAATGCAAAGAAATAAATTTAAAATTATAACACAAAACTAAATCTAGATATTTGTATATTTGTAGAATGTTATCATCAATAAAAATTTTGAGAACCACTTTTTGATTCTTAGACTTGGGTGTGAAATTTCTTATTGGAGAATCAATAAAGAATTTCTTAATATGTTTTAATATATGTATTTTAATACAGTACAGTTTACTGACCCATTTAATTTATTTATAACAGGTATGAATATTTATATTACTATACTGTGTTTTATATTAAGAATTGTGGGTTTGAAAAAAATTCTCAACCTTCTGTCATTTTTGTAATGATCAAAATACATATTTTGAAATACATTTTATATGCATAAATTAAATAATGAAATAATTTGTGGGAGTGAGTAGAAAACTTAGGAAGCTTCTGTTAGAGTAAGAATTCTATTTTTTAACTATATGGTTAATCAAAATAGCTAACTTTCATATAGCACTTATAATATGCCAGAAACTATACTATTTGTTCAATGTAATAAATGGTGACATTTAATCTTTATAATAATCAAAGATGGCAGAAATAATTATTGTAACTGTTTTAAATATGAGGAAAATGAGGCCTAACAAGTTAAAATAACTATTCCAAAATTACATAGCTAATAAGATAGGTGAGGTTGCTTTGGTAAATCATGAAATTATTTTAAAAGTATGTAGTTAGTTTCTTCCCTTTTTCTTTCTACTTTGGTTCAGTAAACTGAAGTCTTTGATATATATTATTCTGATAATGATGGATTTCACAGAATAATTTCCAATAAACAGATGGACTGATTTTCCCTTTCTCATTATAATCAGATGGAATAAAGAATTGGAAAAATGTGAAAATGGTTAATTAAAACTCTCAACCTTTGTCAGAAGTTTGGAAATTTGGGGCTGGACCCAGAGACCATATATCACTGCAGTGTAATCTGTTTTGCAAGGAGGATCAAAAGTATCAGGCAATGTTAGAAATCTAGCTTGACAATTGAAGAACAATTCTACTTTTAGCTAACTATATAAATAATATTCTATACTAGTTTGCAAATAGAATCATACATATACATTATTTATCTGTAATCTTTTAAAACTACAGGGTAGGTAAGTGTTATTATCTTCATTGTACAGAGAGAGTCACAGTTGAAGCTTGAGAAAGCTGCAAGTTAAATACTTTATGAGAAATCATTAGGAATGTATCTCTGAGTAAGTTCAAACCTCATAACAATTTGGTTATAACAAACAAATACTTGAAGGGATCAAAGTAATCTTATTAAAGGGAAGAGAGAAAGCAGCAAGTTGGCCATATCTACCAAAACAATTTCCAATCCTCCATTTTAACGACAGGCCTGAAACCTTATTCAATTGGTATTTAATATTTTTCCCTCTTCTGAAGGAAAAGCTAGGGAGGCAGGAGGAGGGACAAAGACCTCTCTTTATCTATGCTTTCATTGCCCAAGAAAATTAAAATGAATTCCTATCTGGAAATTGGGATCATTTCTTGTACCTAAATTATCTACCTATGTATCTATCTATCATCTACCTATCTACCATCTATCATGCACATACACACAAGCAAATCTTAAATCAATAAATAAACAGATGAAAGAAAGAATGAATAAATAAATAATGCCCATGTGCCATCCCGAAGCATAAAGTGGGATAGAGGTTCAGAGGTAGAGGATAGATCCGGGAAATCATTTTTTATAACAAGCTTTCCAAGTAATTCTTAAAATCATGCATGTTTGGGAACACCAGCTCATATTTCATAGTGCAGTAAATAACTGGCAGTAATAATACCTGAGTATATAGATCAATTAGTATCAGGTAATTGCTGTCTCCTAGCTTTCATTTCAGAACTAGCTATCTCTAACTCCTCTCTGTGTACACCTCTGTTTCTCTCTCTGTGTCTCTTCAAGTATTTCTCTTTCTAACGTCAATTTCTGTGCACTCTTCTTATATCTTCCATTCCCAGAGTAGTCTCTTATGTTATATTTACTTTTTTAATTTAAGATGGTAGTTTTTCACTTAACAATGTTCAGAAACCATTTTTTATTTTTTTCTAATCAGACACACCGATAAAATAGCCAAATGAAGCTTATACATAAAAATCAAGTGTGAGCCCCACGTTAATGAATACATAGTTTTAGAAGCATTGTACATTTTTTCCTCTCCCTTTCCCTCAGATTTCTTTTGCTCAGATGTTGTCCCTCCTGACTCTCCTTATATCTCTAGAACTCATTTACAGGCTTATGAACTTTGTGAACTTCCAAGGTAGTTATTTCTTTTGAGATAGAGGTAGAGAGAGAAATGCATTGGCCAGGCAGTCATCTCTCCTATTCTTTAAATTTGTAGTGAATGATATTATTGCAGGGGCAGTAGGAATTCTTTCTCTTGGTGCTGCATATATATTATTTGATCTGGTAATAAATGTAAAATATAGTCTTACATAAACATACATACAAGCTAACAATTGATGGTGGCAAATGAATTATAGAATACAAAACTAGTCCCTGGTAGCCCGACTGCCCTGTGTGTATAAAATTTCATACTATGTGAACAGAGCTTCTTTAAAAGACTTTTCCCGAATATTATTTCTAACAGTGTAAGAAACCAGGACCTTGAAGTAAACCTTTTCATTTTTGAAAGTGCATTTACTACTTTAAGATTCTGTCTGGAATCCTCTGTGCATTTATACACTGCTTCCTACTTCTTGCCCTATGTACCTGAGTTCTGACACAGTGGAACATGAGAAACCAGCTTATCCTCCAAAGCTCATTTCTGACTGCTGATAGGGTACAGGTCAGTGCTAGTGTAGACTGCTGAATCTTATTGCTTTCTTACCTGCACACTGTGTATTGAAATTCAAGTGAAATGCAATATTTTTCAACAATCAATCAACAAATGTTGATTGAGCACCCATGACGAGTTAGGTAGAGTAGGATATTAAAGTTGTATTAAGCAAGGCCCATACCCTCAGGGAACTTCACATTAGTTAGCTGGTCATTTTTTTAAAATATAAAAAATTATATACCAATAATATCAGAAATCATGTTTAAATGTAAGCTATAGTTTAAAAGATAATAGTTGGAAAATATACAGTAGACAAATGATGAGTATCCAGAATATTTGACTAGTGCCTATATATCAATGAGTAAAAGATCAACAATCCATATCAAAATGTGCAAATGATATGAACAAATAATTTGGCCTGCAGGCAGTTTTGCTGATGCTTAAGTTAGAAGGCTATTGCAATAATCTTGAGAGCATTAGTTACGATAAAGTGGAGAGAGTTAAGAGATAGAACTGCATATTTTACATACTTTGAAATTAGAGTCAGTAGAATTTCCTGATAAGTTTGATGTGAAGTGGGGGAGAAATAGGTGCCAAGAATGATTTTAAGATTTTGATCTGAGCAACTGAAGGTGAAGATTGCCATTCACTGAGCTAGAGAAGATGAAAGGAGGATCACTTTTGAAGAAGAAAATTAGAAATTCAGATTGGTACATGTTAACTTATTTGAAATCCAGGTGGAAATGGCAAGGACATAATTGGAAAAACAAATCTGGAGCTCATGACCTTTGTCTGAGATGGAGATATACTTTTGGGAGTCATCAGTATATAAATGGTGTGAAAGCCATGAGACTTGGTTAGATTACAAGAGAATGATCAGGAAATGGTTTTAATAATGGACTGCGAATTATAATCAAAGCACAACTAATGAGACATGAGGTGGTAGGGTATAGTGAACATTTATTAGAGAAAAAGGTATAGTTCCCAGCCAAGAAGAAAAATTGTTGAATTGGGGTTCTAGAAAATATGAGCTGGAAAAATCAGAGATTTTCTAACATGAACGATAACCACTGAGATCATGGAGGCATTTCAGTCACTGGTAGTAGAAGAATTTAGCATCTAACTTGGAATATATGATTGAGGTAGAGATAGAGCAAGATCATCAGAGAAGAGAAGGTTAAGAAACTGAAAGGTCATATTTGGACTGTTTTTGTGTTTATTAAAGTTACTAAGAATATTGGCAGGAAAACTATGAGAGTTATGAAGCTAAACCAATCAATAAATGAAAGGAAATGTTGAGTTCTGTAGATAATTGCAAAAAGAAAGAGCAAAGATTGATACAGATTTTTTTCCATGGATCTTAAAAGATTTTTCTCTCCATTTTTATTTGTAAATGGAATAGGGAGGAAAAGTGATTTGGAAATAACAATCAGAAATACCTAGCACACTTCCAAATTTGATAACTTGGAAAATATGTGAAAAACATACCACCTGAGAAAACTGCAAGGAAACCAGTGTGCTTAGAAAATTGTCAAATTTCAATTTAAACAGGAAGGTGAAGGGAATGCTCAGAGAAGGTGCTAAGTATAAAGGAGGTTGAAATCCCTAAATTTCAGGCCAAAACAATGAAAGAGTTTTGTGAGTTTGGGGAGGAGTGGTAGATGGGGTCACTATAGGCATGGACAGAACCTTATACAATGGGATTCTAGCTGATGAGAGATGACAGGACATCTTGGTGTTCTTTTGTGGAATGAAGGAAACAAAAATAAAGGGTGTGATAGACCTGACAGACTCAGGTTAGTGAGGCTATGGGCCACGAGAGAAGAGCTTGGAGCAGGAACCTTGCTTGAGATGTAGGGCTTTGGAATCTCCTGATTCTCTGATGGATGACATATAGAACCCAGGGGAGGAGCAGTGTTATCAGAAGCAAGTGGGGTTTTATATTCGTAAAAACAATGAAAAGATATATGATCATTTTTTTCTAAACGACAAGTTTTCCCAGTCCAATAGGTAATAGTAATCTGAGAAAAAATGTTTCTTGAGAAGAAATAGAGATGTTTAAACTTTGTTTAAAAAAAAGGAGGGGATAAATAAAATTTACCAAATCAACAGGAGACAAGTAGATGAAAAATAAGAATATATTAATCATAAGTTAAAAAAAGATATATTTTGATATATTAGCTATCATAATCACTGTAAATAAATTAAACTCATCTATTAATATCTGGAGTATATGAGGTTGATTTTTAAAATTAAAACTGAATGCCATCATGTATGCTTACTAGATACAAACCTAAAATATTAAGACATAAAAAAAATGAAAATTATTTTTTACAAGGAGGCAAATATTAAACAAAATAATGTCACAATATTAATATCTTTCAAAACAAAATTTCAACAAAAAACTCTATTATGGATAAAAAACAATGCAAAGGTAAAATAAAATTTATAAAGAAGATAATTCAATAATAAGTATATAAACACCTAATACTGTATTTGTGAAATATATCAAACAAACAAACAAATAAGAACTACAAGAACATTTCATGGTAAAAACTTGTAACATAAATTTGCCAGAACATTTAGGTGAAATGGTAAAAAAAAACCAAAACTGCCTAGGGTGTAGAATGTTTGAACTGTAATTGGATTTAGTATGTTTAAGTAGATTCTTGAGAAAGACAAAAAGAACATGTTCCTTTCTTTAAGCATTTGTGAAACATTAGCAAAGTTGAGAATTATAAAAGTCACAAAGAATATTTTATCAGTTTTCATTGAGCTTTAATAATTCAAGTCATGTCCTATGAGCACATTAAATAAAAGTAAGTATCACAAAGAAAATATGGCTTGAAATAAAACATATCTAGATACTAACATTTCATTCCTAAATAGTTTATGGATAAAAGTAGAAATTACAATGATTAGTATGAAATCTATATTTTACAATTAAGTGACAATGAATCATGCTTACGGATAAAGTTAAAATGGTGTTTAGAGGTAAATCTGTAGCCTTATGAATTTAATTAAAAGATAACAAGAAACATTTAGATAAAACTAGTTAAAACATTCAAGTTAAAAACATAAAAAAAGAGTTAACTAGAATAAAGAAATAATAAAACAAGGCCAGAAATTAATGAATGAAATAAAATCTAGAGGTCCAACCAAACCAATTTTTTTCAAAAGTCATGTTAATAATGATGATAAAATCTCTAGAAAGACTAAAAAAGAGAAGGCATAAATAAATTTATATTAAACTTTCAAAGGTAAGAGAAACAATTACAGATATGTTCAAGACTTTTAAACCATAAGAATACAGAATAAATACTCTATGCCAATTTATTTGGAAACTGGAATGCCATAGACAAGTTATGTACATGTTACATATGAAATTACGAAATAAAAAACCTACATAAAACAAAAATGATTTATAAAATTAAATATATAATAAAACATCTTTTTGAATGTAAAATAACAAATCTAAAAAGTTCTTACAGATGAGTTTTACTAAGTTTTCAAGTAAGAGGTAATTTAACTTATAATAACTATTTTCCACACTGGAAAGAGAGAGAAATGTCCTTCATAGCAAAACCAGGATAGAAAAGCACAAGACAAATATTATAAACTATCTTAATAAAGATGCAAAATATTAAACAATTAACAAAGCAAATACCACAATGTAGAAAAAATATTCCAGGTATGCATTTGATTATTCCAAGAATGCAAGGATTACACAGTGTTAAAAATTCAATACGTTAGACTTCCCCTACAAGCCACAATTAAATAACTTGGATTGGACCTACCCTCTTTTCTGAAACAACCTAAAAACCTGTATAAAATATATGACAAAACAGTGTGCAAGCATCGGTCGTCAAGGTAACAAAGAATTGCAATCCTTGAGAGAGGGAGCATGCAAAGTAAGACCAATAATGACCCCAGATTACGGTTTGGAGAGGCAGAAGCACAGGTAAGAGAGAAGCAGCCTGAGTGCCAGGGTTTGGAAGTTCAGGGAGACAAAGACAGAGTTTGAAGATCAGAATATGGGGGGGATAAAGAGTGCTGCGGACAGTGTACTCTGGGGATCTGTAGAGGATACCTCTTGAGTAGTCAGCACAACGCTGATCAGCACATGCATGTAAGAAAACTAGCTAAGGTGGGGACACCTAAAAGAACTAGAGGAACAATACTTAAGGTTCATACAGAGTCAGGGAGAATTTGTGTTCCTAACAACCAAAGTGGGAAAAGAAAACATAATTCATGGCACATCAGACAGAAATCTCAGAAGGATGTTGCCTCAGTAGTGAAGGACATATTAGCTCTAGATTAAAAGCTGCTCTTGCTCCCATCACACAAAGATTAAAAGCAAGCCTCAAAAGTGTTTCTAAGTAAATTAACTGTGCTCTAGAACAAAACTGAAGAACATACGTAGTCATATAAAAATACCCAGTACCCAAGGAGGTCAAATTTACAAATGTTTGTCATCCAATAAATAATGACCATCTATGCAAAAAGGAAGGCAAGTGTGACGATACAATGACTTTGATAGCTATTCGATAATATGCAGTGAAGCTGAAAGTACAGAAAGACTGTTTATAATATAGCACCTATATAGAAACGCTTACATACATGTATGATACATGTATAAGTGTGTTTAAAGTGTCCTTGTTATTAATTGCTGAAATTGGAGCAACCCAATAACCATCAGCAATGGAATGGATAAATACATTCTATTTATACAATGAGATACTATCTAGAATAAAATGAATTCACTATGTTTCCACCTGTTTATATCTTGAAAGCAGAAAGTTGAGTACATAAGCTTCAGAAAAATTATATTATGGGCATTTTAAGACATATATGACAACACTACATACTCTTTATGGTTACATATATGCACAGTAAAAGTATAGAAATAAACTAGATTTTAAAAAGCACGACAATAGATGCTTTTGAGAATAGAGCAAAGGGAATGGGACTGGGTAAGGCATTATAAGAGCTTTCAACTTTATCATTAATGTTTTATTTCCTTTAAGTCATAAAAGTTAGAAAATAAATATAACACAATTTTTGGAAATGCGTATATTTGTAATTTTATATTATGATTTGAAGTTTGTATATTTTATGTCAATATTTTTTAAAAGCAACAACCCTGATAATCAGAAACATACCAACTAATGTAACAATGATATGACATTTAATTAATCAGCCTGAAAAATTGATAAAGTCTAACATCATTGAAGATTGGCAAAGATGTAGGAAAAAGTGCACTCTCACACACTCATACACCAATGAAGATGCTATAAAGTGCAATATGACAATAGTCTAGTGAAATAAAAATGCTCACTTCCTAATATTCATCAATTCTGCTTTTACATATAATTTAAAGAACATTTTGCACAGATATACATTGGATGTATTACTAAACTGATCAAGTGTTGTCTATGATGATGAAAAACTAGAAACTTATTTATTCATCATTAGAAGGTGAATTCATAAGGATTGTTGTATTTATACATGTGAACATACAACAGATAATAGAAATGAACCACATTTAACTATCGTACACACATATACATGTGTTTGTGTGTACATGTTTCTGAATATATTTATTTCTAAAGCTGTTTCTGAAAGACCCAAGTTGAAATAAATAATTATACAAATAGTGAAATTTTTAATGTAAATATTGGGTTGTTGGAAAAGTCATGATGTATTTTGTCTATGTTTGTCAAAGATCATTTATTTATATAAAGAGCAAAGATCAATCAATGATATATTGCCCATTTTATCTGATAACCTTTAGCCATCTTTCAGTGAGCTTCCCAATTCCTCATTCATAGAAGGACCTATCTTTATTTGTGAAAAACTGAACAAGGTGCTGATTTACAGCTTCATCTGAATTGAACTTTGTACCACGCAAGGAGTTTTGAAGAGAGTGAAACAAGTGGAAGTCTGACGGCGCAAGGTCACGAGAGTTTGGTGGGTGTGGCAACACATCCCATCCAAGCTCCAATAATTTTTGACAGGTGATCAAACTTGTGTGTGGTCTTGCATTGTCACGAAGGAACACAATCCTTTACAATTAGCAAGCTTTGGGTGTTTCTGTATGATGGATTCGTTCAAACTGTCCAATTGCCAACAGTACACATTCGAACTTATTGTTTGGTTCCTTGGTAGGAGCTCAAAAAACACGACACCTTTAAAATCCAACCACACTAAGAGCATAACCTTCCTCTGATGAATGTCTGCTTTCGATGTAGTTTGAGGCGAATCATCACGTCGGGACCAAGACCATTCGTGCATCACATTGTTGTAAACAACCCACTTCTCGTCACCAGTTATCAGTCACTTCAAAAAAGGATCGTTTTCCTCACGTTTAATGAGAATATTGCAGATGTTTATACGCGCCATCAAATGAACTTCTTTGAGTTAATGTAGAACCCAAATATCAAGCTTGCTTACATATCCCAGCTTCTTCAGGTGGTCATGAACGCTTGAATGATGGATGTTCAATGTTTCTGCAATCTCTCGTGTCGTGTAATGTGGGTTTGACTTGATCGATGCCTTTATTTTGTCGTCATCAACCTCGGTGGGCCTCCATGACTGAGGAGCGTCGTTGAGATCAAAATCACCAGCACGAAATTTCGTGAACCATCATTGGCACTGACGTTCTTGTAGAGCATTGTCACCGTAAACTTTATGCGACTTTTCACAAGCTTGACATATGTTCTTCCCTGTATGGAAGGAAAACAGTAAAATATGGCAAAAATGCACAGTTTGGTTTTCCATCTTCAACTAGTAAAATCTCCAAAACTCAACCAAATCACTCAATTTTTTTTAGAATGAAGCTAGAATTGTCAGCTGTCAAATGACATAGCAATAACATAGATGCGAATGACTCTAGTACTTACAAAAATGAACTAGTGCCATCTGTCGCAAACATGTGTCATGACTTTTCCGACATTCTTGTGTGTGTGTGTGTGTGTGTGTGTGTGTGTGTGTGTGTATATATATATATATATATATATATATTACATGGATACAGATGAATATACTTATACAAAATAAAATGAAAAAAATTGCACAAAAATTGTGAACGGATTATCTCTTGGAATAAATGGGGGGCATGGAATGTATTGAAGTGCCGGCAAAGGTGGATTTTAAAATGTTTTATTAGTTATTCAACAATAATATGCCTACATTTATTTTTTATTAAATGTATATGTACAGATGTACCAGCAGTGAGTTTTAGAGATGTGTTCTGTGCAACCTGACCAGTGGACAGAAGACGAAGAAGCCTGAGCTGAAGTCTCCAGGTACTTTCAATACATATTCTCCTGCTGTTGATGTACCCCACCCTTTGCCTATTAATAAAGCTGTTCATGATTATAAACCATTTGAGTCCTGTGAGCCCTTTCAACAAAAACTAAGATCATTAATAGGTAATTAACATGTACATTTATACTTAAAAAATGTCATATTGAGACTTATGTCACATTTATAGCTTAAATTATTATGGTACAATAATATAATCATTCATCTAATTGTACCACCAGTACATTAATGGTTCTCTTCACATTTTTTACTTTTCCAGGGGTTAAACTAGCTTGACTTTTGTGTTAAGCAAAGGCTTACTTCCCCGCAGAGTTTTACTGTATTTATATGCAACCCTCAAAAAAACATCATTTAGATTTGTCTGTTTATGAACTATGACGAATAAAATCATAAAGTATTATTTATTTTCTGACTTGCTATTTTTCTGCTTAATATAGTATATTTGAAATTCATTTGTAGAGTTGTTTGCAACTATAGTTTATTCTTTTCAATGTTTTATAGTCCATTATAAGGCCATATCATAACTTATCTACTCTCCTGCTAATCGACACTTGGTTTATTTCCAATATTTTATTACATACAATGCCACATTTAATATTCTTGTGTATGACTCATGGCTGGATAGATGCAAGAGTCCTCTGGGTTTGTATATAGAAGAGGCATTTCTGAGTCACAGTGTTTATACATACTCAACTTTATGAGTTTATGTCATAACCCAAAGTTGTACCAATTTGAACTATTACCAGAAATATAATATAATTTTCCATAAGGGAGTTATTTGCTGGCAGCTAAAATAAATATTTGTAGATTCTTAAGAAAATAATTATTATATTTGTAGTAGTATGTAGCTTGAATGAAATATTGGGGATTTTTAGGAAATCATGTATTTGAGTACTTCTAAACATGTATTTACACTCACATATTTCTATGCCATAGGAATCAATGGAATTTAAATTAATTTGGAATATTTTAGAGTAAATATGAGATTTTTACATTTTAATGTTTCTACATACTTTTTAAACCAGAAATCATATTTATATTTTATCACATATGATAGGAAGTTGGAGATTTCCTATCATTCCTGATAAATGTGACAGAAACTAGTCAAGATATCTGCTTTATACTAACTTCATACAAAACTTTGTTATAATAATCATGAGTATATTATTTTAGAGCAGCTGGATGCTATACATAAATATGGGTGTCTCATAGGCAACATCTTAAGACTTAAAGACGCATTATTGTTCTTTATCAAAACTAGTACCCCAGAATCTACATGAATGTCATGTGTGAAAAGGTATGGTTTAATGATAAATACCATATATACTCATAGCATCAGGAAATTTAAGGATTAAGTCTGCTGGTTCCTAAATATAATCTTGGGAAATCAGGTGTCCTCTCTGACCACCAGGTCCTTGAACTGTAAATTGCCAATTGTCATCGTGTTACTCTACTGGCTTAGGTAAATAATATATAAGAAAGTTCTTCATAAACTCCAATGCTGCTCCCTAAAATTGGCAGGTGCCCAATTTACTATTTTTATTAGATGTCAAGGTTCATTGGTATAAGCAACATAAGATGATTTCCTTAGAAGATAAATCTATTTTGAAAGGCTTTGAAAAACCCAAAGTATCATTGGAAAGGGCAAAGGACCAAGAGGAAACTCCTAAATCATGAAGCAGAACTGGTTCGGCAATGTGCCACTTTCTCCCCTTATGTACTCCAGATGTCATGTGTGCATCTCTGAGAGCCTGGGTATCAGAGAGAGGGTGCTGCTGCCAACATCGCCAACCTCTGCCCCTGGAAAACAGATGTAGCTGCTGCCATTCCTGTGGGACTCACCACTTCTTTGCATCAGTAGCTGTAGAATCAATATCTAGGGTGACTTGGGTGATTGGCAAACTACAGATCAGGTGCCTGCATCATAGTCAGAAGGGAGAATAGAAGAGAAAGTAGAACAGCTTCAATTAATGGGAGTTAGGTCAGAGGCTGGGTGGCCCAAAGTAATGAGTGATGCCCACAGATGTTTTATTTAATCCCTCTAAAAATGTTGATAAAACAAAGGCACATAAAAGTTAAATAACATATTTAAAATCACAGAATTATTATGGGGCAGACACATAAATAGAAACCCACGTGTGCCCTGACTTCAAACAATACAACCATCAAGCTACTCTAAATTGTTTCAATAAGAAGTAAATCTGCTATCTGTCTGTGTTTTTATGGGGGTTTTTTTCTTTCTTTTTTTTCCCCCCCTTAATACCTGGGGACCAAGGAATAAATTGGATTTCTTATAACTTTACTGATGCCCTGGAATAGTTAATGATAGAGCTGTTAACTTTAAAAAAAAAAGTGATGTTTTTCTTGGTTCAGTATGGGTAAAGATTCTCTATGGTTTAAACTGTGTACTCTGTTATAAATACTATATTCTGTCATAAATCAAAAAGAAAGAAAACTCTATTATAAAGCCACTGTGATGCTGAGATGCCAGCACAGATTTGTCCATTTAAGAACCACTCAAATCTGTCTACATTTCATTGACCTCTTTCCAAATATAAAGTGCTGCATGAATTCTTAATGATAACAACAGTGACCTAAGTTACTGATGTCTAATGGCTTTCAGCTTTAATGTTGATGGTGTAAGTTCAGTTCATGAGAGACTAGTGCCTACACCATGGAAACCTCTATCACAATCACTACTAATTTGCAGTCTAAACAGAAAGGCCAAGGTTTGACTAAAGAGGCTAAATTTCCTTCTTATTTATTTATTTATTTATTTTGTGACTATTTCTGTTAGCTAGGCATTAGAAGCAAATTTTGAATATAGTCACTTTGCACAAATTCATATTTAAGCATGAGATAAAGCATGACAGATCCAATTTGCATTGAGAGGACAGTATTATACATTGGAATGACTTCATAGTTTAGTCAGAAGACCTAGGTTGGAGCACCAGCTAGGGCTATTGCTTTTTTAGTTTTGTAACCTTTGGCAAGTCACCTAAACTTTGGGACCCTCAGTTACTTCATCTGTCAAACGAGGATCATAATGTCTTTTGCACAAATTTGTTTATATTTCAAATAAAATGAATGAGAAAACTCTGTGGTTAAACTGCTATTCAGATGTAGGTCAGTATTTTATTTTTAACTTTCTGGTTAACTGATTTGCCATACAATTTGGTAGCCAGTATCAATAATGATTACAAAATATTTAAGAATGTTAGTGAAACCTGTATCAACTCAATCAATACAGCATATTACTTTTTTTTCTGGTTTATTGAGTTATAATTAACAAAATTATAAGATATTAATATTTAATTTATGTATTATGATGATTTGACATACATATCCATTGTGAAAGGATTCCCCCAATCTAGTTAATTAACATATCCATCACCATATATATATATATATATATATATATATATATATATATATATTTGTTTTTGGTGAGCCCAATATTACTTTTAATTTGGGAAAAATGCTGTGAGTCAACTTAGTTCTTATTGGGTGGGGATTTATTGTTAACAGTGAGAGATAGTTGGGCTGTTACCACTGAAGGGAGGATGCTGCCTTTATTATTATATTAAGTACAGTTTCAAAACTGGTTTAAGGTTTCAATATTGCCTAAAATACAGCCTTAAATACAGCTCTTAAATCAGCATATCCTATCAATTTCAACTGAAACTTTACTTGAAATCCATTTATTTTTCTCTATCTTAACTTCTGCTCTTTCTCACTTTCAATATATTCCTTACTCATCTGCCCTCGAAGTTTTTAAAAAAAATCAAATCATGTTTCTTCCCAACTTGAAACTATTTGATGCTTTCTTGTTGCATTTAAAATGAAATCCAGACACCATACATGCATAATCTGGCAACTTCCTCCTTCCACATTTATATCTCATGTCCTTTTCCTCTCTCTGATTTCAACCATTAAGGCTTTTTTTCATATCTTCAATTTGGCCAACTCTTTGTTGCCTCCAAGACTTTTGCCTTTCTCCTCTGGAATGCTCTCCTACTTTTCACAAAGTTAACACCTCAAACTTCAAGTCCCACGATAAATGCCAACTCTTCAGAGAGGTCTTTCTTGACTATGCTTTGTATGTAACTTCTGCCCCCGTTTAATTAACATATTAAGTAACTTGCTTTTGGTCTGGTTTCCCCACTAGAATGAGAGCTGCATGATGACAGGGGTCATGTCTGTGAAGTTTACCAATGTATCTCGTGCTCTTAGCAAACTCCTGGCCCATATTTGCTGCTCAATATATATTTACCAATGAATGAACAAATGGCTGCCTGACTGGCTAGCTGTCTGAATGAATGATGTATTATAACTTTGCCCCTCCTGTCCAAAAAAGAAAACTTGTCAATTAAGACATCAGTATTATTCCTGGGAGACTGCATGTGAATTGGAATTTTCTTTTAAAAACATGATTTCCCATTATAATTTCATGAATTATTTATCATTTATTTTAAGTGATTTTGGTAAGCATCTGTTCCTAACAATTGAAAAGTATCTATCTTCGGATTCTTTATTAAAGAACTGACTAATGGCATCTGGGAACCAGGAGATTTGAAGTCCATCGATCTCAGCTAGTACACCCCACCCCCTAATTCACAGGCTAGAATCCTTTCTGTGATACCTGAACCATTCAGTTTTGTCATGCACAATTCCATTGACAAAGAATTCACTATTTCCAGTGTCCTTGCATTCCATTTTTGAACAGTTTTGACTGCTGGAAACGTATTCTGTTTATCTGAGCTAAAATCTCACTTTTTTCCCACACATTTCTTGCAGTTCTAAAATTTTTAGCCATAGAAATTAGGCCTGATCTGTTTGATGTATGAATCCTTCCTATTTGCAGATAGACATGTTGAATCCTCCTTATCTCTTTCTTCTGGCTAAACACTATCTTTTCCCCATGCTATTAACCTCCAAATAAATATAAAATATAGTTTAAGAAAACCTTTTTCTATATTTCTGTAATGTAAAAATCATGATAAAATGAATAATGACATTCAATGACTATCTGGTCTAAATTTGTGATTATGATTAAATGGAAAACAAACTCACATTGCAAATAAATATTGAAACCTTCATTGTATAGCTTTCATATTGTATTAATATATTATCTTGTTTGCTTTTACCAAGTTTCCATATTTTTTGGCAAAGTTAGGCAGTTATTTAAACTAGACAGTATAAAATTATTCCTTATATAAAGTTTTTATGTTTATAGATAAGTAAGACAATATAAATTATTACTGCAGTTGCCTCTTCCTCGTGAATAGCTTAACATAATTCACCTCTTTGTTCTTATTCCATCTCTTCTTGTTATATGCATATATATATATGTTTTCACCATATGCACTTTGTAAACTTTGATTGGCTGCATTTTAACATATTCACTTGCCCATTTACAAATGTCAGTATTCTGTACATTAAATTTGAGAAAAAAAAGGAAATAAATTAACTTATAAAATTCTTATGTGGACTATAAAATTGAAAGCTACAAATGAACAAGACAAACAAACAAAACTCAGAGACACAGACAACTGTTTAGTGATTACCAGAGCGTAAGTGGGGAGGGAGGTGGTAGATGAGGGTAAAGGGGGTCAAATATATGGTGATGGAAGGAGACCTGACTCTGGGTGGTGAGCACACAATGTGACATATAGATGATGTATTATAAAAATGTGCACTTGAGGGCCGGCCGAGTGGCTCAGTTGGTTAAGAGCTCGCTCAAGAGTTTGAGCTCTGAGCAACAGCGGTTCAAGTCCAGCCCGAGCTGAGCAGCCGCTGAGCTGCCAACAGGTAGCAGGATGGCTCAGCTAAAAAAANCTCGCTCAAGAGTTTGAGCTCTGAGCAACAGCGGTTCAAGTCCAGCCCGAGCTGAGCAGCCGCTGAGCTGCCAACAGGTAGCAGGATGGCTCAGCAAAAAAAAAAAAAAAAAAAAATTGCACTTGAAACCCTTATAATTTTACTAATGAGTGTCACCTCAATAAATTTAATAAAAATTAAAAAATTAATTCTACCCCTAGAGTAACAAAACCATCTCTTTGCTATTTACTTGTTTTAATAATTTTATCCAAGAGGATTCAAGTATTAATTGTGGATTTATGATGACAGAAGACAAAGTGTATGTAAGCAGTTTTATGATTTTACTAATGTTAAAGTACAACCTTTGTAAAATATTAGAAACTGTGGAATCTTGTTTGGTGATAACATTTTGTACATGTTTCCATGACAAATCTCCTCTGTGTTAGGAAAGGTGATCATATAAAGATAACAAAAGTCGGTTGCAAATAAAAATATAAAATGGGAAGCTACATACATGCTTGTTGAGAGTTAAAAAAACAAGCTTTTTTCCCTTATACATTATGAACATATTTCCAAAAATAGATTCATTGGGAAAACTATCAATAGCAAAAGAGAAACTGACCAAGTCCGTGGGAATAAAACAAAGTTGAAAACAAATGAAGTTAAAGCTCTGTGTTGATATTTAAGTTTAGGCCTCTCTGGAGTTTCGACTAGAGGAGACTTAATGTAAAATTCATATCTGCATACCTCCAAATAAACTAGACTCTATTAATTTAAAACTAGATTACTCTAGCATTCCTGACCCTATCTACTTTCCCAAATTCTTTCTGGAGTCATACTTGTCCGACACAGATCGGATTAAGAAGGAACACGTGGCCCAAAGTGAGCCAATCGTGTTTTGGCTGATGTTTTTAAGAATGAAAGTACAATATTTTGTCCTTGGGATAGCTAGGGTTGCAAGTGGCCATCAAACCACAGAATGGGGAGGGTCTGCCTTAAAATCAAGGCAACAGACAGAAAAGCATTCCTCAAAGATGATAGATGAAAGAATAAGTAACATGATGACCTTATTTGAGCTATTGAATCTAAAAGCTCTTTACCAGATAAAGAAGCCAATACATTTGCTTTCCTATTTCTGCCAGTATAGGTTTGCTTTTTGTCACTTGCACTGAAAGAGCCCCGACTTTTACACATATTATATTTAGTGCATATTTCAAGTCTTCGATAAAACGGAATAATAAAAGGCTAGAATCCTTTCTGCCACCATAGAGTCCCACTTTGGAGAGCTAGGCTACAGCTTTCTCTATGAGTATAGCTCTCCAAATGCTTAACTCTGTCATTTGTACAGAAAATATAAAGGATGCCAAAAAAATGGATACACATTTTAAGAAAGGAAAACTGTATTATAATTGAAATACTCAATATATATCGATAACAAAAGATGAATACAAGTCATGTTTGACTTCTGCAACTACAAGAGGTGCTCCAAGTGGTTACCGTCAGTGGCTAGACACTTCTCTTTACAGCGAACTACTGTTTGAGCAACGTTGACCAAAGTGTCCACTTGTATACATTTTTTTGGCACCTCTCTGGTATATTTATTCTTAGAATTACATAACCAAATACCAGCTGATGTCTTTTTATAGTCTGAAATTTAAATTAAATTGACTAGACATCCCTGTTCAATATCTTGTGAGAGTGCCTGTCTTCCCCAAGTATGTTGCCAATTCTTTACGTCCTATATTTCCTCAAGGTAGCTATTTTTTCTGTTAATCTTTTAGTCTCCCTTATCTCATTTTACATGAATCATTTTGTTTCATGTGTTTATTATGTCTTCTCAGACTTGTAACTCAGGCTTTTATTTTAATTTCACTCAAACCTCTCCCACAAGGCAAATTTGCATAGCAAGCTTTTAATGGCATAGCGTGGCAGAGTGGTTTGCACTGCAATAAGGAAATTAGTCACCTTTTCCCGAGAGTCAGAACTTTCTTCCATATTGTCCAGATTTTGCTCTTGTTCTGTTTTTTCTTCCACTTTTTCTCTTTTTTTTCCCCCTCTCTGCCTTTCCTAATTCCTGTTCATTTTATTTGCAGGGTAATTTGGTTTCCTCCCTTCTCAACTCTGTTCCTAAAGTTTCATCTTCCTTACTAAAATCATTATCAGCCTGTTTGCCCAAATAACAACCCCCATCCTGAACCCTTGAGGTAACACTTTTGCCTTCTCGCTACACTTTAAAAAGATGCTCAAATAATAAATATGTAGCCTTTTTTGCATTCCACATATACTCTTCTCTCGTTTCTTATACCAAAGTAATTTAAGTTAAGGGGTTCAGGAGAGAAAGTTGATCTCGGCTAACTAATAAAAGGAAGAGATGTAATACCAGTGGACGTTCTCCAGGAGTGGCCACACCGATGAAATTTCACCCTGGGCAACGCAATTCAGATCTGGTGGTAAGAGGAGCACAAGCTTAGTCAATACTTGAGTCACACTCTAATTCTCTCATAAGCAAGGGCAGTGATTTTGAAGTGCTTTGATTAATATGTAAATGGGAAACTTGTTTGGGGAAAGTTCAGCTGTGTGACAGAATGGAAATTTTCTTCTATTTCCTAGATTGTTTATTGGAAAACCAGACTACTTTCCAATAAAAATTTGGCCAGGACATATAATATGAGAAATTATGTAAATCTCTCAACTGGCCAATTCTCAGTGTTACCATTCTAGAACCCAAAATGAGTTCATTTTTTTAAACACATAGACATAATTTTCTTCAGTAATGTTTTCAGATGATATCTGTAAATGTATACCAGCATGATTATTGGAAGTAGCAAATACATACATGGGTGAGATGACAGTATTGTCAAGGATCCGTAGCCACCTTGTGCTGCCAAAGCTACTTCTGTAAGACACACATTTTTCACCATGAGCAGAGCATAATGCCAATATGTTTCCTTTTCCAGCCTTGAAGGAACAATTAGATAGCATTTGGAAAATGTTCTGAGTTCTACGGAACACGAATCTGTGCTGTGACCTCCCTGAGACTTACTCACATAGAACATTAGTCCATTTCAATTGTTGTCTCTGAATTTAATTGCTTTTATGAATTTAAAATTACTTTTCATTTTCTAGATTAGCTATAAAGTAGCCACTGTACTCTTTAAACCTTGTAGACCAATGACTCAAAAATAAGTTGATAGTCTAAGTCTGTAGGGGTCTCTTTTATCTGACCAATGGAAAATGAAAGGAATCGTTCCAGACTTGAACAGAATCCCATGGTATTAATCATTATGGGGAAAAATTTCCTTCAAGTTTAAAACCAAATAGGTAGAAGCTGTCAGAACACACTAGCAAAGAATCTGAGAAGGCAATTCCAGCTCATTCTTTTTCATTAGTGCCCCTTTGGCAGCACAATCTTATTTCTTCCTGGTCCACTGTTGCATAAGATACTGAACACAGCTATGGATCAACGAAGTCGTTTACAGATCCACCTCATAGGTAAGATAAATGATGGATTAATCTAAGTTCCTTGGGGCCTATGTTTTTGGAACACATCCTAATGGTAACTGAAATCCCTTCCTGGAGCTTTCTCAAATTGTAGCTTTCTCTTTTTTTTCTTCCTAAATCTAATGGTTTTTGTTGGTGGTGGTGTTAACAGTTTCTTATTACTTCCACGTTAGTCCAATTCTCTAAGGGCTGTGCATGAACACTGGTTTCTATGCTTAGCCATGGGTCTTTTATACCACAAAGATAGAAGATGCAGATCTTTATCACATAGGCACCAAATGCTAAAAGAACCCCACAACAGGTAATTTATCTTTTGAGAACCATGGGAGGCACAACTCAGTTCTAGCACTTAATGTCATTAATATTGATGTTGAAGGCCAGAGAGAAATAAACAGAGGACAGAAAAACTGAGAGAAATTTAATGTTAATTTTTTTCAGGGAATCAAATTTCGGGGTAGTCATGATAAAGAGAATGAATTTTAAGGAATGTAGTATGACGGGTAGTTTGGTGGCCTCATTTCTTCTCAATCCTGACACAATCTGTGAATCATCATTTTGGTGGTGATGGTGGTGGGACCTAGATGAAGTGTCTTAAATGTTATTTAATGCTCAAGATAACCCTAGAAAACAGATGGGAATAATGTCCCCATTTTATAGAAAAGGAACTGTGGCTAAGAAGAACTTCTCCAAGGTCCCACAGCCAAAAAGAATTGAATTGCAGCTGGATTGACCGTGGGGATAACAACCTATAGGCCTGGGGAAATAATACTCAAAACACATGCACCATCTATTCTCATCAAAAGGTCTCACAAAAGGTCTTTTCTCTTATTTTCTATTCATTCAGGAGTATAGGAAATTATTTATCCTTAGAGTTAATTACGGAAATCTGTTTTCTTCCATAAAATCAGCTCTCCTTCCTCAAATGAAATTATCCTTTTTATGTGGGTTGTCTTTGAATATTGCAGATGACCAATTTCTTGATGCTATTCTATTTTGTGTATTCAGGTCTCTAAGTGCACCTTAGAAGATACTTTATTTTATGTCAGCCTAGGTTACTAAGAACTGAGTGTAACAGGAGAATATCTTATAATATGGGAGTGGGTTCCTGGGAGTTGTATAGCATCTTAAAAGGGATACCAGAACTCAATTCTGACATTCTGGGATTAATTGTGCTAGTAGGGGGTCTCTTTTAAAATGTTAATATCTAGCAAATTCTTCTGGTTATGCTTTTCAATTGTAATATAGGTGGTCATTTTGCTAGAAAAATCTTCTGGAAAAGCACCTCTCTTAACCACCTATCTCTCTTTAGAAAATTGTTATTCCCTATTAGATGATGTCTATCCTTTGAAGCAATTTAATGGATTATTATAAGGTTCAATCCTTGGCGTTTTCATGAAGACTAACTTAGAACATGCAACTCTATGAAACATTAGGTATCTTTTTAAAGGTTTGGTAATGTTCAATGCAACATTCATGGGGATATGTAGTCTATGATAATCACTTTTTGATCTTTGTGGTGTTTACAATAATATTGATTATTTAGAACCCAATCATGTTATTGCTTCATTGCTGTTAATTATTATAATTAAATGAATTAGTAATTGGTAGTTATATATTTACTGAAATATCAGGGAAAGAGAAATAACACTCCATTCTGCATTTCTTTTTGTGTGTATGTGTGAAGTTTTTTCCTTGTTGATGAAACTACACAGTTGAGCTCTTTGAATTAGAGAGAAGATCAGATATTTTGGTGAATTATCACAGTTGGAGTAGGAAGAATATTTGATTTTTAAAAATTATATTGTTAGAAGAAAAAGAAAATAGTTGAAAACTAGTTTACATTTGAATATATTTAGTATTTTATGCATCCTGAGATATTTTAAAAATCAATAAGAGACTTCTGCTTCACTTTATAAGCATTTACTACATATTTTCATGGCTTATAAAAAAATCTTTGAAAACTTAGGACCAAAACTAAGTATGATTATGGTCATAATAAGTATTGAATAATATAAACTGACTAATTTCAAAATATGGAACTATGGCTAGGAAAACATGTAACACTAATAAAATACTTAGAATTACAATATAAAATATTTGGAAAATTGTAAGGAAATTTTAGTTTTTGCATTCTATATACACTGATCACAATCATATGGTGGGTGAGAAGGATAATCAAAATTCCTTCGGGATCTCTGAAGGAAAAAAAAAAAAAGAACTCACATGAAAATCTGCCCACATCTCATATTCTTCCTTAAAGTTATATTTTTCAGGAAATAAAGACAGGTTTAATATTCAAAAAGATTTGAATGATGTCTAAAGAACTCATTCAATTCTTACAGGTAAAGAATAATCATATGCCTATAGTATTTGAATTCTGAGACCATCTTCTTTTCATGCTTAACTAATTTAAGTGAAATACTCATTTTAAGCTAAATTCACTCAGGCACATTGTCCTATGCATTATGAAAGGACAAAAGCAAATTTTTGTCTTGGGTATCTGGTTAATTGAGAAAAGATTGTATTTGGCATCAGAATTATTGACATGCTTACCAAATCTTCCATTTCCCTTTGATTGGTAGGCCTGACATTAGGCCATGGCACTGGAATACATATAGACTGAAATATAATTTATTTAGGCCCTACTTTGTCAAAGGAGCTACTCACCTTGTACATTTATCCTACACAGTTTAATTCTATGGGGTCCAGGTACTCCTAGTAATATTGGAAAGAATTACTTTTTATTGGAAATATTAAGAAGAAAAAAAAGGATCATTTTAAAAATGGCTGATTCCATACCAAGGAACAAAATCTTTACCAATATAAAAAAAAAATCATTTAATCATTACTAGTTGTACTTGTGTGTGATCAGATATAGGTATATAAGCTTTGCTTGAAAGTGAACATATGTGATAATCATGTCATGATCCTGCCCAGATCCTCATTTTCTATCCTCCTTGGTTCTGCAATGCACGCTCATGCCCTTCTCCCTTAATGCTGATCCATGCTCTGCAGGAACACGAGAGGGAGGGGTCACTTTCTTGTATAATAAGAGGTCCTATAGTTAATACAGAAAATCCTCAGTATCTACTGTTGATCAAAGTTTGGATTTAAAATTTTCTCTTTATATATCACATGGCTACATCTCTTAATATTTTGATATTGCTCTTTATTACCACATATATTTCCAGAGTTTGTGAGAGATGTGTCTTCGAATGCTGTGTTTCTCAAGCATTGTGTGCTATACAAATCGCTGGGTAATATGCTAAAATATAGATTGTGATCTAGTAGATCTAGGGTTGCTCCTAAGTGCCTGCATCTCTAACAAGGAAATGGCAGTGCTGCTGGCGGTCCTGGTTTATACTCTGAGTAGCAAGATTATATGCCGCTCCACACAGCCCTCTGCTGCTGCTCCCAGGGGATACCTTTTCTCTGTGCCTCCTGTGATGAGGCAGTAAATATATGTGTGTGCATGAGTCAGAGGGATTCAAGTAAGAGAAAATTATAGTTGACCCTGGTGTTTGGCATTCTGCAATAATTACTGTATTTCCCCATGTATAAGATACACCCTTTTTGGAAAAATTTGTGGTCTAAAAACTGGGTGTGTCTTATAGAGTGGTTGTATGAGCGCAAAAACAAGTGCGAAAAAAGTGGGAAATGCAAGTAAAAAACATCTACAACCACTGTATAAGACGCATCCAGATTTAGACCCCAAATTTTTTGAAAAAGGGTGCATCTTATACATGGGGGAATACGGTACTAGTATCAAATGTCTTGCTTATTTTCAACAATTTATCTACCTGTGAAGCAACATCTCTGGTTAAAGCAGGTTGAGGTGATACTAGTTGATCCTGTCATGCTACACATATACCTTCATTCATTTATTTACTTGATATTCACATATTAGGTACTGCATAAGTCCTCATTTAATGTCATCAACTGGACTGGTTCTGCAACTTTAGAGCAAAACAACACATAACAAAACCAATTTTACCATAGGCTAACTGTTATAAACGAGATTTAAGTTCCTATGGCATCTCATCAAAGTTGTTATATTGAAACAATGTTGAATGAAACACTTTTTGAGGACCTGCTATATAATATTTCAGAAAATTCATTGGGCAGTAGCTATAAATGGTGAGGAATAGTTGACTCCTTCATTCAAGGAGCTTACATCTAAGTGAAGAGACAGACTGTTGAGGGAAATGGTAACATTGGGTTAAATCCAAAGCACTACATAACCACAGAGGAAAAGGTAAAAAAGCTGTATCTTTGGGATTCTGTCAAGTTTCACAGAGGATGTGACATTGTCCTGAGTCTTCATGAGTGAGGAAGCACATTCAGACAACATGCATTAAGACAGGACATTCCTTGCAGAAGTAACAGCACTTGCAAAGGCAAAGAGACATTCAAATGCATGGTGTACTTAAGGAATCCCAGGTAGTTTGGGGTGACCATGGGCAGTGGTGAAAGATAAGGCTAGAAAAGTAGGCAAAACACCACGTCCTGAATGACCTTTATTCCAAGAAAGATGGATTTTTATCTTATAGATGATTTGGAAATATTGATTGATAGAGTTTTAGGTAATAATTTCAATAGCAATATAGTATGCTTAATGGCAAAAGGGCACATTTGGAGTGTATCCAATTAATACAAGTGAGAAGCAATGGATTCTGAACTGCGGTAGTGTCAGTGAGGACAGCGAAAGGTATTCCAGAGGTAGAAATGACAGGGCTTTGTGATAAATTGGACTTTGGAGTAAGACTGAGGAAAGACTTGGTTTTCAAGCTTCAAGCCTGGTTAATTAGGCAGAATATAATGGTATTTGTTAAAGAACTCTGCATGGGATCTATTTTGGAAAGAGTGATAACGACTTTAGTTTTTATCTCATTGAGTTTGAGCATTTCCTAGGAGGATCAGAGAGCTATGGGGCAGGTAGTTGAGAAAATCTAGCTTAAAAAAAATACATATGGAATATGGAGATTGGTTCTTTCTATTAGGCTGGATAACCTTGTATCTTTTCTTTGTATCTCAAAAATGCTGCTTTGGTGAATGACACCTCTGGGCAATCTACAATGTCAACATTTCTAATTGCTGTTCTTCTGACTTGCTTTGGAATTTGATGAGACCAAAGACAAAAATGACAATAGCTCTCTTCATGGTATTAAAAAACAGAAAGAGTGATTAGCTATTTTAGAGCAGTACTAGTAATCATTTCAGCTGGAGGCATTTTCTGATGTCTTTGACATGTACATAGTTTGTTATTTAAGAATTCATTACCTTTTTGTTATAAGACAAAAAAACTAGGTCTGACATTTTTTAAAAAGGTATATTGCCCTTATTGACACTTAATGCTATCTGTAAATAGATCTTGTATCTCAGATCAGAGATTTACACCAGTTTATGGTATCAGGAAATTTCACAGAACTAATATGTGACATTAATACATGACATTACTTGATCATATATAAATAGATGAGAATGAGCATGATTTAGTCTCAGCTAATAAATGACCACGTAGAATGAGAGCTTAGCAATTTTCCTTTTCACTTCCTTCTAGAATTCAAGAAGAAAGTTGGCTTCTCAGATAGTAAATAATTGGTTTAGATAGATATATTAGATAATATTACTTATACAAAGGCTTCTGAAATGTGTGGCTGGTAAGGTGATTCCATTTAAAACTGAAAGGAAATTGAAAATGGGAATGGCTGCAGGTAAGATTGGATATTTTGGGACAAAACACAAGGGTTTCATACTAGTGAGCTAGTAGCTCATCTGCAGTCATCATGTAAAGCAAAGTGTTATAGCTTGTGATTATTTTTATTTACATACACATCAAACTGATGAGATAAGGTTTACAGTTGCTCTACCTCTTTGTTTCCATCTGACTATCGGTTACTTTCAAGATTAAATAAGAATTTTTTGAACTGTAACATCAAATACTTATTAGTAAATTGCTGGGTATTATATATTCATATTTATATATTTATACGTATCTTAACCTAAATCTGCAACCAAAGCCTCTAGTAACTTTGTATAACTCTGCACCATTAATTTCTTCAGAGTGACATTCTGATGTGAGCTGAACAGATGGAATTGCAGGATTGTTCTAGCAAATTTATCATAAAAAATGCATCCGACACCTGTGTAATTTGCCTAATCATTTTCCTAATAAGCTCCCACCATTAATTATGCACGATTTCCACAATGCAATCAAGATAAAAGTAAATCTGATGACTTAATACCCTTCAAAATAATTGGTTCACCCAACACAAGGCCTCCTTTGCTTTCCATAGCCATTTTAGTTAATTAGAAAAAGGGTGCACCCTGTTGGAGTCAGCAGAATGGAGGCTGATCGCTTGGTGGGAGGGAGCCCTGCTGGGTGTTTGGGCAGGAGTCAAGGATATTAACTCGTGAAAGAATAGAAGAGTCTTTTGCCCCTTCCTCTTCTCTCCTTCCCTTCTCCCCCTCCCCCTCCCACCCTACACCTAACTTCCCTGCCTCCCCCCACCCCACCCCAGTAGCAAACAGATGCGATTAGTGTTCTCTAGCCATCAGAAATCTGACTGCAGGACTCTGCGGGTCTAATGAGAATCAACTTTTCCGAGGCTGCTGTCTTGCGGTGCAGTCCACCTGTCACATCATTAGGTGCAGCATGTGCCTTGAATTCACTTTGCTAAATGAGATTTACAGGCCCCAGTGAAACCCATCCTGCAGCATCCCTGCTTCAATTAGCTAAAGATTAATTGTCTGAGAAAGGGAATGAAAGTTTTACTTCAACTGACCTGAAAAAAAAAAAAGATAAAAAAAATGTATGGTTCAGGTATTCCACATAGGCCCAAGGCAGTGTGGAAAAACGTGATAATTTAAAGGTGCTGCAAATTTCTTACACCTCGCCTGGATGAATGAAATTAACTAGCACTAAAAGCTGTCAAATTAAAGGTTGACTTCTAGATATTAGCACCTTAAATGTCACCGAATATTCTCTTTCTCTCTGCCCCCCTCTCTTTTTTTTTTTGGCAAACATTCACGTCAGCACACCTGCACATGCACACAAACATTTCTTACTGCTGTTCCTGTTAACTGCTTGTTCGTGCCCAGCCCAGAGTTACTTGCTATAAATCTTTGATGTAACCATGACTACAGAACAACTGGCAATTACAAAATTTCCTCCATTTTAATGTTATACTAATTATGTTTGAATATGTTTTAATGGAGATGAAGAGTTGGAGGTGAGGAAAGCTTCTGGAAGAAGGGCAGAAGGGGGGAGGAAATCTCTGCTTCCATCTGCCACACTTTCCCTGTGCTTCTCAGACACCCACAGTTTGCAGGTGGAGGTATATCACCCAGAGCTTGAATATCTTAATTTCTAAATCTTAATGCAAATTATAGAACTTAAAAAATTTTAACATTATGGGGAATGGCCTAAAGTAAACAGGCAATTTAAACAAGTTTCAGCATTGTGGGACATGCAGTGCTCTATCAGAATTTGGATAGAAAATATGAAAACTTCTATTTTTAGCTAAGGCTTATTTTTAACTAATAAATAAGAAAAAAACAGCATTCTTAATTTTGAGCATAAGGACTGGCACTGGCAGCCTTATCTGCTAGAATGTCAGACACAACAGAATACATGTGGGAAGAGTGGACATCCCTCACATTTCGGGGAGCAAGGGTCCTTTCATTCTTCGATTCAATTCTAACAGAGTGCAACTGACCATTACTTCTTTGTCTTGTCCCAATTTAAATTGTGGGTTATAACACATAGTTTTAACTAAAAATAATTTCACAAACTATAAATTCACCTGGGGAAAATCTTTTGCAAGAGAGCACAGAAATAATATAATATTAAATATTTAAGCACAAGAGAGCAATATGAAAGTAGAACTGACATTTCTATACTCTGAATGTAAGTCTCCTATCACCCACACTAAGAGATCAAAAACAAAAACAAGGAAAAAAAAAGATAATCTAGTCATCCAAAACTTCTTGAATGAATGATTTTATAGCACAGTTTGCTTAAAATATGCATTTGAATCCATTGTCATTAACAATGACTCTCAATCAAAGTATATATTTTACACGAGTTATTAACTAACAATACTATGAAGCATTGTTTGAAAGTCATCTAAAAACATTGTTTCTTTTCTTTTTAATTTGTACTTATGTTTTATAATGTATATGATTTATTAGCACAATTACATAGTGTACTTGCAAATATATGTGTACATATACTTAAATATTTTTAAATAAATGCATTTTTAAGTTTAAATTTAACTCTTTTACCCTTAGTAGGATACATATCAAGAAAGTTGAGAGAATCTTATTCCAGGATTCCACTCTTTAGTTATACAATTTGACAAAAGCTGGAAAAACTATGTGGCTGCTTTGGGTTATAACCTCAAGGCTATGAGTTTTTCTGTGTCTATGGATCTTTCATAGTTGGAGATTCTCCCTGACTTAAACCCAATAGGTAAGAGTTAATCATATAGGATGATACACAGGGAATACTCCTCGGTGCAAAACCTTTCTCCATGTTCTCTTTTCTCTTTTCATGTTGGTAGAATCATGTGCTATGTTCTTAAAGAACTCTTAGTGAAAGGATGCTTCACACTGGTTGCCCTTTTTTTTTGACACCTATCTGCATGTGTACTTAGTCTAGCCATTAGTACTCTGATTTAAAAGAAAGGGGTTATACTTTCTGTGTCCCCTGCTCCTTCCCTAAGTGCCAACATTAATGTAATATTATCCAACCTGCATCAAACTTGTACTACATTCCAGACTCTGCTGTAAATACTTTTACAAGTATTAGTTCATTTTATCATTAACACAATTCTATTAATTTTTATTATTTTGCCACTTTTACTGATAAGTAAAATCAAGGGCACCCTGCTCAAAACAAGATTAGGATGCAAACATTCTATAGCCTAAACTCCACGTTGGCATGGCAAAACTAACATCAATAAATTGTTTTTTAAAATTAATACCTTGTTGGACCTAAAGAGTGTTATGCTAAGTGAAATAAGTCAGTCAATGATTTTACTTATATGTGGAATCTAAACAAACAAAAAACCCCAAATGAATAAACAAAACAAAACAGAAACAAACTCATAAGATACAGCAAATAAAATTGATGGATGCCAAAGGGGAAGGTCATGAGGGGTTGCACAGAAAAGAGGAAGGGGATTAAGAAATACAAACTTCCAGGATAAAATAAGTCGTGGGGATGTAATGTACAGTATAGAAAACAGAGTCGATCATACCATAATAATTATGTATGGTGACAGATACTTATTAGACTTACTGTTGTGATCACTTCCTAAAGTACATAAATGTTGAATCACTATGGTGTACACCAGAAACTACTATAATATTAAACGTCAACTATAATAAATAAATAAGTAAATAAATAAATAAAACATGCCTGTTTCTATGGGGATTCAAGAAAGTAATAAAACTAAAATGATTTTTATTTTATAGGTTTGAATCCAAACCAATGAATGTATGTGAGTGAGTGTGAGTGTGTGAGTGTGTGTGTGTGTGTGTGTGTGTGTGTGTGTTGTGTGGTGGGTAAGTGGAGAGGCTAAGGTGCTTATATGTGATTTACCATGTAGATAAATTGATATTTAATTGAATCCTGGGTGCCATTACTTTCATAGTTATGATGTAACATACATGGTTAAGAGGCATTATGAGATTTGCCACAGCTTAGGTTTGGCTTCAGCTTGTATCTGAAAAAGCTACGTAGCAAAATATACACAGATCCAATCTTACAAAATATGATAAAAACTATATGAACAAAACTATATAATTTTACTGAAAAACACCAAAGAATTCTGAGTATTTTAAAGGTGCCAATTCTTCTTCACTAGAGTATATATTGAATACAATTCTGACTAAAACCTTAGTAGAGGTTATTTGGGTCTTGGCAAAATAATTCTGGAGCACATCTGGAAAATTAACTTAATGAGGCCAGTCATTAGCATTTTGAAAAAGAAAATAGTGAAAATAAAAGATATTCCTTACCAGAAAATAAATCCTACAAAACCGTAAAAATAATAAGATGGTACTAATTATAAGGAATTGACATAAAGACCAAAAGAACAAAACAGGTAGAAAATCACATATATAAAATTGTGCAGATGAATTTATTGTCAAAATTAATCAGGAAATAGAAATATAAATCTATACACAATGATGTGATGATTAGTTAGTGACAATTTTATATTAATACTAAAATTGATTTCATATTATTTGAATAATCAAATATATTAGACATAAGTCAAAGTGGAATAATTGATTTTGTCTGAGGGAAGAATTTTTAAGTACAGAAATAATGTAAGCGATAGCATAGAAAAAATTGATAAATATACCTGCACAAAGGCTAAGTCTCCTATATTCTACCAAATATGATAAAATTAAAAGCCAAAATTAGGCAGGAATTATTTATTTTTAATCTATGTGATAGAAAAATGTTAAGGTTATAAATGAAAAATTGAAAACAAATAAATCTGAAAGAAAAACTGGGGAAAAGACATAAACAGGCAATTTACAGAGATTAAAACAGAAATTAAAGATTTAAAAATCATGTTAAACATAAAAGTTAAAATATTAAAACATAATCTTTCACCATGAAATGGGATTTAAATAAAATGTTAATGTCAAAAGACAATCAAAATGAATGCTATTATAAACAATGTTTCCAGGAGTAAAAAATTATACATTTTGAAAAAAATTGGCAACTGAAACTGAAGTTTTAAAAATGTTCATACCCTTCTACCATACTGAGCAGTCTTGCTTCAATCATACTACTGTGATAAACTAACCAGTGCCTCCCTGCATACTGAAAAAGAGAAAATAATCTGTGTCCAATAAAAAGGGGACTTGTTAAATAAATATTATTCATCCACTTAAAGATGAAATTTTGAAAAAGATGTAATACCTAAGAGAATGCTCAGAGTCAGTGTCATAACAACAGTATGAAAAACCACAAAACATCTAAAATAAACAGCATGGAACAATCTGCATATGTGTGTAAAGCAGGCAAAAATGTTTTAATAATGTAGTATAGGGTTAAGAGCTAAGATTTGTACACATTCTAAGCTTGTAACCTACCCTTATCACTTTAACTATACGCCTTTGGAAGGTTACTTTCTCTACTTGTATCCCAGCTTTCTAATCTAAAAATGGTGATAACAATGTACTTTATGGTTTTACGTGGTTTTAAATAGATTAACTATGTGATGTATTTAGCACATGGCCAGGCACTGACCAAGAGTGCAATAAATGTTATTAGCTATTATTATCTCTAGATGGTGGGATGGTATTATGAATATATTTCTCCCTTTTAAATGCATATGAGATATTTTTACAATAAATTTTTGATGACCTTATTTAAGTTTCATTGAAAGACAATATGCATCTGCCACTCAAAAGTACAGGTGGCAGCACAACCAGGAAATAATATGTATAGATGAAAATTCTTCCTCTTTCTTATTTACTTAGTCCTTTATTTATTAACTGTAAGTCTATTACATATGATTATTTCATTCATTCATTTATTCACCCCATAAATAATTATTTAATGTACTAAGTGCTGAGCAATAGTCTAAATTCTGAGAACATATCAGTGAACAAAACATTTTCTTTTCATTACACAGATTACAGTCTCTTGGAGGAGATGAAATTTAAAACAAAACAAAACAGATATATTTCGTATGCCAATAAATGCTAAAGAGAGAAATAACTAAATTGGAAAATAAGTTTTTATAGAGGTGGCTTTAAGTAAAGACCTGATCATTTTGTTGACACTTACCTTCTTAAATCAAGAAAACAAGAACTGTCCAGCT
Source organism: Hipposideros armiger (assembly GCF_001890085.2). Classification (NCBI taxonomy): domain Eukaryota; kingdom Metazoa; phylum Chordata; class Mammalia; order Chiroptera; family Hipposideridae; genus Hipposideros; species Hipposideros armiger. The sequence continues at coordinate 1,091,828 of NW_017731904.1, read as the reverse complement.
GTCCGAAGGTCATAGTTAAATCTATAAAGGAAAAAATATAATGATAGAGTAAAAGTATAGTATGAAAATTAAAAGAGATGGTAATTATAAGAAATATTTCAGTTGATTTAAATGTAATTTTAAATATACTTTCTATAAATTCATCAAATCAAACTTTTAAATGTTGTCTTTCCGTTTGCATGTAACTTTAGGTAGACTGATGTATCACACACATAACAATACCAACCACAACCAATAATATTTATTGAACATATGTTATCAGCTAAGATCTGCTAAGCAATCCTCACAGAAACAGTCTGAGGCTGTTGCCAGTATTATCTCTGCTTTACAGGACAGGAAACAAACAGAAAAAATAATTTTTTTCCAAAACCACCAGTTTCTTTGTAAGTGATGGCATTGTGATTAGAACCAAGTCTGTCCAATGTCAAAATCAGTTGCTAAATCTGTTAGCTGTACTGCTTTGGGTTTGGACATCTGAATGCATATGAGATGTTTTCATTTTAACTAAATCTTTCCTAATTATTTTTAATTTCAAAAATTCAAACATTAAACCAGTCATTTGAAAAAAAATTAGTAGATTTGGCTGCAATACAGAACTGGTTCATTGGCTTCAAATATCCATAAGGGTTTCAAATAACTCAAGTGTTAGTTCATTCAACCTAATGCACCACTTCTAAGAATTCCTGAAATTCTAGCTTTTAAAGGGAAAAGTTACATATATTTTCATATTAGAACATAATATATTATGTACTAACATGCCCTAAGCATTTTATTAAACATATTATGTAGCAGGGGATTAAATAATCCAATTAATATTTTTAAACTAGTAAGTACCTCCTAATAATTATAATAGTGTCATAATAATAAATAGAAAATGCTTACATTAATTAAGTTTTCACTGTGTGTAAGCAGGTGTACTTTTCATGGTTGGCATGAATCCTTTCAAATTCATAACTCCATGAAGTAGATAGTATTTACCAATATGCAAAGTGAGGTATTGAAAACTTAAACAATATGCCCAACTCCTCCCAACTACTTAACCTAAGAGTCAGACTTTAAACTCATATCTGCCTAGAAATAATAAAACTTCTAGAATGAAATCCACTTCTAGAGATGAAGCATCATTATCCAAATAATTTTAAAAATTTATGTCATATTTACTCCTCTAGTACAAAAGATTTCATAGTGTCATGTTTAGCTCTGCTAATTGAAAGGCAGGAGAATAACTCCAAGCACACCAGGTATTATACTTATGCCTTAATGATCAGATCTCAGACTTTGAGCAAAGGGTCAAAATATGAGTATGTCGATGGGAATGTGGAATGTCTGTGAATGGTACTGGAAAATTATAGTAAAGCATTCATTTAACCATAACTTTTTTACAGTGATTAATATATAACGCAACTGACTTTGGTTGTTTAGATGACCATCTGTCACAAGTGTTAGAAAGCACTTACTGTTTTGGTATAAATTGGGTTAAAGTAGTCCACATAGCATGGCAATATTCTGCAAAAATATTTGATGTGGAACTTCTCTGTTCCTGCAGAGTTGGGTAGTATTTTGTATTTTTTGCTTTTAATTTTGGAAAGAAGCTCCGATACTTTTCATCACGCTTTTATTGGAGTGTTTAACTTTTTGCCCCCTGCCTACCTGTTTCTAACTCCTAGCTCTGAAATAGGTATAAATGTATCTGGTAAGTAGATATGTGGTGTTAGATTCTAGGAATCAGTTTTTATTTTCAAAACATACCATCCAAGTTTCCTCTAGTGAGCCTTACTTTGATCTCAGTCAGTTTTTCACAACAGCTAAATCACCAAATGGAAGTGAATTAAAAAGCCATTAAATGGGAGCATGGGTGTGTAGGGAAACAAAGAAGAATGGTGTTTTCTTAATACCCAGGCTAAAATCCAGTGGTTTGGATCCTTGAATGGCACCCCCGCCCAGAACTGAAGACACTAAATATAAACAACAACACAAATTCATTCTCAATGTGTCCATTGTATATAAAATGAGAGAGCTTGATCACTGCACTGTGCACCTGAAGCTGATGCTGTATAATATTGTATGTCAACTATAATTGAATATATATATATATATATATATATATATGTATGTATAGTGACAGCACGTGGAGTATAGCGTGGGAATGGAGTCAAGGGAATTGTAATAGATAATGTATGAAATGGGGGTGAAGTGGGGTGGCAGGTTGGGGGGGTTGTCACTTTGAGAGGTAAAAAGTATAACTATTGCACTGTGTACAGTACAGCTGAAACTAATTTAAAAAAATGTTTATTTCACAATAAAAATAATGAGAGGCTTCCTGAATAGTATTACTACATTCCAGCACCCTTTTGGAATATTCTAATAGACTTTCACATTGAGGAAAAGGATTTTAAGGTGATGAGTACCAAGTAGCCTTATGTAAGTATGTCCAAAGCAAAGTTGAAGGAGTGAGAAACAAAGTGATTTTTAACCTATTACACATTTATAAAAATAAAAAAAGAGAAACATGCTACTTTTTGAGGTATTTATTTGTTCTCTCTCTTTGCTCTCTTAGCAGGGAAATTCAACACACACACACACACACACACACACACACACACACACACACTCGCACACTCGCACACCCCATGTCCACTGGTGACTGTGGGCCTGGAATACAATTACAAGTTTCCTCACAGCAGTGAGCTCTCCATCCCAGCTGTGCCCGCAGTGGCATGAGCCAGCTTGATTATGCTAAAGCACCCCTGGATTCCTTCCTCTTTTGTTTCATTCCACCCAGGGTCTTAAAGCTTAAACATTTGACATGCTTGGGCAGTTTTCTCTCTAATTTCACCCAAGCTGACTGTGCAGTGAGTTTAATGTGTAGGTGTAGCCTGTAGGTGCAAGTAGCTCCTTCAGTGTTTTTTTCCCTTCAGCCATCTGAACATGGGATGCATTCCAAGCTGAAGTGAATCTATGTTATGGTAAAACGTTAAACCACATCAGAAGAGAAATCATTACCCTACCAAACTGATTTAGATCAGTATCAATGCAGGCCTAGGTGGACTTTGAACCTGCTGGTAAAATGCTTCTGGCTGCAACAACATAAAGGATGGTGCTCCCTAGAAAATCAACATTACTTCATGTATGGGGTGTATTAAGTTCAGTTATAACCTGAACTTAAAACCATGTGACAAGAGGACATTCAAGCTGGCTTGTTCATACACCAATTTCCCAATATTTAATGTTAATGTTAAAGAAAATACCTTTTTTTTAAATTTGGAAAATAAAACAAAAACTATATAACAACAAACTTGATCCCAAACCAGATTCTGCAGCATCACTTTTCAATCCTTTATCTTTTTGAGGTGTTCTGGAACTCTCTGCTACTTATTATGAAAATACGATGAAACACATTATTACTGAAGTAGTGGATATTTTAAGTATTCTGAAAAATAAGTGTCTAGATCATTGAGGGACTTTCTCATATCCCTGTCAATACTGAAGAATACATACCTTAGACTCGATATTATGCCTGCTGTACTGTGAAAAGAGATTGCATTGATTTTACCCTGGCTTATTTCTTGGTCATATTAATTTCTTTATGGATTTATTTGGCATTTATAAAAATCTATAGGGAAGATACAGATTTTTTGGGGGTAAAATTTCAAACCTAGAATAAAATATTTCAGAAGTGGGAAGATCCTGATGGCAATTTATAGCTCTAGATTCTGTGATCTGTGTGTGTGTGTGTGTGTGTGTATGTGTGTGTGTGTGTGTTTGTGTATGCATATGTGTGTGTGTGGGTGTGTGTGTGTGAAGTTCCATGAGTAAGTAGCCTGAGAGTAGTGTGTCCCAAAAGCAAACTTGTCAGAACGTCCTTTGTGCTGTAGTTCTCCATCTCTTATTGTCTAGACATATAAAGAGTGACAATAACGTGCAAAAAACTCTCCTGTACTGACCTGGAAAATCCACTTCTCTCTCTTTTATTCAAAAAAGCATATTGAGTACAAGTGAGAGGGATAATTTCGTGATAAACTTGTTTCATATGTAATTTATATTTTAAGTAATTTGTTTGCAAACCTTGGTATTGTGAATGTCATTGTGAACTTATTTTGGATACTCTATGACAAACCACGCAAACTATGATGCCATCACCCCTCGGATGAGAATTGCTGTTTTTGAGCATCAGTGGGGAGAACACTTGTGCCATGTAGTATTACTTGAACTTCTTAAAATGCTTTATTTTAACATCATGATAAAAATTGCCTTAGTTCTTATAAAAGTTTCCCAAAGATCATGGGTAGAGGTTCTTAGCTTTCTTATGGAAACATTAATAGAGTAGTGACTGTCCCCTTTACCTTATTTATTTACATCCTCTGATTAACCAGGTCAGGACTGCCATTCTGCGAGAGCCTCCATAGTCAATACTGACGAGAAGGCTGACTTTGAGGCACCTAAAGTGGTGTTTTAAAGGGAATGATAATGAGAGACAGAAATTATTCCCTGTCACAGTGCATTGGAAGTAAACCCTGTATCCAACAGAGCAATGAAAAATTCCCCAACTAAATTTATGAAGATCTGACTGCAGTGATCTAGACACAGTTGAAGCTTGAATGGAGAGTCAGGAGGAATAATATTAAGTTATTTCATAAAGAAGAAGGAAAAGAACATCAGACAAAGAAAGGAGACCCAAGTTTTGGATTTGATACTGCTGTTATTAAGATGTGTGACTTAAGTCAATGACTTAACTTCTTTGACCTTTCATCTTCTCTTTGGTAAATGAGAATGTTGGGCTAGAACAGCAGATAGCAATCTACGTCAAGAAGCACGAGTTAGTAGATCGTGTAAGAATAAAGGTTCCCTGGTAAAATACATTTGATAAACTCTTGTGAATGAAACATACTCCACCATGAGACTCTATCACAATGAATTGTAACAACTGAAGGCTGTAAAGTATGCTGCCATAAAACTTTGCTTAACCCTAAGGGTCTTGACTCTGCCTGAATGAAACACCTAGGGGGCTAAAGAAATACTCAGGACACAATTATAGACCATTAAATAAGAACCTCCAAGGGTGGGTTATGGGAATCAATAACTTAACCCCTGTCTACTGTCCCCCACCCCACCCAGATGAAGACAGTATCAATCTTGGAAGCCAGAGCAGAGGTTCTTATCTAATCATTTGAAGTCTTTAATATAAAAATGACTGAACTCCCCCAAGGAAGAGAGAATTCTTCTCGCTGACCACAAACTCAACTGAAACATCAACTCTTCCCTGAGTCTCCAACCTAACAGCCTACCCTGTAGATACTGGACTTGTCAACTTCTGCAATCACATGAGCCAAGTCCTTAAAATCATTCTCTTTTTCTCCCTTTCTCTTTTTCTCTCCCTCTCTCTCCCCAACCCCAACTGCGCCATTCTACCACCCACAAAGAATATCTCTTGATAACCTTGCTCATTGTTTCTCTTACCAACATAAACATTAAATACTCGTCTGATTCTTTAATGCAACTAGTATCACTGTTAGAAATATACATATCTCCTCTCAGATCTATTTTACTTTTCCGTACCATGGGTAAAAGAAGTTTATTTTATTTTTTATTTTTTTAAGGAGGGCGCAGCCATGCGGGGATCGAACAAGGTTTTTTTTAAAAGGGACAAATTTCAAACATTTTAGGTTTTGCAGGCCATATGGTCTGTGTTGTAACTACACTAACTCTGTACTTGTAGCATGAAAGAGCCATAGACAATACATAAATAAGGGGCATGGGTGTTTTCAAACAGCTTTAGGTCATATAAGGATCATTTTTTTAGGTCTCTACAAAGTCTAACTGTAATGTATTTAATTACCATTTATGAATTAGTGCATTTATAAACTATGGCTCTGTTTTTCCCCATACCCACTACTCACATAATTCTGTCATTATATCTCATATTTGCCACGTTTATAGATTTTCTTTTAAGAATCTACAGGTTTTATTCTTAATCCAACCTGAACTTCAAATAAAATATTAAATTTTAACTTTTTTGCTACATTTTAAAAGTTTTGTACATCTTTGTACTCCTTAGTAGTCTTTTGGTTTCATTGTTGATTTCTCCATATTCATTCCTAATTCAAAGGTATTATATTATTTCTTTTCCACTTGTTAATAATTTTCATTATTATAACAACATTTAAAATATCCTGCCAAAATAGTTGATTATCTCTTATCTTTTGTGATATTACTTTCTAAGTCTTAAAATTGATTCTGTCTGGAAGAATATCAGCAACTTTTAGATCATGTTTATACATATTAACTCTCCTCACTATCAGGTAACACATATCCTGGTGTAAATATAACAATTCATCATCTTCAGGTATAATTTTGTGACTTGAAAAGAGAGACTAAAGAAAGATATGTTATTTGGCATTTTGAAAAGCATATTTCATGGCAGAGCACCTTGGAATTTCAGCAGTTGTATATTTTTAGGCCCCTGATATCACTTCTCTTACATGAAGTCCATTAGACTCCATAAATATTAAATCAACTGAAACTTTTACTTTGGCATAAGCAAATATTCACAGTTTCATTTAACTCTTCTTTAAAGTTTCAATTTTGCTCATTAATGTGTTATTTTTTTAATGGGGTGACTTTTTGTGTTGTTGAGTTGTATTTTGTATTTTATTATTAGTTTCTTATGTATTTGGATATTAGCCCCTTATTGGAGGCATTGTTTACAAATATCTTCTCCCATTTGGTTGTTTGCCTCTTTGTTTTGTTGATGGTTTCTTCTGCTGAGTAGAAGCTTTTTAGTTTGATATAGTCTCATTCATTTATTTTTGCTTCTACTTCTCTTGCCTTTGAGGTCAAATTCATAAAATCCTCTCTCAATCCAAGGTCCATATAGTACCTGTGCTTTCCTCTATACAATTTATTGTTTCAGGTCTTATGTTTAGGTCTTTGATCCATTTTGAGTTAATTTTGGTACATGGTGACAGATAGCAGTCTAGCTTTATTCTTTGCATGTGGCTTTCCAATTTTCCCAGCACCATTTACTGAAGAGGCTTTCTTTTCTCTTTGTTTTCAGTGACTTTGTTGAAAATTATCTGTCCATATATATGTGAATTTATTTCTGAGTTCTCAATTTTATCCCATTGGTTTGTGTGTCTGTTTTTCTGCCAATACCATGCTGTTTTGATTATTGTCACTTTGTAGCATAAATTGAAGTCAGGGGTGTGATACCTCCAGCCTTATTCTTTATTCTTAGGATTGCTTTGACTATTTGAGGATTTTTGTGCTTCCATACAAATCTGATGATTTTTTTTGTTCTATTTCTTTAAAAAAGTGCCATTGGGATTTTGCTGTGTTATGTTTTGGTTTAAATACTTGTACATATTTATAGTAGTTTTAAGTCCTTGTCTGATAATGCAATCATCCCTATAATGTCTGGTTGTTTCTACTGACTGATTTTTCTCCTTTATATAGATTATATTTTTCAGCTTTTTTTTTTTTTTTTTTTGCCTATTAGTAATTATTCCTTGGAAGCTGAGCATTTTGAATGTTGTTGATCTTGCTATCTTCCCTTAGTAGTTTGTTTTGTTCTGGCAAGCCATTCATTTACGTGGCAGTCACCTTCATCTTTGTGGGGTCTGACTTTATCCTTTGTTAGTGCATATCTAGAGTAGTCTTATACCTCCTCTTGTTTCAGACTTGTTCTAAGGCCTGGTATTTCTGAGGGGTCCACTGACTATTCTGGGTGTTCAAGGAAATGCCTTTCAGACTGTGGGATCTGAAACACGTCTCAGTGGGTGTGAGCTTGTGAGCTCAGCTATTAGTTCAGTTTCTAGTTCCCTTGTAGGTGTTTACTCATAAGTTGCTTTGCCTGGCCTCATAGAATATCATAGAGTATCAGCCGTTGTGTACCAAGTTGAATATTCAGCCAGGGGATTAAGTAAGCTCCTTTTAAAATTTCTGAGTATATTTTTCTCTATGTAGCCACCACCTTTATTGTAGAGTGCCCTACAAATTCTAACCACCTTAGCCTTCTTTATCTCAGCAAGGTATTCTTGTTGTGCTTGGATTTCCTTTCCCTGAATTTTGGTGTGAGAAACGCCTCCAGAAATAAAGTCTGGGAGTTATAGGGAGTACTTGTTTATTTTTCTTTCTCAGAATTCAAGTTCTATGCTGTATGTTGTCTAATATCTGTGAAGAGATTTTTAAAATATTGTTTGTCTAATTTCCTAGAATTTTGTTGTTGTTGTTGTTGTTGTTTTGTTTCATTTTGTTTTTAGTGGCCATAGGGCTAGTGTAGTAACAGCTAGCTATTCAATCTTGGCCGGAAGCAGACGTCTACTTTTGTTGTTGTTGTTTGTTTGTTTATGAGACCAACTTACTTCACTATGGGAATTCTTATGGTTGTTGCTTAGTTAAATGTTTCTTTATATTGTTTCACTACCTAAAGATGTTTTATTATAGAAACTGAGTGTGACAGAACTGCTATGTACCTTTCCACAGTCCAGTGGTCTTGAGAAAACAGGTTGGGAATCACTGATTCAATAGCAAAGGTTATTAAGTCAGAATCTGTGCATTAAGACTCATCAAAATGAATGAAAAGTCTCAAATTAAAAAAAAAATCATTTAGAATTTAATACCACTTAATTTCTACTTCATCTGGTAGTTTCTAATTGCTTTACAAAAGTAATAAAAATAGTAATTAGCATAACAAGTGTATGAAGATGTTTAAGAGGGATTAAAACATCTTGTTCTACTAAAGATGGTAATATGCTTTTAGAGTCTTAAACTATTTACACTATTTTTTTCCACATCCATTACCCCACACACATTTTAGTTTGGAGAGAATCACCTATAAGTGAAACCATGCAGTATTTGTCTTTGCTATCTAACTTATTTTACTGAACATAGTGTCCTCAAGGTCCAACCATGTTGTTGCAAATGGCAGGATTTCCTTTTTTTTCTTGATCGAAAAAAATTCCACTGTGCCTATATGCCACATCTTTTTGTTTTGTTTTTTGTTTTTTTGTTAGGTGAGCCATCCTGCCACCTGTTGGCAGCTCAGCGGCAGCTCAGCTCGGGCCGTGAATCAAACTGGGGACCCTGTTGCTCAGAGCTCAAACTCTTGAGCAAGCTCTTAACCAACTGAGCCACTCAGCCGGCCCTGCCACATCTTCTTTATCCATTCATCTGATGACTGACAGGTTGTTTCCACATTATGGCTATTGTGAATAATGCTATAGTAAAAATTGAGGTTCATCCTCTTTTCATTTCCTTTGACTATATACCCAGAAGTACGACTGCTAGATCATATGGTAATTTATTTTTAATTTTTTAGGGAATCCCATGCTGTTTTCCATAGTGGCTGCACCAATTTACATTCTCACCAACAGTATACTTGGGGTTCCCTTTCTCAACATCCTTATTAACACTTGTTTGGTGATCTTTTCTTCTTGATGATAGCCATTCTAACAGGTATAAGGTGATATTTCATTGCAGTTTTGATTTGTATTTCCATGATGAGCACCTTTTCATGTCCCTGTTCATTCTTTGGACATCTTCATTGTAAAAATGTCTATTCAGTTCTTCTGCTCAGTTTTTAGTTTGTTTTCACTATTGGCTTGTGTGAGTTCTTCATATATTTTGGATATTAACTTATCAAATATATGATTTGCAAATATTTTCTTCCATTTCAAATGTTGCCTTTTCATTTTGTAGATTCCTTTGCTGTGCATAAGCCTTTTAGTTTTATATAGTCACTTTTTTATTTTTGTTTCTGTTGCCTTTGCTGTTGGTTCTAATTTTAAAAATCATTTCCAAGGAGCTTACTATCTGTTTTATTTTAAGAGTTCTACAGTTTCAGGTCTTAAAGTCTTGAATTCATTTTGAGTTGATTTTTGCATGTGCTGTAAGTTAAAAATTCAGGTTCATTGTTTTGCATGTGGCTGTCCAATTTCCCAAAAACAATTTATTGAAGAGACAGTCTTTTCCCCATTGTATATTCTTGGCTCCTTGGTCTTAAATACATTAACCATGTATGTGTAGGTTTACTTTTGGGCTTCCTATTCTGTTCCACTAATCTATATGTCTGTTTTTAATACAGTACCATATTGTTTTGATTACTACAGCTTTGTACTATATTTTGAAATCAGGAGGTGTGGTACCACCGGTTTTGTTCTTCTTTCTTAAGACAGCTTTGGCTATTTAGGATCTTTAGTGGATCCCTACAAACTTGAACATTTCTTTTTCTAGTTCTGTGATACATGTCATTGGAATTTTTATAGGAATTGCATTGAATCTGTAGATTGTTTTGGGAATATGGACATTTTAACAATATTAATACTTCCAATCCATGAGCATAACATATCTTTTCATTTATTTGTGGTTTCTTTAGTTTCTTTCATCAATGTCTTATAGTTTTCAGTGTAAGTTCTTTCACCTCACTGGTTAAATTTATTCCTAAGTATTTTATAATTTTTGATGCTTTTGTGAATGGGATTGTTTTGTTAATTTCTAATTCTGATAATTTGTGATTAGTGTATAGAAATGCAGGGGATTTTTGCACATAGATTTTGTATTTTGCAACTCTACTGTATTTATTTATTAGTTCTAACATGTTTTCAGTGGAATCTTTGAGTTTTCTATATATAGTAGTATGTCATCTGCAAATAGAGAAAATTTTACTTCTCTTTTGATTTAGATGACATTTATATCTTTTTCTTACATAATTGCTCTTCCTAGACTTCCTGTACTGTGTTGAATAAATGTGGCAAGAGTGAACAACCTTATCTTGTTCCTGATCTTAGAGGAAAAGCTTTCAGCTTTTTACCATTGAGACCAATATTAGCTATGGGTTTCTCCCATAAGGCCTTTTTATGTTGAGATTACATACCCTCTACGTCCAGTTTGTTGAAAGTTTTTATCATGAATGGAATTTGAATTTTGTCAGGTTTTTTTTCTTCATTTATTGAGATCATCATGTGATTTTTATTTTTCATTTTGTGAATGTGGTGCATCACAACGATTGATTTACAGATGTTGAAGCATACTTTATTTCCAGAACAAATCCCACTTGACCATGGTGTATGATTCTTGTAATGTGTTGTCGAACTTAGTTGGCTAATATTTTGTTGAGTATTTTTGCATCTATATTCATCAAGGATATTGGTCTCTAGTGTCCTAGTTTTGGTATCAGGGTATTCCTGACCTGATAAAATAAATTTGGGAGTGTCCTTTTTTCTTCTTATATTTTTTAACAATTTGGGAAGGACTGATATTAATTCTTCTTTAAGAGTTTGGTAGAATTCATCAGTGAAGCCATCTGGTCTTATGCTTTTCTTTGTTATGAGTTTATTTATTACTGATTCAATTTTCTACTAGTAATTTGTTTATTCAGATTTTCTATTTCTTCATGATTCGGTGAATCATGACAGATTATATATTTCTAGGAATTTATCCATATCTTCTAAGTTGTCCAATATGTTGGCATATAATTGTTCATTTTAGTCTCCTATAATTCTTTTATTTCTGTGTTATCAGTTGTAATGTCTCCTCTTTCATTTTTTAATTTAATTTATTTTAGTCTTCGTTTTTTTTTTTCTTGGTGAGTCTATTTTAAGGTTTATCAATTTTGTTTACCTTTTCAAAAATATACCTTAGTTTAACTGATTTTTTTTTCTATTTTCTTTTTGGTCTCTATTTCATTTATTTCTACTCTGAGCTTGTTATTCTCTTTTTTCTATTAACTTTCGGATTAGTTTATCCTTTTTTTTTTCTGTTTCCTTGAGGTATATAGTTAGATTGTTTATTTGAGATGTTTCTTGTTTCTGAATGTAGAAATTTATTGCTGCCATGTGGAGATAATCTATCTGAATTAAAGCAACATGAAGAGAAAAATGGAGCCAAATACATGCATACAGCCATGTCAAAACCTAATACATGACTGAGCTTTCCAGTTATATAAGTCAAAGCTTTTTCGGTTTTATGTAAAATATTTTCAATTGTGTATCTATGAATGTCCACAGAAATTCCTGAATGATATAAAAAGCAAAGTGAGACAATGCTTTAAATCCCATTTATGATTTAGAATTTTATTGTGGTATTTATGTTAATATATTAGTATTTTTATCATTGATATTTCATGATATATTTTTCACATCTCTTTATGTTTCATTCTGTTCTAGGCATGTCTTTTGCAAATAAGAATATTTTAAAATGCAGTTTCATATCTGACTTTTTATAACTAAATTTAATCTACTACTTTTGTTTTACTTACTCATATATTTGGACTTATTTTAATACCTCATTTGATATTTCTTTTCATTATCATTTTTTTCTCGACAATTTTTTTCCTTTCTTAGATCTTGCCATATTGATAAAGATTTCTATACTATCCTTCTAGAGGTTAAGAAACTTGTCCAAAGTCACAGAACTAGGCAGCATGCAAAAGGGCTTTGGAACCATGTATGACTTGAATCCAGTATTTCACACTTAATGACAGATAGTATTGCTGCTAGTGTATAGACGGATAAGTATGTGCTTAAAACATTTGCAGTGGGGATGGAAACTGAAGGATAAGCAAAAGAGATGGTATTAATTTGAATTGATTTGACTTAAAATGATTAATGTTGAAAGTAAAAGAGAGACATGTAGGATGACTGACAGAATTCTTTTTTAACTGACTAGATGTATGTTGTCCAAGTTATCAGAGAAACTATATATAGAGAAAGATAATATTTTTAGCTGAGATGGCAGTATGTCATCCAGGTGGAAGAGAGGTTTGCTAGGTAGTTTGTGAGGAAATTTCCATTTCCTAAACATTACATATGCTAGAATTTAAAGATCCGTCATGTCTAAATGTGTAGGTAAGCCATGGAATTAGATAAGGGCACTTAAATAGACTGTATAATAAAGTAAATCCAGAGGAAGACAAAGGATGGTACTATCGATGAATACATAGAGTCCTGTATTGTAAAGTTTAAGTGAATTAGTCGATGCAGAATACTGGAAACAACACCTGATGTAGGGTAAGCACTAAATAAAGGTTAGCTGATGAGGGTGATGATGGTGATGATGATAATAATATAAACATGCTTCCATTGTACTGTAATTCTTTTTGGTTTACACGACACTGTATTAGGTTCAAGTCGAAAACCAGAACTTAGAGAATTAGTCTATTATTTAACTCACACAATAAATACTCTCCAACTCTTATTTTGAGCTTGATACCCCAACTATGTTTTGCTTCTGATGAAAGGAGAATGAATATTAGTAAAGTGACGAGGAGAAATAATTTCTCTCATCGTGATTTCTCAGCTTCTGTAAAAAACTACACTAATTTCTAAGGCTGCTAAAATAATCTTAAATAGTGGGACGTTTTATATAGTAGCCATATAAATTTTCTTCCACATAAAGCAGGCTAAGATTTATCTCTTAACTTTTTTTTTTTTTTTACATTTCTCATTAAGTTCCATTGGTATAATTTGGACATGTTCAACTATATGTGAAAAGCACTTTTTTTTTCCTTTTTTCCCCCAAACACATCTTCACATAGTGAAGGTGAAATTTGTGCATCCCTGGGGATTTTATGAAAACAGAAAGGTGGAATGAGAAGTTGAAAGGCAAAGAGTAAGTTCAAATTGTCAAGCCATGAGCTCTGTCTGAATTTTACCCAGGGGATTACCCATTCTTATTGTCAAAAGCTGAGAGATCTAGGGAAGCAAGAAAGACAATTCAAAAGTGATGGGAAAATCCCAAGCCAAACAGGAAAAATGAATGATAATATTTTACAAGTTTTGAAGCAGTTTTATTTCAAAGGGCTTTTTAAGAACAAGCGCAGTGTCTCAGCTATGTACAGTTTTGGGCTGAGATAACCTTCATAACAATTGAAATAACACCAGAATGAAATGGAATTTCTGAATTAAATTAATTTACATTTAATTTTTAAAAATTAAAACCTGTATAATTGTACGTATTCAAGTTTAAATGAAATTATGTACATTTTATACCTACTCTGCTCCCCTCCAGACACTTTTAATTTTTCATACGAGTATATTTTTTATCTGATTCTATTTCAGGATCATTTTAAGGCAGCAGCCCATTCTAACATGCTCAAATGATAAGTATTTGCCCTGCATTGTATGTTGAATTGAGAATAATCAACATTTTATTAATTGTACTTTGCAAAATTACTAGGTGTCCATTTTGCAGATTAAAAAAAATGCTTAAGGTCACTGAGTAATAGAATTAGGACTAGAATTATCTTGCTTCAATATTCAAGGCATTGTTAGTTTGTTACATCAAATTCTTCCTGGTTTAAGTATTTTGAATGTCATGGTCAGAAGATATTATCTAATAATTTATTAAGCAGGGCAGAAACCTGAATGTAATTGACAAATTGCTGGAGGGCTCAATGCAGGCAACTCTGAGAGTTAAAAACTCCAGGAGGACCCAGTCATAAGAAGGGCTTATAGTGAGGTTTACCTCCAAGAGCTGACCAGGTTTGCACAGTAAATATGGGAGAAAAATACCCTTCGGCCTCTGTCAGAGGGTGGAGAAACAAAACAAAACAAAGCAAAAACAATTTGAAGTACTACAGAACACTCTGTTCTTCTTAATAAGGCATACCCTAAGTGGGGGCTACTTAACTAGAACCTAACCAGCTGTAGTATTATCAGAGCCTAACCAACCTGGCAGCAGGGAAATACCCAACTCTAGCCCGTTTTAGCTGTCCTGTCCAACCTAACCGGAGAAAACAACAGAGAAACACTTATGAAGTTCACAGTCCAGAGGCATAGCTTCACTAAAACACTGAAACTTAATCACGGGACTGTAGAACACTTCCTTCCCCACTTCATTCATGAGTACATTACTAAGATCTATTTACAGCAGTTAATTTCTACCCAGTACATCATGTGATACTATCTATCAATTATTGCTTTGTTTTGTTTTTATTGGTAGTTTCAGGTGTACAGAACAATGCAATAGTTATCCTTTTCACCCTTCACACAGAAGCAATCCCCCTCCCCCATCTACTGTCCTCCCACCCCCAATATCATACTTATCTATTACAATTCCATTGACTCCATTCCCACACTCTACTCCACGTCCCGCGACTATATGTATATATAATTATAGTTGAGGAAGGGGTCGAAAATGGCGGTGGTGAGGAGGGCTCCCTGAGTTCTCCCTTGGAAATCACCACAATTTGAACAGCAGGAGCGCAAACTTCTACCATGCACGATGAGCAGTGAAGGGACTGCCACACCGAGTCAATTATTGTTTTAAATTTGAGGTCTGATAATTCCAACTTTCCTGCATTCCTGGTTCTCATGCTTGCTCTAGCTCTTCAAATTGTGTTTTGTTTCCTTTGTTTTTCCTTTGCATATGTCTTTCATTTTTTTTTCCTTCAAATTGGGAAGAACTAACATCTTGACAATATCAAGTCTTCCGTTCCATAAATATGAAACATCTCTCCTTTTATTTAGTTCTTTTTTTTATTATGTTGCTCAGAGTTGTAGTTTTATAGATCTTATATACATTTTGTTAGATTTATACTAAGAGTATTTCATTTTGGAGGGGTGCTAATGTAAACGGTATTGTGTTTTTAATTTCAAATTCCACTTGTTCATTCTTGGTATATAGGAAAACAATAAAATTTTATATGTAATATTAACCTTTTAGCCTACAACTATGCTATAAATAGCTTATTAGTTCCAGGATTCTGTCAATTATTATGGATTTTCTACAAAAAAGATGTCATGTCTTCTCTGAACAAAAGCAGTTTTATGTCTTCCTTACCAATCTGTATACATTTTATTTCTCTTTCTTATCTTATTCCATTAGCTAGAACTTCCAGTATGATGTTGAAAAGGATTTGAAAATCAATTAATATAATTCATCATATCAATAGGCTACAAAAGGAAAACCATAGGACCATAGTCATAGATGCAAGAAAAGCATTTCACAGGATCCAACACCAATTCTTGATAAAAACTTTAAGTAAAAAAGGAGTAGAGGGGAAGTTATGAATATGTACAAACCTATAGTTAATATCATACTTAATGGTGAGGATGAAGTTTTCTTATGAAGAGCAGATGCAAGGTGAAATTCTCCTCTTTACATTAATTTTTTCCTCAGTATTCTTTCAAGGTGCTTTCTTTATCTTTGATTTTCTGTAGTTTGAAGATGATATGCCTAGGTACAGTTTTGTTATTTGTTTTTTGTTTGTTTGTTTGTTTTATATTTTTGGCATTTATCCTATTGGTGATCTCTGGGATTCCTGAAACTGTGGTTTGGTGTGTGACACTAAAATGAGAAAATTCTCAGTCATTATTGTTTCAAATATTTCTTCTGTTTATTTCCCTCTTTCTTCTCCTAGTATTAATGTTATTGCTTTAAATTTGCAGTCTGATAATTCCAACATCCCTGAATATCTGGTTCTGATGCTTGTTCTATCTCTGCAAATTGTGTTTTGGGGGGCAATGAAGGAGGAACAAAGAGGTGGAACACAGAGAATTTTTAGGGCAGTGAAAATATTCTGTATGATACCTTAACAATGGATAAATATTATTATGCATTTATATAATCTCATAGCATTTACAACACAAATGTAAACTATGGACTTCAGATGATTAAGATACATCAATGCAGGTTCACCAATTGTTAACAAATGTGCCTCTCTGGTAGGGAATTTGAATAACAGTGGATGCTGTGCATGTATGCGGTAGGGGATATATAAGAAATCTCAGTCCTTCTCATTTTTTCTGTAAAAAAATTAAAACTGCACTAAAAAAAGCCTTATTAAAATATATTAAATATATTTGCATGCCTGGAACTCTAGCTGATATTTGACACTGAAAATTATACAAGGAGGTCTTTAGGCTTTGAATGTTCATAGTGTAAGAAAATGTATATGCTGGATTCTGGTATATAGATACAATCTAGTCAAATAACTGGAAAACATTAAAAAGTAACTTTTTAAAGATATAAACATAAGTAAATTATGAGCTCATTTTAAAGATAATAGTTGAATACTGATTTCTTTGTAGTTCATGTTTGAGTCTAGTGTTTTGAGGAAACCATTAAAATTATTCCTATTAGATCAGACATGAAAACTTTAATGGAGCATGATATGGTGGTATGATCTGGAACATGTTACATGCTGAGTATTCCCATCTAAGTTTTAAAAGGAAAACAGTATGTAGAATAAACATACCCAAAAAAACATTATTTGCATCATTAGGATATGTAGAAATTGGACTGTGAATGTCAAACACTGATTTGTACTGAGATGCCTCAGTAAAGTGTTTTTTTCTGTCTCCTATGCATCTCATCCTTGAAATTTTCTCTTTCCTTATCCATCTGGTATTAACACTGGCAGAGATTATTACCCAAAGTAATATACAGATTTAATGCAATCCACTTCAAAATCCCAATGACATTTTTTAAAAGAAATAGAACAAAAAGTCATCAGATTTATATGGAATTACAAAATACCTTGAATAGCCAAAGTAATCCTAAGATGAAAGAAGAAGTCTGGAGGTATCACACTCCCTGACTTCAATCTGTACTACAAAGTGACAATAAACAAAACAGCATGGTATTGGCAGAGAAACAGACACACAGGCCAATGGAATAGAACTAAGAACCCAAAAATAAACCCATATATAATTGGGCAGATAATTTTTGACAAAGGAGCCAAAAACATACAATAGACAAAAGAAAGCCTCTTCAATAAATGGTGCTGGGAAAGTTGTAAAAGAATGAAGCTAGACTGCTATGTGACACCATATACCAAAACTAACTCAAAATGCATCAAAGACCTAAACATAACACCTGAAACAAATACATTGCATAGAGGAAAGCATAGGTACTAAACTTATGAACCTTGAGTTCAGAGAGGACTTTATGAATTTGACCTCAAAGGCAAGAAAAGTAAAAGCAAAAATAAATGAATGGGACTATATCAAACTAAAAAGCTTCTGCATAACAAAAGAAACCATTAACAAAACAAAGAGGCAACCAACCAAATGGGAGAAGATATTTGCAAACAACGCCTCTGGTAAGGGGGTAATATCCAAAATACATCGTAACTCATACAGCTCAACAGCAAAACAGCAAACAATACAATTAAAAATTGGGCAGAGGACCTGAACAGACATTTCTCCCAAGAAGACATACAAATGGACAACAGATATATAGAAAAATGCTGAGCTTCAGTAGCTATTAGATAAATGCAAATCAAAACCACAATGAGATACCACCTCATGTCTGTTAGAATGGCTATCATTAACAAGACAAGAAATAACAAATATGGAGAGACTGTGGAAAAAAAGGAACCCTCATTCACTGCTGGTAGAAATGTAAATTGAGATAGTCATTATGGAAAACAGTATGGTGGTTCCTCAAAAAATTAAGAATAGAATTGTCATATGACCCAGAAATCCCTTTTCTGGGTATCTACTCTGAAAATCTGAAAACACTTATCCATAAATATATATGTACCCCTATGTTCATTGCAGCATTATTCACAGTGGCCAACATATGGAAACAACCAAAGTGTCCTTTGATAGATCATTGGATAAAGATGTAATACATATATACAATGGAATATTACTCTGCCATAAGAAAAGATGAAATAGTGCCATTTGTAACAATATGGATAGATCTTAAGACTATTGTGCTAAGCAAACTAAGTCAGACAGAAAAAGTTGAGAACCCCTATGACTTCACTCATATGTGGGATATAAACTGAAAGCAACAAAGGAACAAAATAAACAAAGAAACAAAAACTCATAGACAGAGACAACAGTTTAGTTTAGTGGTTACCAGAGGGTAAGGGGGAAGAGGGGTGATAGAAGAGGCAAGAGGGGTTCAAATGTATTGTGATGGAAGGAGAACTGACCCTGGGTGGTGAACACACAATGCGATATACAGATGATGTATTACAGAATTGTACACTTGAAACATACAATTTTACTAACCAATGTCACCCCAATAACTTCAATAAAAATTTTAAAAATAGAGAAATTATTCTGGATGATCTGTATTTAGCCAGTGTGTTCACCTTAGCCCTTACAAACTGAAGAAGTAATGGGACTCATTACATTTTAAAATACTATCATATACCGGGGGTTCCAAAAAACGTATGCATGTGACTTGTATTCATCGTTTGTTAACTGTATATGTTGAATATTACAAATTTACTACAGTTTTTTTTCCTTTCTTAAAATGTATATACATGTTTTTTGGCACCCTGTGTATTTTTGTAGGTTACAGTAATACATCCTTTTATAGATTTGATCCATTACTCTTCATTTTTCCTTTCAGCACAAAATAACTTTCTATACTTATATTTTCTCACTTTACATATTTACAAACAATACTGAAGTATGAAATGAAGAGTTTTACTTTGTTTTTGTTCATTGCGTCACCAAGTACTGACCTTAGCCATTTGTGTTCATCATTATACTCTAATATAACTTCAGTTAATCCTTTCTAAAAAACCATTTCAAAAGCCCATATGCATTTTGCTTTTAGTATATTTAATTCTATTCTTACCTATTTATAACACCTTTTTTCCCTTCATTTATAGTTTGTTTTCATTATTGCATTGAATAGTAATATATGTCCATTAAAAAATGAGAAGTACAGAAAATCATCAAAATGAAAAGAATTCACAATTCAAATAACCTTTTCTATTTTTCACTGACATAATTTTTAAGTTTTGTACAATAATATTTTGTGAGATTTCCAAAGCAAACTTTAAATCTGTCTGAAATCTTTCCTGAAGAAATTCCTACCTGTAATTATACTTTTGCCATAATGAGAAACATCAGTGTGTAGCATGTTTTTTTAAAATTTCAACCAAATGTCATTTTGAAATGGAGCACTGACCCCTCCACATTCTTAAACAATTTTTGATGTTGCTATTAATATCAGGTATGATTCGTTTAAATTGGCATTGTTTTTTAAGGATATTTTTGAGAAGTTGTATGTAGTATGTCAGTTCTCTCATATAGTAACTTTCCTATTCTTAACTTATTAACTGTAATTCACATCCCTGTAGCCTAGAATACATCTGTGAAAGTATTAATATTTTAAGTTAACCTCAATTTTTTTTAAATTGCATTGATTTTCATAATGACACAAAGAATTATAATGACCATTTATTAAAGATTCTTTTATTTACTTTATGGTAAGCATTTTAGCTATACCATGAGTTTAAGTTAGCATTCTCACTATTTCCTCATATTGCTGTCTTCCTCCTTCAGTGAATTAAAGATGTTGTTTAAAGATATCTTCTTACCCTCTCTCCTATCATCCATCATATTTGGTAACTTAAACATCTGCATTATGGACATAACCAACAACCAGGTCTTACCTCCTCTATCTCTTCCATTTCAATACCTGTTTGGAATATTCACCAGCATTTCATCATTTTGGATCTTAGCAACGTTAAGATCTATATAACTTAAAAAAAATCCCAAAATTAGACCCTGTGGTAGCCCCCTAAGACAATAGATTCTCTCTCTCTCTCTCTCTCACTCACACACACACACACACACACACACACACACACACACACACACACACTCATGAACATCACAAATCTAGAATATAGGATTTGTGACATACTGCAATAGCCCAAAGTATACGTTGAGAAGATGCCGAATTTGCTTTGGGTATATTATTTAGTTATGAATAACATGGAACATTGATTTGGGAAGCCCAGAAGAAAATTAGAAGTATGGATCTCGAACTTCTTAAGAATATCAAAGCTATACATATTTGAATTAATCTTTATGCAGGTGAACTTTAAGGTTCTGAGTGAGTTAAAGTTTTCCTTTTTTCTTGAAGGCCTATTTCCTTTAGTGACATAATCATTGCCATTTTGAGTTCCTATGAGAGGTTAAGAGCTGTTAAAGTAATGACTATCTGACCGTGGGGTGGGTCATATTTTGTACCAAAACATGATGCTAATCATGCACTCCACCTCATTTCATCATAAATGGAATTTTTAATTCTGTAAATCTAAAAATAACGTCACATAAAATAATTATTATGATTTTCAGTTGATCACAGCTAGAATTTTTAATGTGTTTCTCTGAATCTTTATATGTTTATATTTTATTTATACTTAAGTAGATATCAGAAACATCATAACTTTATTTATCCAGTAACAACTCCTTCATTGAGATTTAGATTGTGAGGTGCAAACTTCAAATTTCTGATTTTTTTTTCTGTTTCTAGAGATTATTCTTAAAGGATTTAGTTCATGTTTAACTTAGTTAACACTGTAAACTGTGACTTTCTATGTTAATTAAAAAGCTTGATATATTTTCTGAGATGTTTTCTAACTATACAAGTTAACATTTTTTCTTTGCATAAACTGTTGAATATACACACACACACACACACACACACACATTCACACACAGAAGCAAGTACCTCTATACAATAGGATAAAAAAAGAAATGAGGGCCAGCCCAGTGGCTCAGTTGGTTAAGAGTTGTCTTAAGAGCATGAGCTCTGAGCAACAGGGCCGCTGGTTTGATTCCCATGTGGGCCAGTGATGCTGTGCCCAAGCTGAGCTGTTGCTGAGCTGCCAACAGGTGGCAGGATGGCTCAGCTGGTGTAACAACAAGATTGCCTGTTCGATGGTGGGCTACGTCCACCCGCAACTAAGATTGAACACAGCACCTTGAGCTTAGAGGTCACGAGATGCCTACAGGAAGCCAGATGGCGACTGGTGCCCTCCACAATGAATACTGAAAAACAACAACTTGGCTGGTCCCATTCCCCAATTCCTCAACACTGTTCTCCTCCCCCAATTCCCCAATAAAATCTAAAAAAAAAAAAAAAAGAAAGAAAAGAAATGAGTATATATCCAACTTTCCACTTGAAAGATGTGGACTTCCAATTAGCTGAAGGGAAGGAATTTTTATCAGACTCTCCAAAGAAGGAAGGCACCAGTAGAAAGAAAGTTTTACACATGTTTACTATCTTGGAATTATATTTTTAGTTACTTTGTAAATAAAACTGTTATTGAAAATCAATGTTAGATGCAGTATTTATCTCTATAACTTTCAATTGCCTATTTTTGCTACAATTTTTCTGTCTTACAAAAGCTGTTGAAGGGTGGGGATTATTTTCACTCTTCATTATACCTAGGAACTAGGACCAAGAAGAAAAAGGCAAAGGTAAGCTGTTACTAGAGATTTATGAAGACCCTGCCCTATCAGTGGAAATTCTGGAGTTGTCTAAACTAGGAAGCTAATCATAGATGTCATCTTTTTTTCCCCTATGAGCATTAGGAAGCTTTTGTGATAGGAGTTGAAATCATATTTTATTTGGCCAATGCTAAGATCATTCTGTATCTAAATGTTTTGCTTTCAGGAGATGTAGAGGAAAAGTGTTTCTAATTTATGAGTAAAATATTGTACTGATCCGAAAGCTTCCACCTTTCTTGTTTAGTGAGTGCTACCTGCCTTCCGTTTACCAGTAGCAAGGAGCTTTCAATTCATAATTTGGGGAAAGCTTAAAGAATATCTTAACACTGATTTAAAAGTACATTAAGTCATAGCACAATCCCCTTTCTTGGCATTCACGATGGAATTTTAGAGAGAAAGAGAGTGAATGGACCTTGGCTATTCAAAAACGAGGTGAGGGGTAACATAGACCTAACATGTATTTTGGCCACTTAAATGTGTACTTACAATTAGCTCTGCAAGGTATGTGTCCTAAACTATGACTAATTTAACTTTGAGGAGATAAATTAGGAAAGCATTTTCCTTTCAGCTGTATCTGTGCTTAGTTTCTATACAGTGACACAGAAGTTAGTGGCATGTCCAGCAGCAAGCCAGTCCCCAGGAATTGAGTGCAGGGAGCCAAGAGGAGACTAGACGCGATGAAAGCTATTGCTTTCTTCTTTCCAGGTAAGAGTCTCTGGGAGCTCATCCCTGGGGCTCCTCTTAGCCAGCTGCTCCTCTTAACTCTCTCTGCTCCCTTATCCAGCACAGGACAGCAGCGATGCATTAATGGCTCAGTGCTGGGAACACCATGGTGTGCATGATGGTATTCAGAAATCCTATCCTCACATGCTTTGGCTGTGCAGTTCATTTTCTAACAAAGGACTAGACACAAAAATGTGGATGTGAGTGAAAGAGAAGAGCAGGGGGTGAGAGACCACTTTGTAGCAAATGAATTACATTCAAAGTCAATTTTTAACTAATTCTTCCTGTGGCTATTAAAAGAGCTAGTGTTACATAGAGTCACAAACCAGTCCCCAGAAAATGAGTATCAGTGAGAGATCCACTTCTGGGCATAAAGCATCCTCTTTAGAGAAAATCATTCGTGAAGTCCATATATTAAGTTTGTTCTCACTATTCTGAGGTAGGTTTAGAAAATACAACAGAAAAGAAAGAAAAACGTTGGATGTATTCATTTTAAAGAGACCATAAATTGACCTCCCACTGATGACAGAGTACTCAGCAGAGGAAAAAAGAAACAACAAAGAAACTCTTTACAGCCAACAATAGAGATTGCTTTAGTTCAATTTCCTCTCATGTACAGGATCTTGCTTTATATTTTAGCCCCATAATACATTTATTAGGAGAAAATTCAAGAACATTATCGAATAACTAAAAAATAAAATCCTAATGCTCATGGGCACAAAACATTTTTATGCTTTGCCCCATTAGTGGTAATATAAACTTTACTGTTTACTATTTTGTTAAGTCCTTACTTCTTTCCTTCCTTTCTTCCTTCCTTCTTTCCTTTATGAAAGGCCCTATTCTAAGCTATGGGACATATCAGGAAAAGTTAAATTTCTTTTCCTTAAAGAGCTTATACTAATAGTTTCATCTATCAGCCTTTACTTTTAACTCTGGGTCTCCCACCTTTAATTCTATTGCAACATACATTGGCAGCATCTATTTTAATTGCACCAGAAAGGAAAGTCTCAGAAAGTGCCTTTATTTCCTCAGTTACCTAGTCTATTAGCTGCTTTGTAGTAACTTCTTGGAGGTGACCTCTTCAAGATACGCACATCTTGCCATCAACAATCCATAAGAGACTTTGAAATGGGGTGTGAGAACTTGCAACTTTTTACTCAGTGTCTTGGGAGACACCGTAATCATGACCCCTTAAATTTATTGTCTTTGTAGACAACTTGCTATGGGAAAGGGGAACTCTGGAGTTAATTCAGCAGCTTCTGCAAATGAATGTTCCATGAGAGTATTACTGAAACCCCCAAGAGGGGACATTAGTCTAGCTCTTCATTAGCAGGGGTGAGAAAAAGCTGTCCTCCGTGTTCCTGGATGGGCAGACTTTATTCCAGTAGGAGTTTCTCTCTGGAATTCAATTCTCTGAAATTCTTAGTGCTCCCAAAGTCAGACTTTTCTTTAATGGAAATGGGATAAGGGGAATCTGAAAATGTCATGGGCTAAGTTTTATTTTTCAAGGAGACCGTGGGTTTACAAATTGTGTGAGAGAAAAAAAAGATTCGTTTAAGCAGAATTAAAGTGCAATTGTAAAAGTACAACACGTTGCAATTTGACAATGTGCTCTAACTGATAATGCCACCCACTTGACTCATTTACCAACTTAAGGTTATTCTGTAATCTCCCTGTGAACTTCGCAACATAATAGAAAAACTGAGTGTGAACGTGTGAGTGTGTGTGTGTGTGTGTGTGTGCATGCGCACACATGCCCACGCATGTACACATGTATGAATGTATTGATCTAAAACAGCAAATAACTTTCCACAGTACTGAAGAAAATATAACTGAGAACTTCCTCACCTATTGTATAGCAATGATATTTGTGTAAAGGTAATTTTTTTCACAGTTAAATTTTAGTGCAGTGTGTGGGTGAACAAAATGCAACCGAAATTTCAAAAGCATGTAAATAATGTTTAAGAAAATAATTAAGAGAGAAAATATGGATGAAATTACTGAAAGAATGCAAATCCAAGTAAAGTGAAAATGGAATCTGAGTAGGAAAAAAAACCCTCAACATTTGATATAAAAGTATTAAAAAGACACAACTTGATTTACTAATCTATCCATTCCTAAGTTTAAAGTGAATGCCCACCAAAATCATTCTAAAATAATTTTGTCTTTTCTTACTACTACGAAATATGCTGGTAATAGTGAATCAGAAATGCAGAACGGATTTCCTTTATTAAACTTTTACATTCCTCATATTTTAGAATTTTTAAAATACCTAATTTGTTAGACATATTCTATATATACTAAGTAGAGAAAGAAATTTTGATTGGGACTTCTATCTATACCTAAGATGGATATTGTGAGCAGTGCTAAGCTCAAATCAGTAATACAGTTGTGATTCTTTTTTTACAACACTTGTGGAAATAGACTAATGAATAAAGCACAGCATTAAAAAGCTTCCAGTAGTGATTTCTGTCAGTAAAAAATTACAAAGTGTACACTCATCATTATGCTAGATTTGAGATTTTACAAAGAAATCTGTACTAATTCTCATGCTCTAAGAACTTAAAAAGTAAAGAGATGAATTTCCATATTAATTGGGTATGTTTTTACATACCACTGACATATTTAGAAGTTGTGGTTTGAAAACAAAATAAAGATATTCCATAAGGTCAATGAGAGGTGACCCTCCTGGCTCTGTTTATGGGCCCAGCACGCGTCCACTGCACTACTCTGCTATCTCTCCTGGCTCTGTTTAAACAATTTTGAGCGGGGAATTCACTGCAACATGAGGGAAACAGACCCTTTAATGAAGGTCTCTGAAAAGTCTCTCATCTCCTAACCAACAGGTCAAATTTTATTTTCTAAAGCAATCATATCAAATTTATTATATCTCATCAGCTCAGAAGCCACTTGTCCTAGCATTCTCCCCTAAATTTCCAAAGCTATCCTGTAAATTTTAATAAATCCTCTGATTTTTATATTACATCTTACATTATGGTAGTTATTAATTTCTAAACTTTATATCCCATTTGTTTCAATAAGCTAAGAGCTTGCCCTTTGATCCTTTTCCATCACGTAACTTGTTAGCATTTTTAGAAATCTCTATGCTTTTCTCTTTAGTCTATAATCTTCTCTCCCTTGCTTACCTCTTTCTCTCCATTTAGAGTTTTTGGCCTCTATCGTGATTTTTGGCCTAGTTTCCATTGGATTGGAAGCTTGGTTGGTACTGTTTCTTCCCTTCTTGGGCTCAGCTTCTCTAAACACCATTTCCGGTCCCACCTTCCACAGTCTCCCACACATATCCACAGTCTTAGGGTAGCCCCACCCCAGTTGCACAAAACCTGGTTGAAGGAATATGACCCAAATCATTGCTCAGGCACCCTAGACTTCTTAGAGAGATTTCTGAGTAATTATTCCACAAGCTCCATGTCCCAGGGGTTCTATTTGTCCCTGTCTCTGGGACTGAACAGAATAGTGGCTTAGGTGTGCTGAGATTTCCTATCTGTTGCAAATTATGGCTAATTCAAGCACAGTGGGGAGGACTTCATGCTGAGCTGGTGAGTGTAGTGTACCTGTTCTAACTGCCCATTGACAGTCTTCTTTCTTAGGCTCATGTTCAGGCTTCTCATGGAAGCTTTCCAAGAAAAAGTTGAAATCCAGGTTTTTGGAGGGTTCATGCATGAAAATATTTCCCCTCAAATGCTTGGCATCTAATTAAAAGCAGAGTTCAAAGTGGAGAGGATGCTCCAGCCACTGGTATCATTGTAGCTGCTAGACCTAGAGAAGTTCACCAGTGCTGGAGACCCCTTTTTCCCTTAAGAGATGCCTGTAGTATCACATAATAAACTATAAGTTTGCAGGGAGCCAATGGACTGCAACCTCCTGAGTGGGTAATGTCTTTTCTTTACCTAGGTAGGTTGTACTATTGCTAGAAGTTTATTGAAACATTCATTCTAGCAGCTTTGAGGTCTGTTTTTGTGACCTGACTCACCACGGGATAAACGAATTTTATATTCAGAATATGAGAGAGGACAGAGTTACTGACCCAGACAAGAACAAGATAGAAAGACTAGATCTAGGTATATTTTTGCTTCAAGAAGTCTTCAAATAGACCCTACATGATACACTCATGTGAGTCCCTGAAATTGCTATCTTTTCTAAGCAGGTGACTTAGCTCCAGATAGAAGCTGCTGAGAAGATCATTTTTTGAGGTTCTTCTTCTTTTTTTTTTTATTTTTGCTAATGACTCATTCTTATGTTCATTGGATGAAGGATTAACTCAAGGTGAAAATACAATTGTACAATTGTCCTTACCCTCTAACTCACTACAGTATGTAATGAAACTCATCTGTGGGTTCCTCCTCAGGCTGAAGTTATTAGAGACTTAGCATAACAAGTCACTTTGAGGATCAAGCCATAGTACATTGGACCCAAATCTCCACTTGCCCTAAAGCTGAGTTCACATGGAGGAGCACTGCTGATGGATAGTCCCAGGTTCATGTCCGTGGTGCTCATCCCCTGCAACTACATACAGTAGACCAAGTTGCTCGCCACTTATAGCCCACTGTGCTTGGCCTCTCCTAGCTGGAAGTCCAATAATGCTAAACTCCCTCCCTCCACAGTGATATGTTTAGTCTCTTAGTTGAATTTTTTAAGCAGCCACACAACACTGCAGGTTTATATCGAGCTTGTGACAAACTAAACCATGAGTACTGTTTTGAAAAATTTTCTGTTAATCCAAATCCTCATACATCCTCTTCCTGTCAATTTGCTTTTGTTTTTGAAGTAAACATTTTCCATTGATAGCTGGATCCTGAACTCAGTCACCTATGAGTGATCCTTTCCATATCTGCCCTCCTTTCATATTATGATAGCTATGGCCATTTTCCCTTTATGTTTAATTTATTGTCTTACCAATTATTTTTGTTTTTTCCATTGTCAGACTGATTTGAAGATATTTTTCAGTACTTGGGATTAATTAGAGAGAAATCCTCAGCTGTATTCCTTGTGATTCAAGAGATAAACGTAGGGCTCTTATGGCTTAATACTGTCCTATTCTAGTCAAAATAGATTTGGATGGAAAGTGTCAAAATCAATTCTGCATCGCCCTGCTCCAAGATGCCCAGAGACTGAGGGAAATGGTGTGACAAAAGTGGTTGGACATACTTTTTCTCAAGTGCATATTTATCTAGTACCAGTATTACCAACAAAATATCTCCGCTCACTGCCCCTATTATGCACCTGACATAAAGACACCGTTATTGAAGGAAACATTGCAAAAATGTTTCTTGACGATCCATCTGAGTGCAAAGAAGAGAAAAATTGAACAATTATATCAATGAGAACCACCAGTGAGCAAAATTCTGCCTGGAAAAGACTATAGCTTCAAGTCATGGAATTGTGGGGTCAGAGCTAGGCTAAATATTTGCTCAATTTGATCATTTTCCCATGTGGAGCCAAGCAGAATAGTTTCAGGAAATGACAATAAAGTATTTCTTCAAGATATTTTACTTAAAATATATTCAAGATGACAAGGGTTATACAATATAACTCTCACTGACAATTACTAGCACACAGATGGTTCCTTATGGAAAGGTAATATACTTTAAGTACACTAAAAATACTTTCAAAACTGCTAGCACCTCATGGGAAAACTTTGAAGAGGGTGTTCAGAGAATTCTATTAGCCTACATTCTATTGCTTTTATTTTTTATATTCTTTATTGATTTGGACAATGATATAATTCTCAATTATTCTATAGGTCTCATATATGTTCTCTAAATTCTTCCTCTTATTCTATAAATATCAAATTTGCTCAATTCTATACCATCATAAAATTAAATATCATTTCCTACATCCTATTGCAACTAATTTCTACATAAAATGGAAATTCAATGACATATTGCGTTATACTTTTTATAATTTCACTTACAACATTTCCATTTTCTGCTAGGTTTTTGTATTTGTTTTTGGTACAACACTTTTCTCAAGACTGTTAATGCTTTCAAGACAGCAATTGTGTATGTCAATATCTAATAAAGTACCTAACACATAGTAGGTCCTTAATACATGTTTGTATGAATCATTTTAGATTATAGTTTGGATAGTGTTTACCCATTAAATGAACACAACTAGATTTTTATTGATTCATACTTTCTGCTACTCACCCCTCAAATCCTATTTAAATAAGATTTGAATACCTGGGTAAAATTATTAGATTACTGTTACAAATTACTGTTTCTCTGGATAATGTTTAAGAACTTAGCCATTGTGATTTATTTTTCATCAGAGAACAGAATATTTCTTTGGGGTCATTACAACATATGCCCTGGGCAATTTTCCAAGTTGCTTTGCTAAATATTTTCAAGTGAGTTTGATATACTATAAACTTCATCTAGTAAAAATTGTAATTAATTTATGCATGATCACCAGAATCACCTTAACCACCTTATTCATTTCCACCACCTTTATTACCCTCCATTCTATTAAAGAAATGATAAATACGATTGCTATTTTAGCAAATATTCTCAGAGTTTGATCATAGACATAGGTTGTCATGAAAACCAAGAGAAGGGATTGATGTTTCTTTTTCATACACTACCTAATTTCCATTGGAAGCATAATTTCTTTTAGGCCTTGGGCATGTGGACCAGTTCTATTTTCATGGATTCATTGGGCTGTCAAAAGTTAAGGGTAATGACTTGACAAATCATCTTCAGGAGAAGATGAGTTTAAGAAACATATTTGCTCTCATGGCTTCACATGGTTAAAATAAAGGAAGAGAAATGTGTAGTTTGAGTGTGTGCCCTGCAATGGAAGGGCGTCCTGTCCAGGGTGGGCTCCCACTTTGCACCCTGAGCTGTTGGGAGAGGCTCCAGCCACCTGCAACCCTGAACTGTAATAAGCTGGTTGGAAAATAACGATCTTACTTCTTTTTATTAATATTTATTAAATGTATGTGTGGCTCCTTACATTTATTTCAATGCTTAATATTAGAAATATTTTGGGTCTTTATTTGAAGGTTGGTGGTTTTAGGGGCCAGAAATATGCCATTAAAAACTAAACTCATATGATATTTGTCTTTCTCTGACTGACTTATTTCACTTAGCAT
Organism: Hipposideros armiger; assembly: GCF_001890085.2. Classification (NCBI taxonomy): domain Eukaryota; kingdom Metazoa; phylum Chordata; class Mammalia; order Chiroptera; family Hipposideridae; genus Hipposideros; species Hipposideros armiger. Next base: position 1,061,783 of record NW_017731904.1, on the reverse strand, counting down.
AATGTTCTCTAGTTCCATCCATATTGTTGCAAAAGGTACTACT